>NC_056726.1:604841505-605149005 GCF_019279795.1 Protopterus annectens
GACAACAGTAGGGTATTTATTACCAGTGCTATGCCGGATGCATGGGAGCTTGCCCACCCTTCAAAAATTATTCTTTTTGTTTTTGACCATGTGCAAAAAAAAAAAAAAAAAAAAAAAAAAAAAAAAGTTTATGTTTTTTCTATATTTCAAATATCCATCATTTTAGATTGATTATTTTTGTTGCATGTGATGAAGTCCTAAATATTAGAATACCAACGTGCTTTTTACGTTTTCCAGTTTTATGTTTATGTTTTAGTATTTTTTTTGCATATATATATATATATATATATATATATATATATATATATATATATATCTATAAATACACACTCATACATGTACGCACATATACCCTATATACCCACACACACACACACACACACACACACACACACACACACACACACACACAATATATGTATATATATATATATATATATATATATATATATATATATATATATATATATATGTATATATATGGATCTACTTTTTTTAAAAGAAAGTACATTTAAACGAATTTTACATACCTGAGCTGAATCCACCAAAGCTACATTTCAACGGACGAATGCACTGCTGAATTCCTTTCCCTGTGAAAAGAACCACTTGGCCATCATAGTAACCAACCGAAATGGAGGAAAAGTAAGTCCACCAAAGTGGGAGGCATTTCCCACCTCCACCCCCCCATGTGGGGGCCTCTACTTAAATATACCAACTCCAAGATCACACTGCATGGAAGAGGGGGCACAGTTCACCATGGTGGCCAAGTGGTTCCTTTCAAAGGGAAAGGAATTTGGCAGTCCGTCGTTCATTGAAATACAGCTTTGGTGGATTCAGCTCAGCTAAGTAAAATTCATTTAAACATACTTTCGTTTAAACAACGTAGATCCATATATATATTTATTTTACATTTGTTTACCGGAAATAGTCCGACTGGGCTAGTAGCCCTTTTTCAGAAGAGGCCTGGGGAGAAAAACTCCAAAAACAATTATTGTAATACACATATGACAGTTTAGACAGTAATTAATAAAAGACAGTAGGAACAGTAAATTACAATAAATATGGTTACAAACATCTTAAAATCATTAAGTATTAATACAAGCAGAAGCATAGCAGGATGGATTTATAATATATGGAGAAACAATGTGTACTAGTTTTACAGTGATATCTATTGGAAGGAAGAGACAAGCTATATGTATATAAAATGGACACCAAAAAGTGAGTGTGTCTTAAAACCATCCAAACCAGAGCACTGACCATCATAAACAAAATCACGAAAAGACAAGCCAGCATACAGTGTTCTGGTAAATATAATTGTTTCCATGAATGTAAGCCCGCAAACTGTGGTTTCATCCTTACATGGCTTTTTCAACATATATATATATATATATATATATATATATATATATATATATATACATATACATATATATAAAACATATACGCACACACACACACACACACACACACACACACACACACTATATATATATATATATATATATATATATATACACACACACACACACACACACACACACACACACACACACACACACACACATACGCTTGTGTGTGTGTGTGTATATATATATATATATATATATATATATATATATATATATATATACGTATATGAGTATGTGTTTGTGCGTATGGATGATTTTCACTTTTTTTGTCTGAAATGCTTATAAAATTACAACTCCCTTACTGAAACGATATGTTACTCCATACATCTTATTTACAATAATGTTTATATTTTCTGATTTTTTTCTGCCTTGGTCTCAGATAAAAAATGGCCTCCAATGAAACTAGAGAACCTGGATAACAAAGCATAAATAAAAATACATAAAATAAAATTGTATCTACAACAGCAGACAATGATGTTGTAATAATGTACAGAAAATAACTAAGAATAGTTTGCAGACAGCCTACTTTTTCTGTTCTCAGAAAAATCTGCAGAGGAAGAAGCCCCAACCGCATATCTTTAGCTAGGCTAGGCAGCTTGTTAGCTACAAATAAAAAAACTATTATCTGGCAATAAATGGACTGCAGAGATAATAGCATGCTGTTAGTTACATTGTGTGGGTCTATGCACTGACTGAGAAACAATTACAACCTTAGTTTGGGGAGGGCTACCTCTGCCTGACTCAGAGATGGGAGTGGTTGGATACACTGACAATGGCTATCATACTAAAACAGAAGTTGTTTGTTTCTGTTTTCTCCTGACCTACGGTAAGTGGAGATGTTGGATCTTTTTTGTTTGGATGTACTGCCTTACTAATTTTTAATTTGTTAGACATATAAAAAAACTAATGTCTTTTGACTTTTCCCGGTTAGGGGTCACCACAGAGGAGCTCCGGTCTGCTAATGATTGGCAGTGGATTTTTACGGTGCCGAGTTGCCAGCCCGACACCCAACATTAAAAGAAGGTACACCCATTCACACTCGCACCTATGTGCATGTCTTTAACGTCACTCAACCGCAATATATATATATATATATATATATATATATATATATATATATATATATATATATATATATATTTTTTTTTTTTTATTGCATTTGTTAACCGGGAAAGGCCACTGGGCCTATAAAGAGCCCATTTTCAGTGGAGGCCCAGGGAAAAAAGCACTGCATTCATTACATACAAAAGTAAAATAATAATACATAGAACAGAATGATATGAGCAGTACATTCACATTTAAAGAAAAAATAAACAGCAAAAATAGAGATGTTTACAATCAGGTATAAATGTGGCAGTAAAAGATCACAAGTATTTAAATAACACATGAGAATAAATATTTCTGTAGGTTTTTTTTGCAGAGTGGGTTGACTACAGGGTAGAAAGGAGGTAGCATCAGGGCTACAGGAAGAGAGAGTCAAGTTAAAGAGCCAGCAAGAGGTCAGTATGGTAAAGATGAAGGAGAGAAGATGTTTGTAATAGAACAAGTAAAGTTGAGCCTGCAGAGAGAGAAGTCAGGAGTTGGGGTTATATGTTGGGGTACAGGAGCATAGCCAGTGGGAGGAGAGATATAATTTGAGGGATTTTTTAAATATACAGCTTTGTGATATATCGTTGAAGGTAGCTTTGACTGAAAGAAAAAAAAAAACAGTAGGTTAAAATGAATGCATTTTTTTTTTACTGTGACATCCCCTCTCTGGGCCAGTAATCAAGGAACCTTAATCCTCACCACTGACACTGGTTTTGTGTCCCTGCTCCTGTTCACTTACTAGAGCAAGGCAAGATGAAGTGGGTGAGAGATCCTTCTATGTCAGGTTCCAAGAAACAGACTGCCTTGAGACTTCATTCTCATCTAGTATTAAAATATTGTTTTTATCCTAGATTACAGAATGACATCACATACACCTGGTCATCTGAATTCTGGTTCCCATGCTATCCTCATTGCTAGAAATTGAACCAGAATTTAGCACGTATGTGTTACCATATACACAGACAGAGTTTTGATGAGATGTGTTATAGCATCTGGAAGCTATAAAACCAAAAAACACTTCCAGTCTTCCTACAGGATCTAATAAACCATTTTCTGGCATAGACAGTCACTTGCTATAATCAGAACTGTAAAAATCAACCTTTATAGCCTAAATTAAGCATTCATTTCTTACTATTTTTCAAAGTTAACTGGGCTGAGATTAACCCCCTTCTCTCCCAGTATTCTCTGTTAAAACATATACATTTAATCAGTTACAATACAGCCAGGATCCACTGTTGGTACATTTTTAACACAAGCAGCTTTACAAATACATTTTCAGCACAAGCATCTGTACAAATCAGTTTGATATACAAATTGACATATAATTATTTAAAAAATTGCAGCTAGCTGTGCTAGCATATGTTGCACATCTGCTGCCCTACTTCTCCTGGCATAGCTGGCAATACCACACATTGTCACATTAACAAAAATAAAATCATCAAAATCATTCTACACAGCATGTATACCATAAAAAGCTTTTTGCAGGAAGGTAAGCCCCCCCCTGCACCCCTCCCAACTGGAGAGGCTGTACCCGCACCCCCTTAATTATATATAGTAAATCCACAGTTGCACACTCATGAAAAAAAGAAGGAAATCATCATGCACAGTGAATCAGTGCTGCCACAAACTCAGTCATCTACAAACATGGGGATACCATGTGACAGTAGGCATTACCAATCCACACAGAATCTTCTACAATACATCCCTAACAATTCCCATGATCACAACTGACACCAAAAATGCCATATATAGGCTTCTACAGAATTCAGTGAAATTGCTCTTCAGTCTAAAGTACATTTAGTCATTTAACCTACTGTTTTTTTCTTTCAGTCAAAGCTACCATCCACAATATGTCACGCAGCTGTACATTTATATATATATATATGGGTTTCCCATGTTTCGTCGAATGCAGTTTCTTTGACAAACATAAGGTGTGTGGTTTAATGGTGATGGTACAGATAGTGTGTAATGCTGAGACAGGTAAGTAGGGTTGAGGTGTGAGAGTGTTTATGGGTGTGTATGTGAGTTAGGGTTAGGGCCAGAGATGAGTGAAAGATAGGTGTTGTATGTTTGTGTGAGAGTAGATGTATTTTAGGGTTAGGGTCAGGGTTAGGTTAGGGGATAGATATAGTATTGTTTATGTGTGTTTATGAATGTTTGTGTGCCAGAGTTTGTCTTGTGTAGTGGCAATTTTACAGGAAGGTTTTTGAAGATAAGACATAGGGTTAGGGTTAAGGAAAGGGGCAGCTTTAGGGTTAGTGTTAGCACTTATTACTACGGTGGTGCAGACTTGCCCTTTTTACTAATGGGTGCTAACCCTACCCTAACGCTGCCCCTTCCATTAAACCCTAACCCTACATCTTGCCTTCATAAAAACTTTCCTATAACTCTGTCACTATTCAGATGAATTTCAGGCTAGTTTATGGTGGGATTTAGTATTAATATCAGTAGAGGAAACAGTTTTCCTTCATTTCATTCGATAGTTTTTGTTTTCAGTATTATATATGTTCAAACTTGTCTATGTTTTTAATTTGACATTAAATTAGTTCAATCATACACAACATAGGTTCATAGGTTCATAGGTAGGTACTAGGTTATCTGCCCAAAGGCATTTATAAGCCTAGCTGGAATGTGTTGGCTTTCGCCGTCCCCTTAGATTAGTTCCCTGTGCCTCTGTCCAGCAAAGCCATTGAAGTGATCCCTGGGGTAAATTTTCTGTTTCCCATCCACTTGTCAAGGTTTCTCTTGAAGAGGGTTAGCGAGGAGCTCTGTCTAATATAGACTGGAATCTTGTTCCAGAGCATGGGAAGTCTCTGAGACAGGAATCTATCCCTCCAGCACATTCTATTTATTGTTGTGCTGAGGTTTAGATCCCTGGAGAATGTGGCTTGAGGGGATATGGTTTTCTTTAGGTGGAGCATGTCCATCAGTTCTGGGTTGGACATGTCCTTGTATGTCAGGCAGAGATCACCTGTGAGTAGGCGGTATGCAACCGAGTACAGCTGGAGTTTCTTCAGCTGAGCTGCATAGGGCATCTGCTTGAGGCCAGTGATCCTCTTGATGAGGAACTTCTGTGGTCATTCCAGTTGTTGCAGGTGTCTTGTAAGGTACATCCCAAATGGGGCATTGTACTCTATGATGGGTCTGATGAGTGATGTGTAGAGGAGCCTAATGACCTCTTTCGATCTGGATGCAAACACTTTTGTGATTAGGTGGGCCACATAGAAGGATTTTCTAACCACTTTGGCAATGTGATTATCAAAGGAGAGGTTACTATCTACTTGGGTCCCCAGCTCCCTTATTACATCTTCCGTATTTAGGGGGCTACCACCTATGTGGTAGTTTGTGGGTACTTTGTTTTTTTCCAAAGGGGATGACTATGCACTTTTTGGCATTTAGTTTGAGGCCATGGTTTTGACACCAGGTATCTGTCTCAGTGAGACCCTTTTGGAGGATGTCTGTGTCAGCTGAAGAGTCAATTATTGCCCCTAGTTTGCAGTCGTCTGTGAACTTGGTCAGCCATAGTCCTCCTGTGCTTGCCTGTACCTCTGAGAAGTATATGCCGAACAGGAGGGGTCCTAGGACTGAGCCCTGGGGAACGCCACTTGTAACCAGTTTAGAGTCAGACCTAGCTCCCGCAAGTCTTACCATGTGGGTTCTGTCCATGAGCCAGATGGCAACCCATCTCGTGACATAGGGGTTTATGTTCAGGCTGGTAAGCTTGTCTATAATACCTGAGTAGGGAATGGTGTAGAAGGCCTTTGCGAGGTCTAGGTAGGCTGTGTGGACCACCTTTCCCTCATCTATAGACTTAGTAACTGTCTCAAAGAAGTCCACCAGGTTTAGGAGGCATGATCTCCCCTTAACAAAGCTAAACTGGGCAGTGTCCAGTGTTTGGAGGTTTCCAATGTCTCTGTTAATGAGATCCATGATGATGTGCTCCATAGCTTTGCAGACCAAGCTAGTCAGGCTTATAGGGTGATAGTTCCTGGGGTCCGTTGTGGCTCCACCTTTGTGGAGTGGAATAACCGTTGCTGTGCACCACTCTGTAGGCATGTAGCCTGTGGAGAGGCTAAGTTTAAACAGTGTGTTTAGGTGAGGGGTTAGTTCATCTTTGAGCTCGTGTAGGACGCAGCCTGGGACACCGTTCGGTCCCATTGATGCTGTGTGTTTGGCTTTGGAGAGGGCTGTTTTAACCTGAGTGTCTGTGATTTCAGGGGCACTATATTCTTCTGGTATAGTTATGAGCCCTTTTGGGGGTGAGAGGGGGTGACGTTTGCACTGAACCTGTCTGCCAGGATGTTGGCTATATCGGTCGGTTCAGTGTATTTTGAGCCATTCTGCACCACCTCCGAGCAGATCTGAGCATTGCCACTTAGATTCTTGACATAGCTAAAGAATGCCTTGTGGTTATCTTTGGAGTCCATGACAATTTTTCTTTCGAAGCCTTGGATGATTTTATGAGGGAACATAGTTTCTTGCTGATACTGATCAGGGATGTCTTCCCTTCTTGGGATTTTACTCTTTTCTGTACTAGTTTCCTCCTTGTATTATATAGTTTGTTTATGGCAGGGGTCCACCAGACTGGTTTCCTCTTCTTGGAGGAGTGAATCTTGGTTTTGTTTGGGAAAGCATGATCCATGCATTTTTGTAGGTGCCCGTAGAGTGCATTAGTAAAGGATTTTGCAGCTTGGACAGCGTTATCCTTTAGCATGGGGGCTTTGAAACTTTCCACCTTGGTCTTAAGTAATGTGAAGTTTGCTTTTGAAAAGTTTTTCATGGTGCTTTCTTTGACTGGGGGTGGTGGGGGAATATGGATATCCAGAGTGATTAGTTTATGGTCATATCTAACCAGTGAGGGGTTGACCTTCGGTGTGGCACACAGGTCGATCATGTTGGTGATGACCAGGTCCAATATGTTGTCACCTCTGGTGGGGGTGTTGACCAGTTAATCCAGGGCGTTTGAGTTTATAAATTCTAGGAAATGTTGGGCAAGGGAGTTCGTACTTGAGTAGTTCTCCCAGTTAATGTTTGGTTATTTGAAATCACCCAATATCAGGGTGTTTGGTAGGACCTTTATGTTTCCCAGTGTTTCCAGGAATGTGGAGTGGGGGTCCTGGGACATGGTGTATGATCTGTAGCAAGCTATAATTTGAATAGCAGTTTTGCCCATTGTTAGTTGCATGTGGATGATCTCTGAAGCATCGTGCTGTGCCTCTAACCTGGAGGTGTGGGTATCCTTGATGAATATGGATACTCCCCTGCCTTTTATATTTCGGTCCGGGTTTTGTGGCCAAAATGTATGGTATGAGTTGTAGCCTGGTAGTGCTGGGGTGCTCTCTGGAGCCTTAAACCAGGTTTCTGTTACTGCACATATATCGATTTTTTACATGCTGAGGAGTGCCTCGAGTGCATGCATTTTGAGGTTTAGACTTCTGGCATTAAGCAGCATTACCCTCAGTTGTTTGTTACTTCTGCTATTTACGGCGGTGGGTTTGTCTTTTAAGCCTTGCCTGAAAAAGCCACTATGGGGGTGGCAAGAGCCTTGGCCAATATTCGAAAGCCTAAGGGTGACAGGTGCAAGCCATCTCTAGAGAAGCAGTGTGGCTTGTCGAGCATGTCATCTCAGGCTGACAGACACTGAATCCCCTTTGAATAATACCAAAAGCTTAGCCAGTTGTTGAAATTGATAATTGTTTCTCTATACTGTGGTATCATTCTTGGTGAGGGCAGGATGCTACTCAGGGTCAGGGTCATACCGGCCTGGGCTACGTGATCAGAGAGCTCCTCCATGTCTCTTTTCATGTAGTCCAGGGAGGTACGGCTCAGGTCATTCACACCAACATGGACAATGACAGAGTCATATTTGTACTTGTTCTGGAGTGACCTGAGTGCTTGTGTTATGTGGCAGATCCTGGCACCCGACAGGCAGCTAACAGTAACCTTCTCCTTGTTCAGCCTAGTGAGTGGGACGTCAGTGTGCCTGACTATAGAGTCACCTATTACTAGTGTGTTGGGTATGTTATTTTGCCTTAAGAGTTGTGATTGTGTGGCACACTGGTTTTGTGAAGTATGTGTTTCATGGTTTGTGTTGGGGGGTGGAGGTTGCTTGGATGTCTGCCTTGGATGTCTCTGTTGCTTTTGCAGATTTTTATTTAGAGCCTCTGAATATGTTTTTGTGTATTTATGTGTGTTTTTTGCCAGTGCTGGTTTCATAGGTCTATGTGAGACTGGTGTTGTGATGCAAGTAATTCCCTTCTCCTCTTGACTGCCTGGTCCAGTCTTGGGTTGAGAGAGCTTAGCCTCCAGTTTGGCAGTATAACTGCATCTTTCGCATGTATTAGTGTTTGGTGGAAGGAGGAGAGGGTTGTCTGTGTACATGAGGCAATTGTAACATTGCCTCAAAATGCCCAGATTCACCAGTTGGACTGGAGAGTACACCTGAAACTTCCCTTTGGATATGCCTGGATAGATACAGTGAACTGTTTTACTGATTGGCTGGTAAGGTCGAATAGAAAGTCTTGTCCTTCTCTACAGTATAGGGGGGGGTCTAGTGCTAAGGTTTATTAGTGCTTGCTATGAGTTTTGGGCAAGTGCCGGGATGAGAAGTGAATGATTTGAGTGCTTAAGTTGAAAGTTTGTCTAGTTCCAAGAGAAAATTTGAAGTGTAGACTTTGTGGAGCCGGGAATAGTTATACCTTAGCTAACCGGCGCTGCCCGGCACGCAAAACCATGCAAATGCGGGTTTTATAGCAGAGAAATGAAAGAGATAGAAATTAGCCCAAAATGGCCAATAAACTACTAATTTCTGGGCTGAAACTACTCCTACAGGGACAGATAGGCTGCTCAAAGCTCCCTCTCTCACAGTGAATATAGAAACTTCCTTCTATCCAAGTAAACTATGGGCAAACACAGAAACTTGTAACACAGCCCTGAATTCAGCACTAATCTGGAAACTGGACTAAACTAGCTTAGAAAGGTGGGAAAACACTTAAGTTTTTTTTTTCAGAAAATAAAGCAGATACAATAAAAAAACACTTTAAATGCACAGAAATGGCTGCACAGAAATGGCTACACAGAAACTTGTAACACAGCCCTGAATTCAGCACTAACCTGAAAACTGGACTAAACTAGCTTAGAAAGGTGGGAAGACAAGTATATTTTTTTTTTGTTTTTTTTTTTTGTTTTGTTTTTCAGAAAATAAAGCAGATACAATAAAAAAAACACTTTAAATGCAAAGAAATGGCTATCACACTTGAGTGTGTAGCCTACAACAGTTAAACAGATAATTTAAACACAAAAATGACTTTGTTAAAATGCAGGCAGTAAAATAAGTACAATATGTAGCTGAAACAAGCTTTTTAAATCACAGAAACTCTAGAAAATCAGCGTTTTAGGCAGAATTAGCTAAAGGCAGCAAGAAAATGCAGTAAATGATACTTAATCACTCCAAAGTCTCTCTTTTGTCTCTCTGCTGCTGTAGAACTCTGCAGGGCACCAGCAGGAGCTTGCTGTGCTGTATACTAGCACAAAAACCTTGCAAATGTGCTTTTTATAGCAGGGAAATGAAAGAGATAGAAATTAGCCCAAAATGGCCAATAAACTACTAATTTCTGGGCTGAAACCACTCCTACAGAGACAGATAGGCTGCTTAAAGCTCCCTCTCTCACAGTGAACAGAGAAACTTCCTTCTATCCAAGTAAGCTATGGGCAAACACAGAAACTTGTAACACAGCCCTGAATTCAGCACTAATCTGAAAACTGGACTAAACTAGCTTAGAAAGGTGGGAAAACAAGTTTTTTTTTTTTTTTTTCAGAAAATAAAGCAGATACAATAAAAAAAACACTTTAAATGCACAGAATTGTCTGCACAGAAATGGCTACATAGAAACTTGTAACACAGCCCTGAATTCAGCACTAACCTGAAAACTGGACTAAACCAGCTTAGAAAGGTGGGACGACAAGTATATTTTGTTTTTTTTTTTGGTTTTTTTTTCAGGAAATAAAGCAGATACAATCAAAAACACTTTAAATGCAAATAAATGGCTATCACACTTGAGTGTGTAGCCTACAACAGTTAAACAGGTAATTTAAACACAAAAATGACTTTGTTAAAATGCAGGCAGTAAAATAAGTACAATATGTAGCTGAAACAAGCTTTTTAAATCACAGAAACTCTAGAAAATCAGCGTTTTAGGCGGAATTAGCTAAAGGCAGCAAGAAAATGCAGAAAAATGATACTTAATCACTCCAAAGTCTCTCTTTTGTCTCCCTGCTGCTGTAGAACTCTGCAGGGCACCAGCAGGAGCTTGCTGTGCTGTATACTAGCACAAAAACCTTGCAAATGTGGGTTTTATAGCAGGGAAATGAAAGAGATAGAAATTAGCCCAAAATGGCCAATAAACTACTAATTTCTGGGCTGAAACCACTCCTCCAGGGACAGATAGGCTGCTCAAAGCTCCCTCTCTCACAGTGAACAGAGAAACTTCCTTCTATCCAAGTAAGCTATGGGCAAACACAGAAACTTATAACACAGCCCTGAATTCAGCACTAACCTGAAAACTGGACTAAACTAGCTCAGAAAGGTGGGAAGACAAGTATATATACATATATATATATATATATTTTTTTTTTCACAAAATAAAGCAGATACAATCAAAAAAACACTTTAAATGCACAGAAATGGCTATCACACTTGAGTGTGTAGCCAACAACAGTTAAACAGGTAATTTAAACACAAAAACAACTTTGTTAACGTGCAGGCAGTAAAATAAGTACAATATGTAGCTGCAACCATGAACTACAACATAGGCGGTAGTATACTTAACACTGAAAGTGTGATAAGAGACCTTGGGACGCAGGTGGACAGCAGTCTCTCCTTTGATAATCACATTGCCACAGTAGTCAGGAAATCCTTCTATGTGGCACACCTCATCACAAAAGGTTTCTCATCCAGAAAAAAAGAGGTCACTGTTCCCCTCTACTCATCACTCATTAGACCCATTATAGAGTGCAACGCCCCTTTTGGTATGTACCTCACAAGACATCTACAACAACAAAGAGGATTACCGGCCTCAAACAGATGCCCTACGCAGACCGTCTCAAAAAACTCCAGCTTTACTCTGTCGCATATCGCCTACTCAGAGGTGATCTCTGCCTAACATACAAAGCTATGTCAAACCCAGAGCTGTTGGACATGCTCCACTTAAAGAAATCCCAATCCCTCCGAGCTACATGCTCTAGGGACCTAAACCTTGTCACCACAATAAACAGAACATGCCGGAGGGATAGATTCCTGTCCCAGAGACTTCCCATACTCTGGAATAAACTACCTATCTATATCAAACAAAGCTCCTCATTAGCACTCTTCAAGAAAAATCTTGATGATTGGATGGGAAATAGGAAATTCACTCCGGGGATCACCTCTGTGGCTCTGCTCGACAGTGGCATAGGAAAATAATTTTCTTGGGTGGCAAAAGCCAGGGTATCTTTTTGGTTGGGCTTGTATAGGCCCCAGGGCCGATAGCCTAGTACCTACCTATGAACCTATGAACAAGCTTTTTAAATCACAGAAACTCTAGAAAATCTGCATTTTAGGCAAAATTAGCTAAAGGCAGCAAGAAAATGCAGAAAAATGAGACTTAATAACTTCAAAGTCCCTCTTTTGTCTCTTTGCTGCTGTAGAACTCTGCAGGGCACCAGGCAGGGGCTTGCTGAGCTGTATACTCTCTCTCTCTCTCTATATATATATATATATATATATACATAAAAAAAAAAAGTATATATATATATATATATATATATATATATATATATATATATATATATCTATGGTTCCCCTTAATCCCTTAATTTCGTTGAGTGCTACTAATGTCAATAGCTTTCCTGCCTGACCAATTATGTCAATAGTGGTGTGAGACTGTTATGATGTTATGATATCAGGGGTTGAGAAATGTGTGCTTTCCTCTATATTGTGCGATCTTAGAGTAGGTATAGTTCGTGGGGAGCTGCTGGGGGGCTTGCCCCCCTTGAAAAATACTGTATTTTATTTTCATGCTTGAGCATGTACTGTGTGTGGTCGATTTTTTTTTCCTTCAATCTTTTTTGCTCAATAATTTTCACATTGACCTTTTGCATTCTTGATCTTTTACAATAGATAGACGTGCGTATGTATATGTATATATATATATATATATATATATATACACACACACACACACACACACATATATATGTGTGTGTGTGTGTGTGTGTGTGTGTGTGTGTGTGTGTGTGTGTGTGAGTGTGTATATACATACAAACAAACAGATATATTTATGAGGTTGCAAAGAATAATTGCCAATGAGTTTGACTAAAATGTAAAACACTGAACAAAGTCATTCGTGATTATCATTAATCACCACTAAAATCATCGAGAAAAAGTTACCAAAAGTAAAACAAAAAGCAACTTTTGCATGGGGGGAGCTTCACTCCCATTCCCCTTGGCATAGGAGCTCTGCCCCCACACCACCATAAATGAAATATATTAACTCTAGGATTGCACAAACTCAAAGAAAGGGGAAAGGCCCTTGAATTATGTAACAGTCAAGCTAATGAACTTCTTCCATTACATAATTCAACCAACTGTACTGGCCATGAAAAACACCAGAGTTGCAACATGCAATAAATCCCATAACAGACATATAGGAATATGTCCATATATACACAACATCTGGTATGCCGGTCACAGCCAGATATTTGCCTGAGGAGTCCTGGCTCTGTGTGGATCAGAGGTGAGATGGGTGTGTACACCTAATAGACAGGTAAGGAAGGATCATTAAGAAATGTTAGGAGGAGTGGGATAGAACATGACCATCCAGATGTACAGATGAATAGGCTATGCAGCACTATGGCTCATCCTTTTCTGTGTTGAAAGGAGGCTTCCTTACAGTAGTGGTCTGGTGAGATTTGTGTGATGACCCCATCTCCTTCTATGGGTGGAGATAGGATTTGTAAACAGGCAAAGTAAATATGGGGGAAAGATACTTTTTTAGCCACTCCTCCATGTGGTGGGGCTTACCTCATGGGTAGGTTCATGAGACTTTCTAGCCCAGGCTCCCCTGAAGTTTGCAATTGCTAGAAATCATCAATACATTTTACCTTGTATAAAGACATTATAAAGTCTTTTTGTAACAAAAGTCATTTAAAAAAAAGAAATATCTTTATTAAATTTTCACTTATGACACTAGCAATAATACATTCATAGGTTCATAGGTAGGTACTAGGCTATTGGCCTTAGGACCTATATAAGCCTAGCCAAATGGTACCCTGGCTTTCGCCACCCAAAAAAAATTATTTTCCTGTGCTCCTGTCGAGCAGAGCCACAGAAGTAATCCCCGGGGTGAATTTCCTATCTCCCATCAATTTATATGAATGAAAACAAACCATACTGACATATTTTAAGCTGCAAACATTATACATCACTTATAATCTACCCAGTCATTGTTGGATAAACATTACATAGCTCATTCAAATCCTGTATTCTTTTAAACCCTATTACTCCATCAAAACATTACTCTGCATGTATTGTTCCCACAGTTCCATTTGTTCTATGTAATTTGTTCCTACCCTTTTCTAAAGATCCCATCCCCAGTTGTTTAGTCTTTGTTACTATATCAACTACTTCTAGTAGCAGTTAGTTTAGACTTTGATTTCCATTTTCTAGTAATTGCTTTTTTGGCAGCCTCACCATAATTAGACTCAACAAAACCTTACTATGTCTAGACAATGCTGATTCTGTATAATAGCTAAAAAAAAAACAACAAAAAACCCCATGTCCTTAGTTATACCATTTTGCTCACCCAGTATCTCTAACAGAGCAGTCTGCAGGAAATCTTTAAAGTCTGCCAACTCATTACTCTCCCAGAAAATGTGTTCCCAATTATCTCTTTCTTCTCCATCACACCTCCAACATTTGCTGTCTACCTGAGGAAAAATTCTTTGAAATCTATTTGCTGTATAAAAATACCCATGAAAATATTTCCAACCAAAGATCCTAAATCTTCTAGACTTTGCTGTATATTTGGGAGTCATACATATATCCCCCATTGTTTCTCTGTGAAATGCTTATCCAGTATTCCTTCCCAGTCCTTTCTAACCTCCTCTGACTGATTCTTATAGTTATCATGCAATATTTTATGTGCTCTACTAATTATCATTTTGAACAACAGGTTCTGTTCTAGATTCTGCTAAAAACTCTACCAATGTTGGTCTTTCACTTAGGATCTTCCTATTTCTTTCTCTTTGCCTATACCCTGATATCAAGCCTTGATAGGGAAGGCAATCTCCAGCCTGCAGTCCAAATAAATTTTTGGCCACTTCCCATTTTGTTACCTTTCCTTCTCTGATTATTTGCTCCCTATACTTTGTTCCTTTGCCAGTTTTCTCCAGTAAATTCCAACTCTCTCTTTCCTATTGTCTGTATCCCTAATTGCAATCATCCCTATTGGCAGAATCTCCTTTCTCCAGTCCTGTGTTGGCTTAGTTATTAGAATACTTTCTGCTATTTTATGAATATAATATTCTGTATGGTTATTGTCATTCTCCTTAAGGATTTGCATCCAAAATCCCCAGTCTCTCCTTGTTTCTTGAGCATCTCCCCTGTTTTGTCATCATCCCTTTCCAATTTGAATTATAGCTTTCTGCTTATGCTATGTACAGGAGCCTTAACTGTGTAGCTCTGAAATACTCCAAATTAAACTTTGTGCTTGTTTGCTCAAAGTTGCAGAGAGGTAGGCCTTCTGCCCTTGCTGTACTGTTTTCCAAATACCTGCTGAGAGACTAAAAAAGATAAGTGCTTATTTTCAAATGTTTTCTGCACTTTCTGATTAATTAACACAATATTTTCTGCATATCTGTTTGTTTAAATTATGCAACTGCATTTTACTGGATTTGTAGATTGTCTGCTAATTGAATTCATCTTACAACTGTAATTACTATTCATTTGCTTGTTTGTTCATTTTACTTGTTTGCTGCACTTGAAAAATACCAGCATAGACTAGGTTCTGCTTTTGCTAAATCTAGTACTGTTTGTGACCTTTGAAGGTTATAAAACAGTTAATCTTTTGTCTGGAGAGGGCCCCCTGTGCCCTAATGGGAGGAAGGTACAGTTTGGACTGCTCTAGCTAGAGATGCTGTTTCAGGGCTCTGTTTAGGGCATTTTGATTGGATAATTTGAACTTTGGCTGTTTTCCATGTTTCTGCTTTGATAAGCCAGTGTTTCAACCAGTTTGTGCTTGTTTGCTCAAAGCTGCAGTGAGTTAGGCCTTTTGCCCTTGCTCTACTGTTTTCCAAATACCTGCTGAGAGACTACAAAAAAATAAGTATTTTTAACTGTTTTCTACACTTTCTGATTATAAACTGTGCAACTGTATATTACTGCATTTTTTACATTGTCTGCTAATTGAATTCCTCTTACAACTGTAATTACTGTTCATCTGTTCATTTTGTTCATTTTACTTGCTTGCTGCACTTGAAAAACACTAGCACAGACTAGGTTAATGTTTTTTGAACTTTGGCTGTTTCCTGTACTTCTGCTTTAAAAAGCCTGTGTTTGAACTGGTTTGTGCTTGTTTAAGCCTGTTTGTGAATCATGCACTGCTACCAGTTACAGATGCCTGCTCTCTAGCCTCAAAAATACTACGTAAACCAGAGCTCTTCACACCTAAACCTACTAATACCTGTTACTGCTGTATTCCCTCTTCAGCTGTTATAGCCAGAACAAGATTATTCAAGGACCTTGAACTGTCCAATTCCCTCCTTTTCTCCTACCAGCCTGGTTGACATGGGTCTACTGAGGCAGTGTAGCAACTCCCCCATGTACACTGACAACCCCCTACTTCTAAATCATTCCTGTACCATTTGTGAGAGATGCACCTATGTTCTGAATCTGGAATCACAGCTCTCTCATGTAATAGACAGCAATATAGAGCGGGTTGTCAGCCAACCTATCACAACTCCTACTCAAGACATACAGCATGCACACAGACCAACATATGCAGAGGTACTTGCAAAAAATCTGCCTAAACATGAGACCTCCAAAACACATACATACTAAACTAACCATAACACCCAAAACACACAAACATAATAACACTAGCACAAGTATCTCACCATTAAAGCCCATAAGGCAACACACATCCACTCCAAATATCTTAGTCATAGGGAACTCTATAGTGAGACACATAGACATCCACCTCATCAGTCTGAACAAGGAGAAAGTAATGGTTGGCTGTCTTTCTGGTTCCAGGATTCATCAGATCACATAGGCACTCAAGTCTCTAAACAAGTACAGTTATGATTCGGTCATAGAACATGTTAGTGTAAATGACTAGAGACATACCTCCCTGGACTACATGAAGAGCGACATGATTGAGCTCTCTGATTATGTGTCACAGGCAGGTATGTCCCTAGCCTTGAGCACCATATTACCCTCACTTCGGATTATACCACAATATGAAAAGAAAATCATTGACTTCAATAACTGGCTTAGTTTCTGGTGTCATTCTAAGGGGATCCAGTTTCTGTTAGCCTGGGATGACATGATCGATAGACCTTGATGTTCTGTCACCACTGGGATTTTGGCTACTGGCAAAGGCTGTTGCCATCCCCATTGTGCCTTTTTTAGGCAATGTCAGAAGTACAAAATTTCTGATGTAAAAATTTCATCAAAAAACAACCTCAAGGTTGTGCTGCTAAGCACTAGGACTCTTAGCATGAAAATGCACTCACTGGAAGCAGTCCTTACCTTGGAAAATGCTGACATCTGTGCAGTCACAGAGACCTGATTCAAGGCAGTAGAGAATACCCCAGCAATACCGGGTTACACCTCCTACCACACGTTCACATCGTGAATGGAAGGAGTGAAAACTAAAGGATGTGGTGTATCAATATTCATTAAAGATAAATACACCTCCAGATTGGTTAAACAGTATGACTCCCTGCAGACACTTCAGATGGACCTATTCAAGTCATTGCCAGCTACAAGACCCCTTCCCTGAATCAAGACACCCACTCTGCCTACTTGGATCTACTGGAATCCATCAAGATGCATCTGAAAACCATAGTTCTGGGTGATTTTAATTACCCATCCATTGACTGGGTAAATTACTCATGCTGGGAGGGTGGCCTAATGGTTAAGGTGTTTGCCTTGCAAACACAAGGTGCAGAGTTTGAGTCTCAGAAGGGACAACTGGCTAGGCTTAAAATGGCTTGCAAGGGCAGTTAGCTTAGTACTAATCTATGAATCTATGAATCTATGAATCTAATCAAACTCACTTGCCAAAAGGTTCCTCAATTTCATTAACTCCAACGACCTGAACCAACTGTAGGACACACCAGTTAGGGGCAACAACATCTTGGATCTGGTGCTTACCAATATGGGGGACCACTGTTGCACCCCCACTGTGAGGTCTTCCCTTGTCAGATCTGACCACAAATCAGTCTCATTCAAAGTAACTATCACACTGGACCCCCCCCCCCCCCCACAACAGCAACTAAACTAAAAAACTTCTCCAGAGCAGATTATATCCTTCTGGATGGTATAAATAGCTTCACTGCACCTCTCACCTCAGATGGAACTGACAACTATGCTGAGCCCTACACCAATGCTGTTTACAAACACCTGTATAAATGCATTGATGTGGCCATACCTGATAGGACCAAAACAAGCTCTTCAAGGAAGAGCAAACCTACCTGGTGGATGACTTCCATTAATAGGCTTTACAATAAAAGGAAGAAATTGTTGTCCAAACGTAAGAGGAAGCCTGCCCTAAACTGGAAACATTTCCTCATCAGCTATCGTCAGAGAGTAATTGTACAATACAGAGCAGTTGTTAAGTGAGTTATGGTAGTAGGGAAGGGAGGAATAGAGAGGATAGTGATAGAAAAAGGGGTGGGTTCATGTGCGATGACTATATATATCCTTCAACCTTATAATTTTATCAGGGAATGCTTACTTTGTCAAATGCTTTTTCTGCATCAAGGCCTACCAATGGAAGTGGTATTTTCTTACATTCTGCTTCCTTCTGGATCATCATTGTTTTCTTAATGTTGTCAAATGTCTACCTCCCCTCCACAAAACCACACTGATCTATATCTATCAATTTTGGCATCACCTTTGCCATTCTTTTAGACATTCAAAGGGGATCCAGTGTCTGTCAGCCTGGGATGACATGCTCGACAAGCCATACTGCTTCGCTAGAGATGACTTGCACCTGTCACCCTTAGGCTTTTGAATACTGGCCAAGGCTCTTGCCACCCCCATAGTGCCTTTTTTAGGCAAGGCTCAAAAGACAAACCCACCACCGTAAATAGCACAAGTAACAAAAAACTGAGGGTAATGCTGCTCAATGCCAGAAGTCTAGATCTCAAAATGCACACACTCGAGGCACTTCTCAGTATCGAGAAAATCGATATATGTGTAGTAACAGAAACCTGGTTTAAGGCTCCAGAGAGCACCCCAGCAATACCAGGCTACAACTCATACCATACAGTTCGGCCACAAAACCCGGACCGAAATACAAAAGGCAGGGGCATATCCATATTCATCAAGGATACCCACACCTCCAGCTTAGTGGCACAGCATGATGCTTCAGAGATCATCCACATGCAACTAACAGCGGGCAAAACTGCAATTCAAATTGTAGCTTGCTACAAATCACCCACCATGTCCCAGGACCCCCATTCCGCATTTCTGGAAACACTGGGAAACATAAAGGTCCTACCAAACACCCTGATGTTGGGTGATTTCAATTACCCAAACATTAACTGGGAGAACTACTCAAGTACTAACTCCCTTGCCCAACATTTCCTAAAATTTATAAACTCAAACGCCCTGGATCAACTGGTCAACATCCCCACCACAGGTGACAACATATTGGACCTGGTCATCACCAACATGGGCGACTGGTGTTCCACACTGGAGGTCAACCCCTCACGGGTTAGATCTGACCATAAACTATTCACTTTGGATATCCACATTCCGCCCCCACCCCAGGTCAAAGAAACCACCATGAAAAACTTTTCAAAAGCAAACTTCACATTACTTAAGACAAAGGTAGAAAGTTTCAAAGCCCCCATGCTAAAGGATAATGCTGCCCAAGCTGCAAAATCCTTTTCTAATGCACTCTACAGGCACCTACATGAATGCATGGATTGTGCTATCCCAAGCAAAACCAAGACTCACTCCTCTAATAAAAGGAAACCAGTCTGGTGGACCCCTGCATAAACAAGCTATACAATAGAAGGAGGAAACTAGTACAGAAAAGAGTAAAATCCCAAGAAGGTTCATAGATAGGTAGTAGGCTATCTGCCTGAAGGCATTTATAAGCCTAGGCAGAATGTGTTGGCTTTCACTGCCCCCTTAGATTAGTTCCCTGTGCCTCTGTCCAGCAGAGCCACTGAAGTGATCCCCAGGGTAAACTTTCTGTTTCTCATCCATTCATCAAGGTTTCTCTTGAAGAGTGTTAGCGAGGAGCTCTGCCTAATGTAGATTGGAATCTTGTTCCAAAGCATGAGAAGTCTATGGGACAGGAATCTATCCCTCCAGCACGTCCTATTTATTGTTGTGGTGAGGTTTAGATCCCTAAAGCATGTGGCTCGAGGATATAAGGTTTTCTTTAGGTGGAGCATGTCCATTAATTCTGGGTTGGACATGGCCTTGTATGTCAGGCAGAGATCACCTCTGAGTAGGCAGTGTACAACCGAGTACAGCTGGAGTTTCTTCAGCTGAGCTGCATAGAGCATCTGTTTGAGGCCAGTGATCCTCTTTGTGAGGTACTTCTGTGGTATTTCCAGCTGTTGCAGGTGTCTTGTAAGGTACATCCCAAATGGGTGTTGGAGGGATAGATTCCTGTCCCAGAGACTTCCCATGCTCTGGAACAAGATTCCAATCTACATTAGGCAGAGCTCCTCACTAACATTCTTCAAGAGAAACCTCGACGAGTGGATGGGAAATAGAAAGTTTACCCCGGGGATCACTTCAATGGCTCTGCTGGACAGAGGCACAGGGAACTAATCTAAGGGGGCGGCGAAAGCCAACACAATTCTGGCTAGGCTTATAAATGCCTTCAGGCAGATAGCCTAGTACCTATCTATGAAACTATGAACCTATAGACATAAACACTTTGTAATCATGGCTTGGATTTGAAATGGGCCTATGTGAAGCTGGATCTGATGGGACTTTACCAACTTTAGGTATTACAGCCACCACCATTTTCTTCCAAGATGTTTGTGCTTCTCTTTCTTTTAAAATACTGTTAAACAAAACTTTCTTGATCTTTATCATGTTCTTCCCTCCTAACTTCCAACCTTCCACAGGAGTACCATCTATTCCTGTATATTTGTTATACATCATCATTTTTATCTCATCTCCTCCTATCCTGTTAGTACTTGAGCCTCATCTACCCCTAACCTTGGCATATTTAATTATTCCATAAACATTTCCATTTGTACCTTTTATTGATTTCCATATTTTTCTGCTTTATACAGATTTTCATAAAAATTCTGAAATATTTCTAGTACCTTTCCAGGATCTCTGGTTATCTTCCTTGTAATAGGGCCGCTAAGCTTGTTGACAATCCTTTCTACTTTCTGTTGCCTGAGTCGTTGTGATAAAAGTTTTGTGCTCTAGAGTTATTATCAAGAAACAGTTGCTTAACAGCAGTCTTTCTAAACTCATGCATATTAACAATGTAATCCCATATTTTCTGTTAAGCATTCTGCAATTGCCCCTCTTCTTTTTCTGTGGGAATCCCCCTATTCTGCAATACTTTAACCTTTGTCAGTCCCTCTAAATAATTATTTTGTACTTCTTAACCATATCTCTCTTTCTTTTATTTCCACCATATTTTTAAACTCCACTTTAATTTTATCCCACTCATTAGCTATATTTTCAGAAGAAATTTCTACCTTCCCTAGTAACTCCTGAATACTTTCCACTACCCATTCCTTAAATTCCTCTCTTTTTAACAGATAGGTGGGAATGCAGCAGTGTCTCATTTTTATTTCATTACCTTACATTTTTATTTTAGCTATTATTGGCACAATCTACTGCCAATCATTAGTGGACCGGAGTTCCGCTGTGGCGACCCCAAACCGGGAAAAAGCCGAAAGAAGAAGAACATTGGCACATGATCTATAATAGTTAGTGGATATGTATCAAAACTTTCAATTAAATGCACATGTTCCTGTGAAATATAATTACTGTCTATCCTAGCCCAGTTTTAGTACCTTGGGGAATAATACGTAAATTCACTCTGAACTCCTACTACTGAATTCACATCTTGCATGCCAAATATTTTCATAAATTTCATCAAACATCTACCTTCTTTTGCTATATTTTCCCTGCTGGGCCCCCTGATATATCCTTACTGTTACAAATCAAATTCCATTCCCCACCTATATGTATTCTTTCCTGCTGAAAGCTAATTATTTCTCCCAGAATTCTCTTTAAGGTCCATTATACCAGTTTTTGGTGGAATATAAATACATGTCAGTGTAATCCTCCTCCCTTGCCAGTAGCCCCTTAGTACTACAAATCTACCATTATTATCTTCTGGCAACATTGTATCTACCCTTCTGCTAGACTTATCAAAGGTCTTCAATACTGTTTCCCACAATCTTCTCTTGTCCAAACTCTCTCTTCTCAACCTCCCCCCCCATTAACTGTTTTTTCAGTTACCATTCTAATAGACAAAAAGCCATCAAGTGGAACAATAATACCTCTTCCTTCCTTCACACCCCAACAGGAGTTCCACAAGGCTCAGTACTAGGTCCCTTACTTTTTAACATCTTCATTAATAATTTTCATCAGTGCATTCCTAATACCAAACTTGTTCAATATGCAGATGATTCCACCATAATTTCCTATGCTCAATTCCTCCCCAAACTCAAGCAACTAACACAAGATGCCTTCTCTTGTACCGAGTCTTGGATGCTGAATAATCACCTTGATCTCAATGCATCCAAAACCAAAATCATAATCTTTACTCCATCTAAAAACACTTCTGTCAATAAAAATTCCTTCTCTATAGTCAGCCAGAATAAGATTCCCATCGAAATTGTCTCTCATACAAAACTTCTAGGTGTTATCACTGATGAACATTTAAAGTTTGATATTCATATACAAACTAGTATTAAGAAAACACACCAAAAGCTCGGAATGCTGTATTGTCACAGCTATCTCACTTCCTCATCCAAACAGAGGTGATCTCTGCTTGACTTACAAAGCCATGTCTGACCCAACTCTGTTAGAAAGGCTACATCTAAAGAAATTCCAACCCCTCTGCACCACACGCTCCAGAGACCTCATCCTAATTACCACAATCAACAGAACATGCTGGAGAGACAGGTTCATAACCCAGAGACTGCCCATGCTCTGGAATAGACTTCCCATACATGTCAAGCAGAGCACTTCACTGGCTCTCTTCAAGAGAAATCTTGATGAGTGGATGGGAAATAGAAAGTTCACCCCAGGGATCACTCCAGTGGCTCTACTAGATAGAGGCACTGGGAACTAATGTCGGGCAGCATGATGCCAGGGCACTTCTATGGGCTAGGCTTGTAAAGGCTCCAGGACCATTAGCCTAGTACACACCCGTGAACCTGTCACATATACTCTCAATTTCCTACCTCATTCCCTCTCTCTTGTATGGAGCCCCTCTCCTCAGTAACCTTCAATCCTCCCTAAAGTCAAAACTGTCATCCTGCTACAATATAATCTATACGTTTGCTACCGGGAACACATCCTCCTCCCACCACTGTGATGCATTCCACTCTTTGAACTGGCTGTAACTCCCACACTATCTCTCTTATATTCAACTTTTAACTGCTCACAAATTCATTTTCAAACCCACTAACTACCATTCTCTCTCCTCCATACTCACCTTGCATCATCCTGACAGACTACTCAGGTCCAGTAACCAGAACCTCCTCAAAGTATACAAACCCTTACAAGCGACAGGACAGTTTTTCCTTTTTCCCTTGCTCATCTATGGAATTCACCCCCCCACACATTTGAATCACCCAAAACAAACCACTCCGCCTTCAAGAGCATGCTCCATTCCCATCCCTCTTCTCACTGGGAATGCTCATGCTCTCATCCCACCGGACTCCCTCTATTTCATTTCTGCTTCCCCATCCTTTTTTTTTCCTTTCTCAAAACTCAACCTACTGACTCCCTTCATTTCATTTTCACTCCCCCTTTTTTCCTTTCTCATATCAACCTATTCACCTCTCACTGTTCTACTCTCCTCTAATTCTTCCTACATCTCACCTCATGAAACTATGAGTGCATATATGCCTGCACTCCAAATTATATTATGTACTCCAAAAAATAGGCATTAATCCCTACTTCACTCGATAGGTTGCCAACTGGCTAACTGACAGAACCCACACTGTAAAAGTAGCTGACTCCAAATCCAGCTCCAGACAAGTGACAAGTGGAGTACCTCAGGGTTCAGTCCTGGGACCACTCTTGTTTGGCATCTACTTCTCTGAAGTACAGGCCAACACTAAGGGACTCTGGCTAACAAAGTTCGCAGATGACTGCAAACTGGGAGCCATTACTGAATCTCCAAATTATGTGGATACTCTACAAAAGGGCCTTACAGAAACAGATGCTTGGTGCCAGAGCCATGGGCTCAAGCTTAATGCCAAGAAATGTATAGTTATCCCCTTTGGGAAAAAACATGTACCCATGAATTACTACATAGGTGGCAGTACACTAAACACTGAAAGTGTGATAAGAGACTTAGGGACACAGGTGGACAGTGGTCTCGCCTTCGATAACCACATTGCCACAACAGTCAGGAAATCCTTCTAACAGACACACCTCATCACTAAGGGCTTTTCATCCAGAAAAAAGGAGGTCATTGTCCCACTGTACTCATCCCTCATTAGACCCATTATAGAATACAATGCCCCATTTGGTATGTACCTCTCAAGACACCTGCAACAACTGGAAAGGCCACAGAAATACCTCACTAAAAGAATCAGAGGCCTAAAGCAGATGCCATATGCTGACCTCCTTAAAAACTCCAGCTATACTCTGTCATATATCGTCTACTCAGAGGCGATCTCTGCTTAACATACAAGGCCATGTCAAACCCAGAGCTGTTGGACATGCTACACTTAAAGAAATTCCAATCCCTCAGAGCCACATGCTCCAGGGAACTAAACCTTGTCATCACAATAAACAAAACATGCTAGAGGGATAGGTTCCTGACCCAGAGACTCCCCAGACTCTGGAATAGACAGCCCATACATGTCAAGCAGAGTGCCTCTTTGGCCCTCTTCAAAAGGAACCTTGATGATTGGATGGGAGAAAGGAAATTCACCCAGGGGATCATGTCAGTTGCCCTGCTAGACAGGGTTCCAGGGAAGTAAATAGTGTGGGAATAAATAGCCAGGGAATTGTTATGGCTAGGCTTGTATAGGCCCTAGGGCCAATAGCCTAGTACCAACCTATGAATCTATACTTGTGTTTTAATGTCATTCAATGCTTTGTTACAGCATCTTGCTCAAATGTTATTATTCTGTCTTATATGTTACTGTGTTTTAGTAGTTTCTGAAAATTGTATTAGCTTTGTAATATTTGTATATGGAGCTTTTCTCCCTGGGCTTCCATTGAAAACTGGCTCATTTTTGGCCCAATGGACTTTCCCAGTTAAACTGCAAATAAATAAATAAAATAAATGATCATGTTTCCCCTCTTCTATCACTACTGGAGCTCCTCTTGCAATTAATATAAGTACGCCCCATTTCCTTTGTCCCATATATTCCACTGACTAGCCATCATCTTTTTTTACCAAATCCACATGTTCAGTTCTTTCCAAATGTGCCTCCTGTAGCATAGCTGTTTGCACTCTGCATTTTTTAATATAGTGCACTGCTCTTTTTTATATCTGTGAGACCATTCACATTTAAAAATATTATAGAAAGTGTCATTATGTTACGAATTTATTATTCTTACCTGTTGTGTGCAACAATTTTTTTTATTTGTTTAAATTTTTGTGTTACATGCATACACTAATGTTTGGAAGGTTGTTCTTTCATACAGTTGTTTCTTGACATATCCATTTGAACCTATGTCACATCCTACAAAACTTTATGTTTTAGTAAAACTCACAAACTCCCCAGAAAAACACACAGAACACCCCTAAAACCTACTAACTTAATACTAATGCACAAAACTAGGTATATCTTCATATATTGAAGTTTAACCCTCCTAACAGGAACAATTGTCCCAGACTGACTGCCACACTCACTGACTTGGATTAACCAACAAGGAAGGTTATCCATGCTAAGACACAAGGTACACTATGTGTTTCTTCTTCCACTAAGTGCTGCCTGTTTTTGTTTTATCTTTATTCTTCTCCCAGATTAGAAAAAGATTTGAATGCTTTCAGAAAACAGTATCTCCTGGCTATTGAAAAAAGAAGTATTCTGTTTTTATTGCTCCTTATCAAACTGTATCCATAGAAACATGAGAACCAAATAGTTGCTTCTACTACAAGCACTCATTTATTTGGTATAGGAAAACTTTTTATCATATTCAATGTTCTTTTTATTTATTTGCTTCCTCTTAAAACTTGTTACTATATCAAGTCAAGGGCCTAAATTCTATCATTTCCCCATGCAAGAGTAAGAAATTTTTCTTGTATAATGCTCTTTTGTCCAGACTTCTCTTGTCTTTTTACATTGCAGTGCCTACATTTCTTAAAACTGAACAAAGAGAAGGAAAGAAGAATGGAGAAAAAACAGGGGCATCTGTTTATTTCAGTATCCCTATTACAACTGAAAATAACTGAGAAAGCTTTACTTTATAGCATGCAGGTTATATCATTTGTTTGTTTGTTTGTTTGTGTCTTTCGGCTTTTCCCGGTTAGGGGTCGCCACAGTGGAACTCCGGTCCGCTAATGATTGGAGTAGATTTTTACGTACTGGCTTGCCGGGCCTAACGCACAACCTTCAACGAAGGAATGCCCATTCACGCATGTCGTTACACAGAAGATGCTCTAACTGAGAATCGAACGGGCAACGTCTAACTGTGAGGCGACAACCCTACCGCAGCACCACCACAGCAGAATACTACTGTTAAGAACAAAAATTAACTCTCTTTCCTCTTCCCTCATCTAAATGTTCTTCCAAACATTAATGACATGAAGTAGGGCATATGCTTTGGAGTCCCATACAAGTTTAGGAAAGTCAAGGAAGTCCAATATTTCCAGGTTTTCTTGTTCTGTCATGTTTCACAAATATAATTAATGCTTTGTAGTCCCACATTTTCTGTCAATTTCCGAGTTGCTGGATTTCTTTCTGTTAATCTCCACCTCCCAAATCCAGTTGCTGCTTCATTTCCAATGTTCTCCTGGTTCTTCTAGCCAATTCTTGTGCTTTTTTTTTGTCTCTCAAACATTTTCCTTTGAAATATTGAAAAGATTTCACTGGCAGATCTCTCTAGGGGCTTTATTATGAGAAGAACAAGAAGCAGAATCTCCTGTTTGATAGCTCGCGTTTTGTTATATGAACTTTTGTATTTCCTCCTTAAACTTCTATCATCTGTGTTATTCTCATCTCAAACATTATTTCGTTCAGTTTATCTAAAGTGGACAATAAATACTGGGGAAGTTCAAACTTTCTAGCCAGGCCTTCCCTGGAGATTGTAAGGCAGTCCATGTGTTTGATATTGATTAAATTACAAAAGTGTTGTAAAATTGTGTGAAGAAGTTATGACCAGAAATCATCAATATATTCCACCTTGTATAGAGACATTGCAAAGCATTCCTAATATCTGTCTTATTCTCATCTAGTCTTAGACATAATTTGGTACAGTTTAGCTAATGTGAACAATAAACACATGGCTGCAAGCATTATTCTTCATCTGTGGTGCACTATGTATCTTTATTATAAAATACATTTAGAACTGCAACTGTTTTGTGGAACCAAGTTATTATGTTTCATTTGCTGTTAGATTCCTACATTTATGTATTATTCCATCATGGAGTATACTGTGAAATTTTAGTTGGATCAAGGTAAGATGCAGGGACAGAGAGAAACCTTCATGTGGCAGAGCAGTCACGTTTTTGAAGAAATGTCCAAGGTTTATCATATAGCAATAACCCACGCCTGGGTGTGGGTAATGCTAAATTTACCCACGGTTGGCGTGGTTTGGTCCCGAGGGCGAAGCCCGAGGGACCAAACAAAGGCAACCGTGGGTAAATTTAGCATTACCCACACCCAGAAGTGGGTTATTGCTATTATACCATGACATTATTTAAGAAAAGAAACTATTACTTTTCTTAAATAATGGCATAGTATAATGCCTGTTTACTGCCCTTCCGCAGATGTCTGGCATCCGATCTCCGTTGCTTATTTTAAAACTGTCTCGCTATGTTAAACTCATTTAACATAGCGAGACACTAAAAAAAAGCAACGGAGATCTTGCTTTCTCCGTTGCTCTTTTTTAAAACACTGTCTCGCTATGTTAAATGGGTTTAACATAGCGAGACAGCTTTAAAATAAGCAACGGAGCTCCGTTGCTTATTTTAAAGCTGTCTCACTATGTTAAACCCATTTAACATAGCGAAACAGTGTTTTAAAAAAACGAGTTATACTAATGGAAAAAAGTCCGGGCGACCGGACCTTTTTCCATTAGTATAACTCGATTTACAACGGGCACGCTGGCCAATCAGCGTGCACGTTTTGGGGGGCTCATGGTATAATAGAAGATTTACCTTAGGGTAAATCATACTGGATTAGGTCAAGGAGAAGGAGAATTTCCACGCCCACTTGAATAAGTGCCATGATGATTCGCTGAATGGACTGACTCCGTGTGTTGAATTTTCCACTTTTGTTTGCTTTGTGGAAGAGTGCATACTTTTTTGCTTTCTGGTGGACAGGATAGCCTACTACAGGTAAGCAGCACTTTTAGAGACACTTGCAATTTATGCTAATAGTAGATAAACTGTAAATAAAGTGCAGGCTGAACTGTCTTTTTATTATTATTATTATTATTATTATCATTTTAATGCCAGAGGGTTGACCAGCAACCCATAGTCATACCTCCCAACTTCTTTGCTGAAGCATTCTGGACTAGGCCAAAAGTTATGAGAGGAGAAAGGGCCAACATAAGGGACAATTTTTAAATATTACTCTAATTCACTTAAAAATTGATAAAGCAACAGGTTTGCATCAACATGCTTGATTGGAACAGTAAGAAATATGAATCTCTAATATCTGACATTAGGCAATCAGGAACATTTTGCAATATTCTGGACATCTGCCAGCAGTCTATTCAGTACAGCTAAAAGTAGGTAGTCAAGCTGCAGGCTGAGCTCTGTGAGTTTTTTTTAATAGAATATTTTATATTATTTGCAATGTGCAACAATTTTGAGCAAAGCCAACACAAATGGGGGGGGGGGGTGGATGCACAAAATTAGGGACATGTTTTAAATCTTCTCCTTTCGGCTGCTCCCGTTAGGGGCCGCCACAGCAGATCAACTGTTTCCATTTCCTCCTGTCCTCTGCACCTTGCTCTGTCACACCAACCACCTGCATATCCTCTCTCACCACATCCATAAACCTTATCTTAGGCCTTCCTCTTTTCCTTTTACCTGGCAGCTTCATCCTTAGCATATTTTTCCCAATATACTCTGCATCCCTCCTCAGCACATGTCCAAACCAATGTAATCTTGCCTCTCTGGCTTTGTCTCCAAACCTTCCAACCTGGGCTGACCCTCTAATATACTTATTCTAATCCTGTCCATCCTCGTCACACCCAGTGCAAATCTTAACATCTTCAACTCTGCCATGTCAAGCTCTGACTCCTGCCTTATTGTCAAAGCCACTGTCTCCAACCCGTATAACATAGCTGGTCTCACTACCCTCTTGTAGACCTTCCCTTTCACTCTCACTGGTACTCGTCTGTCACAAATCACTCCTGACACTCTTCTCCACCCACTCCATCCTGCCTGTACTCTCTTCTTCACCTCTCTTCCACACTCACCATTACTCTGAACTGTTGATCCCAAGTACTTAAACTCATTCACCTTCGCCACCTCTACTCCCTGCATCCTCAACATTCCTCTGTCCTCCCTCTCATTCACACACATATATTCTGTCTTAGTCCTGCTGACCTTCATTCCTCTTCTCTCTAGAGCAGATCTCCACCTCTCCAGGGTCTCCTCCACCTTTTCCCTACTCTCACTACAGATCACAATGTCATCTACAAACATCATAGTCCACGGGGACTCCTGTCTGATCTCTTCTGTTAACCTGTCCATCACCATTGCAAATAAGAAAGGGCTCAGAGCTGATCCTTGATGTAATCCCACCTCCACCTTAAACGCATCCGTCACTCCCACCGCAGACCTCACTGCTGTCACACTACCCTCGTACATATCCTGTACCACTCTTACATACTTCTCTGACACTCCCGACTTCCTCATACAATACCACAACTCCTCTCTAGGCACCCTGTCATATGCTTTCTATAAATCCACAAAGACACAATGCAACTCCTTCTGACCTTCTCTGTACTTCTCCATCAACACTCTCAGAGCAAACATTGCATCTGTAGTGCTCTTTCCTGGCATGAAACCATACTGCTGATTACTAATCATCACCTCCCTTCTTAACCTAGCTTCCACTACTCTTTCCCATAACTTCATGCTGTGACTGATCAGTTTAATCCCTCTGTAGTTACTACAGCTCTGCACATCACCCTTATTCTTAAAAATCGGTACCAAAACACTTTCTCCATTCCTCAGGCATCCTCTCACTTTCCAAGATTTCATTAAACAATCTAGTTAAAAACTCCACTGCCATTTCTTAAATAATGTTCTTATAATGACAGAATGACAAATTTTGCATTATCATGTATTTTCTGAAGCGTATGAACTCCAATTCTCAGAAATTCTGAACAGTTATACTGCACAGATTTTTGCAGAATGTCCAGATTGTTGCCTCATATTTTTGGTCTGTTCCTCATAAAATTTTTGGGTTTCTGGCAAATAATTGAGAATTGAAGTAACTAAATAATGCTAAATAATGACAGACATTTGAGTTTCAGTCTTCATAGCCTTCAGAAAATACATAATAATTCAAAACCTGTTATTCTAGCAACTCTCTAAGTTTATAGGAGCAATATTTAAAATCTGTCCATATTTGGGGCCTTTGCCCCCCCCCCCCATTATTTCTATCTTTATCCAGATTTCTTGAATACAGGTTGAGAAGTAAGTGTACACCTGGGGTGTGAATGTTGGCTCTAGATGACTGTCACTGCTGAAGTGACAACCCAACCACATGTGCAAAAAATGGGAAAAGAGGTTATGGATGGATATGTTAATTGCATATTTACTATACTTTCTGTGATTCATTGACATGATTCAATGATTTATGATGGATATATATTAAAAAGTATTAATAATGAACAGATCTTTGTAATGTAAAAGAGTGCCGAACATACATATTTTAAGACTCAAAATAACGTTCCTAGTCGTGAGCTACACTTGAAAGATATGTTTTAAGTGTAATTTAAATGAATTAACCGTTTATAGTTACGTCTGTAATGCAAAACCTCTTCAAAATGTCTGCTGTGTTTTCAAGGCTTGGATCAGACAATCCATTTGGTTTACAAAATGGAAATTAAAACAGTGATAAGACTCTTCTTTGTATAAGTCAGTCTCCGTAATTCAGTTAAGTATGTACTCTTAAAACAGTTAAACAGAAAATCAATAAATGTAGGAGCTGCAAAGCTAAACCTGAGGGCAAAAGTCATACGATATGTTTAGATCATAGCAGTTGACAGGTGTGTTTCTGGGTGCTTAACAGATTTAATTCTGTGTTGCACAAAGATGAGAATAAAACCTTTTTATTTTGATTCCCTCTTTCTTTTCATTAGATTACCTAGAAACATACCTCTCAACTTTTTGTTTTGCATTACAGACGTAACTATAAACGGTTAATACAATTAAATTACACTTAAAACATCTTTCAGGTGTAGCTCACGACTAGGAACATTATTTTGAGTCTTAAAAATATACATGTTCCACACTCCAACAGATTTTCGCAGAATATCCACATTTTTGCCTCGTGTTTTCGGTCTGCCTTTTAGAAAATAATGACAGACATTTGAATTTCAGACTTCATACCCTTCAGAAAATTCACGCTAACGCAAAAAGCTGTTATTTTATTATCTTTCTAAGTTTTAAGAACAATGTGTAAAAATCGTCCCTATTTTTTAACCTTTTCCCCACTTTTATCTGTAACTTTCCTCAGATTTCTTGCTCTAAGACGTTGAGCTGTATGCCTAGGAAGCATTCTCCAGTCGCCCCTGTACCCTAGACAGATCCGCTCAACAGGTTTACCCAGCGAAATCACTGGAATACTAATTAAAAGTAATGAAATCAAGACAGAGGAATACTTTACCCCTACTTTTAGTGAGCCATATAACAACCCAAACATTCTATATTGAGTCAAGTGCTTGGTAAACAAGTACGTCACTATAAGGGCAGGGACGCCAGGGTAAGCTCACTAAGAAAAGTCGGTTTTCCTACAGCTGGTGTGTGACAAACAGTAACCTAGCTTGTTGGGGCAGTGATCGGACCCCTCCCGCGGAGCGTGACATCACGGCCCTGAGCTGCCGCCGCCACTGGTGGAAGTGGTGTGTACGTGCTGAGCCGAAACTCGGAGTGGCGGCCACTGTAGCTCAGCTGCCACGGTATCTCATAGTGAAACGCACTCTGTAGGGCAGGAAAGTGACATATAAGCATCGCTACAAGCTTTAATCAGTGAAAGCCAGGGACCCTTCAATATCGCGGAGAGCGGGCTGGCTGCAGCCTGTGCCTGTCATTGGAAAACCAGAGTGAGGTGCATGTCGGGGTGCGCGGCAGGGCACTTTGCCGCCGCCTCGGCAGCTGCAACGAACTCGGTGCCCGGCCCGCCGTCACCGCAGTGTGCAGTGAAGAGAAGGCGCCGGACCCTGGCACGCCACAAGGGCTATACCGTCGGACATGGAGAACGATGTGGCGGCGGCAGTGGCTGAACAGGAACGTCAGTACTGCGAATTGTGTGGAAAGATGGAAAACTTACTGAGGTGCGGCCGTTGCCGAAGCTCTTATTACTGCAGCAAAGAGCACCAGAAGCGTGACTGGAAGAAACACCGCCGGGTGTGCAAGGAAACAGATATGCGTGATTCCAATCAGATTATCGCGGAGAAAAGTACCCCCCAAAATGCAAAGGGTAACCGGCAAGAGCAACATAAGGAGCGGACAGCAGACACATCTTCCCTTGTTGCTAGCGGTGGGCCCAATATCACCCACCCAGAGGTAGACAAACCAAAACAGTTGCCTTCAGTGGAGGAGCAGCCAGCAGCAGACCAGAGACTGACTGCGAACTGCTGTAACAGCGGAGGAGAGCCACTGAAGAGAAACAACCAGCAGTTGCAGCGGGGTAGTAGGACCCACCCTCAAAAGTTGGCGTTGGAATATATCGTGCCATGCATGAACAAACATGGCATTTGTGTCGTGGAGCAATTCTTGGGTGAGGAACATGGGCAGAGCGTCCTGGATGAAGTGAAAGCGTTGCATCAGACTGGAAGATTCACCGATGGTCAGCTGGTGAGCCAGAAGAGCGACTCCTCCAAAGCTATTAGAGGAGACAAGATAACATGGGTAGAGGGTCGAGAGGCAGAGTGTCCGAAAATCGGCTTTCTAATGAACAGCATGGACGAACTAGTCAGGCATTGCAATGGCAAATTGGGAAACTACAAAATCAATGGCAGAACCAAGGTAAGTGGTAGTGGAAACAGTATGTCAGTTGATTTCCAAATTGTACATTTCCCAGTATTAGTGCAGCCTTTACATTTTTGACAACTGCGCCTTTTGCACAGTCATCCCTTCCCATGTGTTAAACTTGGAGTGTACAAGGGAGTTCGCAGCATGCGCCTTTTAAGCTGTGGTACCAAAAGCAGGCTTGTGGGCGGGAACTGTTTGTTGGCATACTTTTCACTCACTTTCTGGGCGAGCCAGCTGTCAAAAATGCCGCCACCCCCTTCACGAGAAGTAACTGCAAGGTAAACGCAGTTGTTTTTTTGTAACTAATCAAAAGCCCTAAAAGTTGTTCTGAGATAATCAGGATTTATTTTGAGTCCTTTAGAAAATGGCAGTGTTAGGGGATCCTTATGACATTGCTGATATATACGTGTAAAAATGACTTACATTTATTTATGTGGCATTACGGTAGTGTGTTGCAATCAAACAGCCTTTGACCAGTAATGTTTTGATGTGCAGCTACATTCTTGGTGAGACCATGGCGGTTTCCCACAGTGCCCATCAAAATTTAGGAATATAAAATTGTTATAGTTTATGCTGGCCTACGCTACAGTTCGGAAATGTGTATAAATACAGTTTTAATTTCAATAAGTTTTGCACCACCAGTCTGTCTCATGTTTAATTATATATATCAATTATCTACTTGTCATAGTCCTGTCCTGTAGTTTAGTGACAGGAGTTGACAGGATGTTCACAACACGGTATTGCGTAAATAAGATCTCAAGTCTTTGAGACTGTCGAAAGGCTCGAATGCCCGTTTGTATTGCTTACTTGACTTGGTTTGGCATGGAGAGTACAGGATGCTTATTTTGGAGCTGCAGTAGTAGCTAGTTTAATCTGGTCTTTATAACTCAGTAGCCAGTGTCCCTTTTTAATGTTTGGTGAAGTGTTAAACATTTGGAAATTTAAATAGGTAGAAAATGTAACTTTAGCCATAGCCGCATTACTTTTTATAGCTAATCAATTATTCAAACAGTGGCAGATGAAATAACAAGAGTGTGTGTGTTTGTACGTATATACATTTGTGTGTGTATACATTTACTAAACTTGGCAAATGAAATAGTTGATCTGATGTTGTCAGATTTCATTCATTCCTCAGCAAGTGGGCTTGGGTCTGACTCTGCTGCTTTTTACAGCTCGTGGATACTGGAAATTCTCCAGCTACTATAATCCACCAGTCCCCTACCATACCTCAGATATCCTTTGCCTCCTTCACATACAGATGTGGTTGCTGTTAGCTCTCAAGCTTTAGTGGTATTTGTGAGTGAAATACAATTTATATATTTTCTTATTTTACCTAGTTATTTTATATATTCTTTCCTTATCCTTTTTACATTTATTGGTGTATTTTTAGTCTACCATTATTGGAAAATGCTCTGTGACTTATACCTTTGTGGTAATGTCTTTTCACTTTCTTTGTTTAAACAAATCTCTCTTGTATTTCTGTTTTTTACTGTATTTAGATTTTCTACTTCAACATGGTTGAAAAACCTTTGGGTTTTAAGAACTGTAAAGATTGCGGGCACAAAATACCTTTGTGACACACGATTCATGTGTGTATTGCTTAGGCCTAGCTCATTTTAAAGAATCACAGTCCTTAGTGGATCACAAAAATAAAACTGATTCTAAAAGGTTTATTGCCAACGTCTTTTTCAGAGACTTTATCTGGAGTTTAAACCTCCAAAAAGTTGACAAGGAGGTGTCCAGAAAAGCATACCTCAGACCCTTCTTAATCCTCCACTCAGCTCTCCTTCTCGCAATGTATCTTGTTCGTTGGATCCAAAGGCTAAATCCTCAGATTTGACAGCATCTGATAACAGATCCTCATCATCAGATCGACAAACTTGGAGCCGAAGAAGCTCCCTAGGATATGTTATGTGTTTTCTGTAGACCCTGTTCCTTCCCGTTTACCTCACCCTTCTTAGAGAGATGCTGTCATTTTAGGACTCCTTAAGTGGCCTGTTTTTCTTGGTCTTTTAGGAGTCTTTCAGAGGCATATGTGGATCTGAGACTGCTGGAACTGTGTATCGGATCCAAAGATTGTGTCTTTGGCCCTGATACCATCGCTGAGTGGACTGGCTCTGAGCTCATTGGAGCTGGATGACTCTCAGAGCTTTAGCACCATTGCCAGGTCTGAGATGTTAGTCTGCTTTGGACCAGTGGAGTTTATCAAGCAAGTCACTGTGATAAATATTCTGGCCTGCTAAGAGTACAATCCTACATTTTTTAGTTCAGTTGTCATATATAAAATTATTTTCTTGTTAACTTGGCATATGAACTGATTTGGGACAGACCTTTTTTCAGCCATGACCCAGGCCACAAGATTCAGCCACCATGGTTTTGGGAGGGAGGAAGAACCCAGTATGCCTAGACAAAACTACACTGACAAGAAATGAACATTCATACTCCATCCAGTAAATGGAGATCCGGTTTGAACTATGGAGATGTGAGATGGTTCTCTTACATTTCTCTCTCAACAGCCGTGTTTAAAATCCTCAAGTTTGGTGAATGACCTTCTTTTGTATCGTATTAAAAAACTCAGAATGTACTGAATATGCAAGGAAATTCTGAATGTGCAGTAGGGTGTGCTAGTAAGGTGACTAACCTACTTTCATCTTTCTACTATCATATTTCCTTATTCAACACTGCAATGTTTCTCTCTGATCACAAATGACTTAATGATTCTACCGCTACTACTGTTCTCATATATGGAAAAAAAAATAGTACAATCAATGTTTTTACAAGTATGTATATACATTTTGAACTACGTAATACTCCCATCCTCCCATATTTGTACTGAAAGTAGTTAGTACCAACTACGTAATAAGAAAGGCATTATTTGTTTTTTTTTTTTTTCTTAGATTTGTATAACCTGACCTGGACTAATATCTTTGTATTTTTGCTCATTGCCTGTGTCATAAGTGTTTATTGTACATGTTTATTTTCTATAACCTTGCTTTAATCTGTGGAGCTTTTCTCCCCGGGCCTCCACTGAAAATGGACATTGATCCAGCTGGACTAGCCCGGTCAACAAATGTAAAATAAAAAAAAATAAATAAATAAATATTTAATTTTTAAGTGCTTTGATATTACAAAAGCCCCATTCCAAGTAGATAAGTCATATAGGCTCTGTCTCTAAACCACTGGTCTTCCTGAGTTTTATATTTTTTAATGTTGATGCTCTGATTCCTAGTGGTAGTTTGCTCCATAATTTATGGATTCCATTCTGAAACAAGTTTCCCTTTCTATTCTGGATGTTTGTTCACACTTATTAACAATGTGTGTAAAATCGTGTTTTAAAAAAAAAAAGTATTATTTTTGTTGCAGCTTGCAGGACAGGATCGCTAGAATATTTGTATGTATAAATCAAATCAGTCCATATCAGGTGGTATTTAGTAGAGCATAACTTCAGTATTTTCAGTAGGTTTTGTTAGCTAAACTTCTGTCGGTCCTGTGTAGTATCTTTTGACTTTTTTGTAAACTTTTCATATGCCCTCGGCCATAGATTGAATAATCATTGGGGCTAGAAGACTCTTTTATAAAGAAGAATTACTATTGTTTATTCCTAGGGGCAATCATTCTTAGGATTATTGATACAAAACATCTTTAGTACCTTGATTTACATGAGTATCAAAATCCATTCTGTTACAGTAATTCCAAGGTCCTTAAGTTGGAGTACTCCGGAATCAAGCCCTGATTTAATGCATAAAGTTACCTATTATTTGATGTGCCTGAATGCATTGCCTTTCATTTTTTTGTATTAAAGCTGACTTGATTGTTTGACCCCTACCCAGACTAAAGGTCTAAACAAGTATGCAGTGGCAACTGATCATTTAGACTAGTCAGCAGACATGCCGCCATGGCATCATCAGCAGTTTGTTGGTGCTACCTGTCCAATGTGTACAGCTGTAAGAAGTCAGTTGGTATGTTGCATTTTAAATATTTGACATTTATGTTAGTAAATAGAGATCAATGCTCCTTCCATACTGCTAAACAGAACTGGAGTTGGGATTATGAGTGCCTCAGCCCCCAACCAAGTTCAGGAAACTCATATTTTATATTATATTTTTAAAGCTGTTAGCCTTGTTTGAAAAATGACCAAATATCACTTCTATTTATTCATCTTGTCTATAGTTAAATGAATGGTTGGAAGCCAGAGAGTTGTACTGATGTATGTTTTTAAAATATATGCATATATAGTCTATTATTAAATACCTTTATCTGCTTTCATCGTACACTAAGCAGGATTGAACTATGACCATATTATTTTACAGTGGGATTCAGGCTCTTGCCCGTCATGCCTCTTATTTGTCCAGAATTTCTCAAAATGTCCAGATTTTTGCCTCTCATTTTTTATCCATTCCTCATGAAGTTTGTTGTTTTTGACAAATCATTTTATTTATTTTACACGTATTTATTGAGATGGTGATTGCGCATGATAGCACCTTTTCAGTGGAGGCCTGGGACGAAAAGTTTCACAATTACAATACTAAAGAAGTTAGTGTAGCCTTAAAAATTAATTGAAAGAAAATGAATCAACCACCAAAGCAGCTATGGCAATAACAAGTACAAAAATATAAATTATATAAATAACAGTCAAGGTACAATTAGGTACTAAAACCGATACAAAATAGGTATAGTACAGTATTTTCTGCCAAAGAACAAATCCATAATGTAGTAACTGGTGCTTCTGGGGTGAAAAGATTAAGTGTAAAACAATTGGCAATGTATTTAAAGATCTGCGTAGTTGGAAAATTTGATTGTAGTGTAATAAATTTTATGAACTGTGGAAGTTCACTTGTATGCTGGAGGTGAGTAAGTATATTTGAGAGTAGATGGATATTTGAGTAGAGTGCAGTAGGAAAGGTGAGATAGTGAGAATTAATATGTAGCAAGGAGACTGAGATGTAATTGTAAAGTTTGTGTGAGGGTGGAACTGGAAGTGTGGTAGAAAGGAAGAATGAATATAAAGAAGTGAGAAGCACAGAAAAGTTGTAGGAATGAGTGATAAAGTAGATGGAGTGTGTCGGAATGTTTTATGGTATGTCATTGAGGACTGAAGTCATGCTAAGATGGACATTTTGAGCTCCTGACTTCATCTTCTTCTTCTTTCAGCTGCTTCCGTTAGGAGTCGCCACAGCGGATCGTCTGTTTCCATTTCTTCCTGTCCTCTGCATCTTACTCTGTCGCACCAACCACCTGCATGTCCTCTCTTACCACATCCATAAACCTTATCTTTTAGGCCTTCCTCTTTTCCTGTTACCTGGCAGCTTCATCCTTAGCATCTTTTTCCCAGTATAATCTGCATCCCTCTTCAGCACATGTCCAAACCAACGTAATCTTGCCTCTCTGGCTTTGTCTCCAAACCTTCCAACTTATTCCTAATCCTGTCCACCCTCGTCACACCCAGTGCAAATCTTAACATCTTTATCTCTGCCACGTCCAGCTCTGACGCCTGCCTTTTTGTCAGTGCCACTTTCTCCAACCCATATAACATAGTTGGTCTCACTACCCTCTTGTAGACCTTCCCTTTCACTTTTACTGGTACTCGTCTGTCACAAATCACCCCTGACACTCTTCTCCACCCACTCTTCACCTCTCTTCCACAGAACTGTTGATCCCAAGTATTTAAACTCATCCACCTTCCCCACCTCTACTCCCTGCATCCTCACCATTCCTCTATCCTCCCTCTCATTCACACACATATATTCTGTCTTAGTCCTGCTGACCTTCATTCCTGTTCTCTGTAGAGCATATCTCCACTTCTCCAGGGTCTCCTCCACCTGTTCCCTACTCTCACTACAGATCACAATGTCATCTGCAAACATCTTAGTCCACGAGGACTTCTGTCTGATCTCGTCTGTCAACCTGTCCATCACCATTGCAAATAAGAAAGGGCTCAGAGCTGATCCTTGATGTAATCCCACCTCCACCTTAAATGCATCTGTTACTCCCACCGCAGACCTGACTGCTGTCACACTATCCTCAACATATCCTGTACCATTCTTACATATTTCTCTGACACTCCTGACTTCCTCATAGAATATTATAACTCCTCTGTAGGCACCCTGTCATATGCTTTCTCTAAGTCCACAAAGACACAATGCAACTCCTTCTGGCCTTCTCTGTACTTCTCCATCAACACTCTCAGAGCAAACATCTCATCTGTAGTGCTCTTTCCTGGCATGAAACTATACTGCTGATCACTAATCATCTCCTCCCTTCTTAACCTAGCTTCCACTACTTTTTCCCATAACTTCATGCTGTGACTGATCAGTTTAATCCCTCTGTAGTTACTACAGCTCTGCACATCACCCTTATTCTTAAAAATCGGTACCAAAACACTTTTTATCCATTCCTCAGGCATCCTCTCACTTTCCAAGATTTCATTAAACAATCTAGTTAAAAACTCCACTGCCATTTCACCTAAACACCTCCATGCTTCCACAGGTACATCATCTGGACCAACAGCCTTTCCATTCTTCATCCTCTTGATATCTGCCCTTACTTCCTCCTTGCTAATCCACTGCACTTCATGATTCACTATCTGCACATCATTCAACCTTCTCTCCCTCTCATTCTCTTCATTCATCAGCCCCTCAAAGTACTCTTTCCATCTGCTCAACACACTCTCCTTGCTTGTGAGTACGTTTCCCTCATTATCCTTTATCACCCTTACCTGCTGCAGATCTTTACTGGCTCGGTCCCTCTGTCTAGCCAATCGGTACAGGTCTTTTTCTCCCTCCTTAGTGTCCAACCTTTCATACAACTCTTCATACGCCTTATCCTTAGCCTTCGCCACATCTCTTTTTGCCATGCACCTCATCTCCTTATACTCTTGTCTACTTTCTTCATCTCTCTGACAATCCCACTTCTTCTTCACCAACCTCTTTCTCTGTATACTCTCCTGTACTTCTTCATTCCACCACCAGGTCTCCTTGTCCTCCTTCCTCTTTCCAGATGTCACACCAAGCACCTTTCTAGCCATCTCCCTTACTAGCTCTGCTGTAGTTACGAGTTCCTGACTTCATATCCTTCAGAAAATGCTTACTAATGCAAAACCTGTTATGGCAACTTTCTCAGTTTATAAGAACAGTGTTTACAATCTTTTCCTGATTGTGAGCCTTTGTCCCTCCTTCCATTTTTGGTTTTGTCCAGAATTCTTGCACTTAAGAGGCTGAAAAGCACGGTGCTGTCCGTGATGAGTAATATTGGTTAATGAGACATGGTTATCCCTTGTTGTATATGTGTTGCTGGAATATTCCTGATAGGAATAAGAGTTGATTCTAATACAGTTGTAATGGATTAATTTAACATGAGACTTATTCAGGTTTGTAGATATCCTTTGGTTTTCTTAGACTGGTTTGTGCATTTTAAACAAAAGCTTGTTTCTTTTTTATTTAATTAAACATTTTAATTGTTTTAGTGGCTTGACTGATAAGGACTAATTTCAATAACTGATCAAGCTGAAGAATTTGGTAAAGTGGTCTATTTTAATTTATTATTTTTAATTGTAATTGTTAAGGGAGGTAGACTTCTAGGGCTGTTTTTTTTCAGGTTGTGACTTTGTTACAGTAAATTGAAAAGAGATGCAGTACAGGTATGTATGGGATTAATATTGATCTTTACAATGTAAAGTGGTTTAGTAGCAGATGCAAAAATAGGTATCAGTAGCTTTAATCCAATATGTATCTGGATATTGTCTAAATCTCATTAAGAATACTTTTTTAATTATATATTTGCTAACCGGGTATGCTTACTGGACACAGGTGTCCCTTTTCAGGAGTGACTTCAAATCACTCTCTGGTTAAGTAACTTGCTTAGAGTCACAGTGACAAATGAAGGTGGGAAAAATAAGTTAGGTCATTGACAGCTTGCAGCTTAAATGATAGTGCATGATCATTTATAGGAATCTTCTGTTGACGGTAATGTTAACTTAAACAAAGAATAAATCTTTTAATTCACACGGAGGTACGCTCCAATTTGAGGCCCTGGAATCGAGAATACTGTAGAAGTGCAGACCAGTAAAAGGAATTGGTAATTTTAGGGTACTCATATATGCTGTTCTTTTTCAAATAAACATGGAATATCTTTATTTTCAGAGCCCTTTGAGAGTTGCACTGATCAAAGCTAGAGTTTGTAGATCATCGTACGAATGAGCACTTTTATTCTCAGTAAAATCGAACATTTCAGCGGTGAGGCTGGAACAATGATTATGTTTTCTAGGGACACTATTTATAAAATGGCAATTTCTCTTCTGGGCTCTGTGGGGCTTTTTAGCTGCTTTCCATGTGTAATTGAAAGAACTGCACTAGACTAGTCTAGTGTAAGACTTAGGAGCCTGCTGGCTGCAGCCATCCCTGATTCCCTAAATGAACGACTAAAATTTATTTGGCTTTTTTAAGTGGATTAGGGGTCTTGGGTATGATTTTGTTTTCAGTATGCAGTGAAATGGTCAAAGCTGGGTCTAATTACACGTTTTTAAATCTGTAGATCTGAGCTGTTTCTAGTGACATTTTTGTCTGGAGCAGTGATGCCAAGATTGCTTTGTATTCTACCTAGACTGTTGTGGTTCTGAAGTAACACAGATTCATTTTGAGCCCCAGATGATGCCAGCATGGGCTAGGTTACTCATAAGTTGATGCAATTTTGCAGTTATCTTTCTGTGAGGTCCATAACAATCAGGTCATCATTGCCAGGGAAGGGACAGAATAACGAGTTCAGAAAAAGTGTGAAGGGTACTGGTTTCAAGAACTGAGGCCCATGACATCTCTCTTCTTACAGGCAGTGACCAGGATGAAGACTGTTCAACTATCATTCTACCAAACCTGTTCTTCAGTATAAGTAGTAAACTAGTTTAAATTGCATTTTGTTCTAGGCCCTAAAGGGTATAGTCTGTATGATATTTTTGTACTGTACAGAGTTGAATGCTTTCAAGTGGTTCAAGAAAGATAAGTTATCCTTGTCAACTTTCCCTTGTCTGTAGTTGTAAAGATGTAGTTCATCAAGTAAACTGGCTATATAAGTGCTGTTGCTGCTACTAAAATCATTTTGATGGTCACCATCCAGACCATTGAGAATGTAGTAACATTTAGTCTTAAAAGGGACACAATCTGACAAAAAAAATACAGTATTCAAAAATTATGAATTACACAGGCTTAAATTACAGCTTCTACATTTTTCCTCAGTCATTTTGGAAAAGCCATATGTTCTTTTCATTGTGTTAAGCCTGCAGCAGTAGGTGGCTGTCTCAGCTTATATCTAATGAGTGTAATGTTTTTCTGTCAGTCTGGAAATAATGGCTGCCCATCTGATGTATGAGGCCTGTAAATGCATGTGTTTGTTAGTATAAAAATGAACCGACTAAATAAATAAATAAAAATACCACAAATTTTGAAAGTTGCTATAATACCATGAACATATTTTTGTAGAAGGCTTCATCCACCTGATCTCCCTAATTTGTTGAGTTATACCCCTCACCCTTTCTTCTTGCATATACTTTTTCTGAGATCACTGTTGTACTTCTTAATGCATAGTCACTGTAGTTAAACTTTCAGTGTTGTTGCTGTTCTGAAAATGACAATATTGGTCCTTGGAAGGTGAGCAGAAAACTGGAAAAACAGTATTCTTGCTTATGTTGATCATTTGGAGGGTTTCCCATTTACTCGCTTTCTTGCTGTAGTCTGCGTTGTGTGTCCATACTCTTGTTATACTGCTTAAAATTCTGAAACTCTTCCCCCTGTTTAAAAGCAGACTGTCATGCTTGGTCAAGTGAAATTTATTTCTTTGTTGCTAACTGTTGGCATGCACAGTTTGTTTGCATATTTAGTGTTCGTTTATCTTACTTTACCCTTATCGTTGTGTTAGCAGTGTAACAGCTTGACTCGTGAGGCAGGTGTCAGTGCTGCAGTAGTTAGGTGACTGCTTAAGTCGTCTTCCAATTATTTGCACTCATGAGGTGGTGGTGTTGCTTTACTGAATTAGTTTTGCCTGATTTCTGTCTGTAATTGTGTCCTATGCCATCCAGACACACTAATGGACAACGCGTTAAACACACTATGTCTTGTAAATAAGTCATGACTATTGAAGGACTTCACAGCTTTTTCAGTTGCGTTGAGTTCTTTCAAATTTAGTTTATTTAGGTTAGTCACTGTATTAGGGATTGCATACAAGGCCATTCAAGACTTTTGTGCTGTGCCTGAAAAGTGCATGTATGGAGGTAATCAGTCTTTATTATTTTTGCCTTTCGCCTCTCGCTAACCCACAGTATACAGTTGCTGTGCTTTCAGTGTGATCTGGGATATTTTGTTTGTGATTTGTTTGAGATGCATTCCATGAATGGGAAATTGAGAATGAACCTCACATTGGCAGGATGCGGCTTGTTCAGACACATTACCTTAATGTGTGACCTTAAGTAACACTAGCTGAAGACGTATTGCATCAAGTTATGATAATGACCGTTGGATATGAATTACCCAAGCAGTTTCTGGTCATACAAAAGTATTTCACATACAGTATCAGTAGTCTTAATGAGGCTGTACCAAGACATTTTTGTGTGTTCATGCTCACTAAGCTGAGCATACCTCTTAACCTCTTAGAGCAAGAAATCTGTACAAAGCCATAAATAAAAGTAGGAAAAAGGCCCAAAATAGGGACGGTTTCTAAATATTGCTCTTATAAACTTGGGAAGTTGATAGAATAACAGATTTTGTATTAGCATGAATTTTCTGAAGTGTATGAAATCTAAAACTCAAATTATTTTCTAATTTCAGGTCTTTTGATTTGCCACTAATTTGTCAGAAAACCACAATTTTATAGGTTCATAGGTTCATAGGTTCATACTAGGCTATCTGCCCTAGGGCATTTATAAGCCTAGCCAGAGTGTGTGTGGCTTTCACCACCCCTTAGGATGAGAATACTATACCCATTAGTTTGCTGTGTCTCTGTCCAGCAGTGATACAGAGATGATTCCCGGGGTAAACCTACGATCTCCCATCCACTCGTCAAGATTTCTCTTGAACAGAGTCAGTGAGGGGCTCTGCCTCACATGGACTGGGATTCTGTTCCATAGTGTAGGGAGTCTCTGGGTGATGAATCTGTCCCTCCAGCACGTCCTATTTATATCCGTGTTGAGGTTTAAGTCTCTTGCTCTCGTGGCTCTGGTGGATTTGGAGTTTTTGAGGTGGAGCATGTCCATTAATTCCGGGTTGGACATGGCCTTGTATGTCAGGCACAGATCACCTCTGAGCAGACGGTATGCGACTGAATAGAGCTGGAGTTTCTTCAGTCGGGCATCGTATGACATATGTTTGAGCCCCTTTATCCTTTTGGTGAGGAACTTTTGGGTTCTTTCCAACTGCTGCAGGTGTCGGGTAAGGTACATTCCGAATGGGGCGTTGTACTCAATCATTGGTCTGATAAGTGAAGAGTACAGGGGTACAATGACCTCTCCTGATCTGGATGTGAATCCCTTCATGATCAGGTGGGCAATGTAGAAGGTCTAACCACTTTGGCAATGTGAGTGTCAAAAGAGAGGTTACTGTCAACTTGGGTCCCCAGGTCCCTGATAACTTCTTCCGTGTTTAATGGATTACCACCTATGTGGTAATTAGGGGTTACCTTGTTTTTCCCAAAGGGTATGACTATACATTTTTTGGCATTTAGCTTAAGGCCATGGCTCTGGCACCAGTTATCCATTTCTATGAGACCTCTCTGGAGGATGTCTGTGTCTGATGGAGTGTCAATTATGGTGCCCAGTTTGCAGTCATCTGCAAATTTTGTCAGCCACAATCCCCCTATGTTTGCCTGCACTTCAGAAAAATAAATGCCGAACAAGAGGGGGCCCAGGACTGAGCCCTGTGGGACACCGCTCGTGACCGGCTTAGAGTCTGACATGGCACCAGCAACTCTAACCCTGTGTGTTCTGTCCTTGGGCCAGTTTGCAACCCATCTTGTGACATATGGGTTTACATCTAAGCTGGTGAGCTTTTCTATGATGCCCGAGTGGGGTATTGTGTCAAACGCTTTTGCTAAGTCAAGGTAGGCTGTGTGAACTGCCTTACCCTCATCAATGGCCTTAGTGACTGTTTCGAAAAAGTCGACCAAGTTCAAGAGGCAGGATCTGCCCTTGACAAAGCCAAATTGGGTAGGATCCAGTGTCTGTAGGTCCCCAATGTCTTTATTTATGAGTTCCATTATGATCCTCTCCATAGCTTTGCAGACAAGGCTCGTCAAGCTTATGGGGCGGTAATTTCCAGGGTCCGTAGAAGCACCGCCTTTGTGGAGTGGGACCACAGTTGCCGTACGCCATTCTTTGGGTACGTATCCTGTAGTAAGGCTAAGATTAAACAGCAGCCTTATGTGTGGGTTTAGTTTCTCATTGATTTCGTATAGCACACAGCCGGGGACACCGTCCGGTCCCATTGATGCTGTGTTTTTTGCTTTAGAGAGAGCAGCTCTCACCTGGGCATCTGAGATGTTTGGGAGGCTAGACTCTGGTGGATAGATATTTCTCCTTTTGGGGGTGGGGGGAGGGGAGAAATTTGCACTGAACCTGTCTGCCAGTATGTTGGCAATGTCTGTGGGTTCATTGATTTTTTTATCATTTTGGACTAATTCTGAGCATATCTGGGAGTTTCCACCCAGGTTTCTAACATAGCTAAAGAAGGCTTTATGATTGTCTTTTGTGTCATTAGCGATTTTTCTCTCAAAGTTGGCCTTGGATGATTTTATGAGTGATCGTAGTTTTTTGCTAGTATTGATCAGAGATGCCTTCCCTTTTAGGGATTTTGCTCTGTCATGTAGTAGCTTTCTCCTCTTGTTGTAGAGTTTGTTTATGGCTGGGGTCCACCAGACCGGGCACCTGCCTTTGGTGGAAAGGGTCTTGATTTTATTAGGGATTGCTTGATCCATACATTCCTGGAGGTGCTCGTAGAAGGCATTTGTAAGGGTTTCAGCAGCGTGGGTTGTGGTTTCCACTGGCTCGGGGCCTTGAAGGATACCACTCCAGTCTTAAGAAGTGTGAAGTTTGCTTTTGAGAAGTTCTTCACTGTGGTCTTTTTGCTGGGGTGGGGGCGGGATGTGGATCTCCAGTGAGATTAATTTATGGTCTGATCTCACCAATGAGGGATATACTTCCGGTGTGGAGCATTTTGTCCCCATGTTTGTGATGATCAGGTCTAGTATATTTTCTCCTCTTGTGGGAATGGTGACTAGTTGTTCCATAGCATTTGAGTTTATGAACTCAAGGAATCTTTGGGCTAGGGTGTTGGGGCTTGAGTAATGTTCCCAGTCTATGTTTGGGTAGTTGAAGTCACCCAATATGATGGTGTTTGGAGAGACATTCATACTCTCCAGTGTCTTCAGGAAGGCTGTGTGGGTTTCCTGAGTTTGAGAAGGTGGTCTGTAGCATGTTACAAACTGTAGGGCAGTTTTACCTATGGTTAATTGCACCTGGATGGTCTCCGATGCTTCGTGCGTTGCCACTAACCTGGAGGTGTGGGTATCCTTTATGAATATGTATACTCCCCCTCCTTTTGTGGTTCGGTCCGGATTTTGGGGCGAACGCATGATATGAGGTATAACCTGATAGTGCTGGGGTGCTCTCAGGAGCCTTGAACCAGGTTTCAGTCACAGCACAGACATCGATGTTCTCCATACTGAGGAGGGCTTCGAGGGCGTGCATCTTGAGGTTTAGACTTCTGGCATTGAGCAGTATTACCCTTAGTTTTTCTCCATTTTTGTTTTCTAGGGCGGTAGGTTTATCATTTGAGCCTTGCCTAAAAAAGGCACTATGGGGGTGGCAAGAGCCTTTGCCAATATCCGGAAGCCCAGGGGTGACAGGTGCAAGCCGTCCCTTGCGAAGCAGCGTGGCTTGTCAAGCATGTCATCCCAGGCAGACAGACATTGGATCCCCTTAGAATGACAGCAGTAATTAAGCCAATTATTAAAGCTGATCATTTTGTCTCTGTATTGTGGCATCATTCTTGATGAGGGTAGGATACTGCTCAGGGTCAGGGTCATACCGGCCCGGGATACATAATCTGAGAGCTCCTCTATGTCTCTTTTCATGTAGTCCAGGGAGGTACGTCTCAGGTCGTTCACACCGGCATGGACAATGACTGAGTCATACTTGTACTTGCTGTGGAGTGACCTGAGTGCTTGTGTTATGTGGCGGATTCTAGCACCTGACAGGCAGCTTACTGTGATCTTTTCCTTGTTCAGTCTGGTGAGTGGGACGTCAGTGTGTCTGACTATGGAGTCACCTATAACAAGTGTGTCTGGCATTGTGTTTGGCCTTAAGGGCTGTGACTGTTTAGCACACTGACTTTGAGAACTATGTGTTGCATGTCTTATGTCTTGAGGTGGCAGTTGCTTGGGTGTCTGCTTTGGAGGCCTCTGTAGTTTTGGTAGATTTTTGATCTGTGCCTCCGAGTATGTCTTTGTGTGTTTATGTGTTTGTTTTGCAGTTGTGATAGTTCTATGTGAAACTGGGTTTGTGGTGTGCTTGGTTTCCTTCTCCTCCTGTCTGGTCTTGCCAGTCCTGAGTTAAGAGAGCTCAGCCTCCAGTTTGGCTATATAGTTGCATCTCTCACATGTATTTGTGTTTTGTGGGAGGAGTGGGTTGTCTGTGTACATGAGGCAATTGTAACATTGCCTCAAGATGCCCAGATTCACCAGCTGAACAGGAGAGGACGCTAGCAACTGACCCTTCGACATGCTAGAAAAAGTGAAAAAGTTTGCTGTGTAACTGAGTCAGAAGGGACCTATAGGGAAATGGGTACTCAAGGGGATTCTAGGCTAATGTAGTACTTTGTTTAGTATACAAGTACTTTACCTATATAAAAATGCTTTAGTAGCAAGTGCTGAGCTTTTGAGATAGAGAATAGACTGTTTAGATTGCAAGTAGAGAAGTTCTAAGGGAAAAATTGAAGAGCAGACTTTACAGAGCCAGAAATAGTTTAACTTTGTTTAACCGGCGCTGCCCGATGGTGCTCTATGGGCAACTCCGCGCTAAATCACGCAAAAGCTCGCTAAAGCGGGCTTTATAGCAGGGGGTTGAAAAGAGCTAGGAATTGACCCAAAATGGCCAATAGACTACAAGTTTCTGGCTGGAACCACTGCTCTAGGGACAAATAGGCTGCTCAGTGCTCCCCACTCCCACTGGTGAACAAAGAAGCTTCCCTTTTTCCAAATAAGGATATGGAATAGCACAGGAACCAATCCAAAGCCCAGAGATCAGCAAACTCTGAAGACTGGACTATTCTAGTTCAGTAAGGTGGGAAAACAAGATTTTTTTTTTGCAGAAAACAGAGGAAAAAGACAGTAAATGCTATAAATGCTTTTAAACGGCTAGCGCACTTGAGTGTGTTAGCCTACAGGTAAAATTAAGCAACAAATAACTTTTTTAAAAGTGCAAAACAGTTAATCAACACAAAAACAGTTTAAATAGAATGCAGAGCTGTATAAACAGGCGAAAATGCAGTCGCTAAGCAGTAAATAATCAAAAAGCCAGAAAAAAATACTTAAATCAGGAAAAAGTCACTCTTTTGCTCTGCTGCTTGTAGAACTCTGCAGGACACCACGAGGAGCTGTGCTGAGTTGAATACAAGCGAAAAAGCGCGCTAAAGCGGGCCTTATTACAGGGGGCTGAAAAGAGCTAGGAATTGACCCAAAATGGCCAATAGACTACAAGTTTCTGGCTGGAACCACTCCTCTAGGGACAAACAGGCCGCTCAGTGCTCCCCACTCCCACTGGTGAACAAAGACGCTTCCTTTTATCCAAATAAGGATATGGAATAGCACAGGAACCAAGACAAAGCCCAAAAACAGACCAAAAATATGAGGCAAAAATCTGTACAGTTGAGAAGTATGGCAGTTGAGCACACTTAACAAGCTAAATGCTAAAAGTGCTTATATATTAGAAGGATTAGCCATACAGTCTTTATGTATTTTTTTATTCATTTCAAGTGCATGGAGCTTGGTGAAAACACTCCGATATCTAGAAAAGGACAAATCAGTTAAGTGCTTCTATATCATGAGACCTAATCGGAACAAATGTTAACCCCCTGCTTTACTCGTTAAGATGAGTATTGCACTAGGCAATTAAATCTGCCAGTATTGACCAGCAAATTACAGCAGCAGAATAAAAAAGAAACAGATTTGTTTCTGCTTGCTGTCTGTGCTGGTAATGTATCCCTGACTTTATGTAGTATAAGAGGGTATATTACTGTCTTTCTGACAGTGCTCAGTAATTGTTTTACAGCTTTAAAAGCTAGCAAAACACTTAGCACTTTTCTGTAACCAGTAGTACACGGAGCAGATAAAGGTCCATGCACTGTAAGGAAGTATGAGCTTTGTTCTCTGGATGAGTTTCTTGGCATTCATGTCATGAACTCATAATAAATAGGCTATGATCAGCACCCTGCTCTTAATTCTCTATGTTATGTTTTTTGACTGTATCCCCTTTTCATTTGCGACCTGGTGACAAAAGCTCCATTTTGCATAGAAAACTTAGCTTTGACACTTTTTTGAACATTTAACACAGCAGATTTTATAAATATAGTAAATATCATACTTAACTTACTTAACTTGAAGGAAAACAGTCCTACAGATCTGGGCATAATTTTACTATGTCTACACCTAGTTAAGTTGGTTTGAGAATAGGATAGTTTTGTCAGCTGTGTGACTTTTATTGAATGAAATCCTTGTGCTTTTGGACACATACCTCAGAGCATTCACATGGAAAGAGTGTATTTTTTTAGTTAATTTTGTTTTTAAGGCAGACTGATGTCCTTTGTTTGGCTAATTTTGAATGGGGAGAGGTTAGGGAGAGCTCCATTCCTCCACTGCAAATTGTATTTATGGAAAATAAAGTAAGCAAAACTATTACAGTAACACACAACATGATCTTAAGTTACTGTGCCTCCAACACTCTGACCTTCGCTAGTTTGTGTAGACAGCACCTCATCAGTCAAACTTGCTCCTTTGCAATCACCCCGCCCCCCCCCCGGATCCAGTTGGGGTAAAACACAGTCACAGCCTGGTATATTTTAATGCTCATAGTCCCTTAAAAATGTTGTCAGTTCTTCACCATAGTTGAAGTTCTTATATCACTCAAAAGTGAATCAAAGGAAGTCTTTTTATTGGCTGTGTCTGTGTTCTGCTTGACCTGTGTAAAGGCCTTGCAATGGATACTCTTCCCTGGCTGGCTGCCAATGTCAGATGTGAACTGGTAGTCATGGCAGACATCAGCATTGAGTGGAAGTATTCCAGAAATGTTTTATACCACTCTTTTTTCCACCTCTGTTATCTTTTGCAGGCTACTACAGTCATCATCAGGACTGATGGTCAATTCATGTAATCAGGTGAATGTTTTCTCAAATGGGCATTAGCATAAACTCCATACAGCATTTCATCAAACTGAGGCAATGTCATATAGCTTTACTAATCAATTTCCTATTTTTTGGTACTTGGTTTTTGAGTAAAGGCAGATGAGAACATCCTTGCAGTATCTCCAGAAGCACATAAAGCACTCTGGTCCGTCTGTATCAGCTTTGAAGCGCATTATCCAGTTTCTTTTCCACACCTTGATCTAGATGTAATGTGTCTATGGCCACTGAATACTAGCTTGTACAGTTAGTCTTTATCAAAATTGTATCACCACAATTGTATAGTTTAAATGACTATGTAAATTGAAGTACATGTGTAGTTTTTCACTATGTACATGAAAATACAATGAAAACAACAGGTAAAGTACACCTCAAGCTTTTGCAGAGGTTAAGCTCTTCTGCATCCCACATACTCCCAGACTGAAATTCAACAACTCCTAGGTTGCACAAAGCAGGGGCTACACGTACTTTTCCTTTCTTCCACATGTAAATGCTGTTTTGGATTCAAAAGATTTGAAGAAACTTTATTGTCATTTAGGACCACACAAGTGCAGCCTAAACAAAATTACAAATGTCAGCTCACAAGAGAAATACAGTGCGAATAACGTAGCTACAGCGGTATCAAAGAATAACATAAGAAAGAAAATAGCAACACGTATGACATGCAAGAGGTGGTTCACTTTACATAAACACAGTCAATACCCATTATTTAGTGATAAATAATAAATACCCACCACCAAACCCCTACATTGTTAAGATAGAGAATAAATAGAGAATAGTTGAATAGCAGCTGTTTAGTTACCATGTTGCACTTGTTAACCTTACACGTGACTCAGTATAGCCATCATCTTGCATAATAGTACTGCTGGCGGTAATTTCAAAGAGCAGCAGGATTAAATGGAAAAAAAGAGGCCTCACTGTGCCAGGTATTCTGGTTGGTGTCCATATTAATAAGTCTCACAGCTGTAGGATACAAACTGTTCCTGAATCTGGTAGTCTAGTTTAAAGAGTATGTTATGTCCCAGTGACACTGAAAGGGTCATTCGGTATGCTGAAGATTCCACACTAGTCTGTTTCACCAAACCAGTTTCTTCTCTCACATTGCAGCTTCAGAATAGCTTTTCTTTGATATAAGATTTACCATCAAACTTGAGTCTTATCCTTAGTGTCACTAAAACTGGACAGTACCACAAATCCTTCTCACTTCTCAAAATCATATCGGAAGATAAGTGTCTCCTCAAAGGTGTCAGTACAGTGAAGCACTTAGGTGCTGAGGTAGATCACAAACTAAACTGGGATCATTCATCTATCCATTTCCTGAACCATTTGTCCTGGTCTGCTCACAGAGGTAGCGAGATGGTAACCGGCGGCATTGTCTGGTTCATCATGTGGGATGTATAGGTATTGGTTTCATAGACATTCCCAGGCAAGTTGAGAGAGATAATCTTTCCATGTGTGTGGGCAAGTCCCCAGGTTTCTTCCCAGTTGGCCATACCTGGTAGACCTTTATGTAGCACCGAAAAGTCAATATGAAAAAGGCAAAGTAGGAGAAAAAAGGTTACAAAAAATTTCCCAGTAGAATAACATAATGCAGAGTAAACTTATTTAACAGTAGCAGCAAAAGCAGGATATAATCCTACAGATTCACAATCAGATTGGTAATTTTTCATATTTACTTATACAAAGTAGATTCACGACAGATCAGTTTTAAATATTAGTCACATTCATAACAAGTATCAGAGCACAAAAGGGATAGTACTTGAAATGTAGTATAAAGCATAAAGAGAAGTTGAGAGGAATTCACAGGTTGTGTAGAGAGTCAATAAGGGGAGAAGTGTCTAGGTCTAGAGGAGTTAGACCAAGTGGACTTTGGAAAGAGAAGGAAGGGAAAGTATAGCGGGAAAGAATGGGGAAAAACAGACAGCAAGATAGAGCTGGAGAGAAGGGGAAAGGCGGAGTAGAGTAAATTAGGCAGTGATTATATTTTGAGTGTGGAGTATGAGTAAGAGTAGAAAAACGGAAAAGAAAAGTAGAATGGATGAAGGCCTGACGTAAGTTAAATTTAAACGTTTTATAAGTTTTATGAGTAAGGAGAGAAGAAGGAAGAAAGGCAACCTAGAAAGGAGACAAGAATGTAGAGCTAGCCTGGTGTGGAACATGAACAGAGTCATGTGGCCAGTAAGTGTTTCATTTTGAAAAGTTTGGTGTTGCCATTTTGTCTAAGTAGTAGGGGCAAGGAGTTATGATTTAAGCCATTTGGTCACTATCCATAGCTTGCAGCCATAGATAAGAATGGTCCCGAAATGTGACATTTTTTTCTTTGTTATGGAGGTTACAGTGTTCTGCTTCTCTGCAACACAGTGTTTTGTGGATTTTTATTTTTTCTTTGCTGTGAATGTTATGGTCTTTAGTACTTTTCTTAAAAGGTAAGAATAATGAATTGAGAACTTTATCTGTAGCTTGGGTCTCTCTCTCTCTCTTTCACTCTTTTTTTTTAACAATTGCCCGGCACAGTTCATGCACTTCTTTGGCCATCACACAGATCCACTGGTCAGTCTCCTGATCCCTTTTGCCTGTAGTTACGAACAAAACACCATGTTGCTTACATTTTTCCACTTATTTATTACTTGTGCTTCTCCTTACCTCACTAGAGATAGCAGTCTACAGTTCATGTGTGCTAACCGAAACCCTAACCCAACACATTACATTACTGAAAACCCTTCCCCTAACACTAACCACTACACAAGACAAAAGACAGAAAATGGACAGCACAAAACATGCACGGCACTGACTCTATTCCCTTACCTAACTGATAACTCTACCCCAACCCTTGAACACCTACATATTCACTCACAACCCCCACTTTTCATTCAGACATTAATTTTCCTGCACACTCTTCCTTCCCTACACTGTATAAAAATCAGTTCAACTATTTATAATTCACTTAAATGAGCATTTACATACTTGTGCATTCTTTGTCTTTTTTACATCTCCCTAAAACTTTCTACTAAATGTGCATTCTAGGTTTTAAGTTACACCCACTCTCTCTCACTCTCTCTCTCTCTCTCTCACACACACACACACACACACACACACACACACACACACACACACACACACGGATCTCTATCACATTATCAAAAGACTGCAAGACCGAAGTTTAAAAGACTGGGACGAAAACATCAAAAGCTGAAAAGGACGAATGTTAAAACCGAAATGCAGAATGTCGAAACACCAGCTGTGAATATTATAAAGCCCTTTCTTTTGTGAAACCAGGAAGCAGTTGACTGGAGATCACGGTAAAGTGAGAATTGGGAAATTCACCCTTTTCTCCATTGTAGTGCCATCTCGGAGTTGGTATATATAAGTTGCAAGGGGTGTGGGAATTGCTGGGGAAAAACAAGATTTTTTGTGGGTTAACAGAATTACCTTTAATATTTTGATTCAGCGATTGTAAGGCATAATGTGTTCTGTCTGGTGTAGTATTTCACATAAATCAGAAGTTAGTTTAAAAGGACATACATATCTTTCTAGTGACTGATTTTACGTGTAGAGCAGTACTGGATTGAACATGCTTGCTTTGAAGTTCTGTATTTCGGTTGTTAACATTCGTCCCTTTCAATTTTCAATGTTTTCGTCCCGGTCTTTTAAATTTCATTGTTGGGGGTTTTCGATAATATGATAGGGATCCATATATATGTGTGTGTGTGTGTGTGTGTGTGTGTGCGCGCGCGTGTGCATGCTGGTGTTTTACTGTCAATGTATGTGTTCACATATGCTACACTTGTGTGTGTGTGTGTGTGTGTGTGTGTGTGTGTGTGTTTGTGCGTGTGTGGTGAGCATCATACTGCGAGGTATTCTATAATAAGAATAAGAGTAACAGGTCTTTCATGTGCTCCTTGTTTCAGCACTCAGTATGTTTGGACATTGGGGATTGTTGTGCAGTTACAGTTTTTTTATTGGAAAATTTGCTACATTCCCTAAAGATTGATGTTATTGTTTGTGAAACTTGGTTAAAGAACAATGACTGGAAACTGTTACTATAATTGAGATTTTAACAAAAAATCAGGAGGTATTATGATAGGGATTAAAGGTAGTTATGAGACCTGTGATTATTACATGTTCAATGACAACACCAATACTATGTAACTGTAATAATAAAGACAACCCTAGAACATATAAAAGTTGTTGGGAATGTTTAGACCACTAAAATTAAGTGCTGGTGACCTAGAGGAAGTCCTACATTTGTTGCATGAAACACAGGAGGGAAGAATAATAGTGACTGAGGATGTAAATTTACCAGAAACAGACTAGAATAATATTGATTTGACAGCATCAGTAAGGAAAACATTGACAATGTATGTTCAGGAACAACAATTGCTTCAGGAACAACAATTGCTTCAGATTGAAAAAAAAAAGCTACCAAGGAACAGAACATACTAGAAATAGTTTGTGTTCCCAAAAAAAATTACTGTTTGTTTATGTTAAGTTTTACCACCATTGATGTGCAGTGATCCTAGAGTTGTAAAGGTCAAATTGTTGATAATTCTGCCAAACTGAAATCTAAACCAGTGCACAGAAGATTAATTACAGATTATATGGAAGCAAAACAGTCACTATGTAAAAACTGATGATACGTTCAGTGGAAAAACTGCGGAAGGAATGTGGAAAGTTTTGAAAGAGAAATTGTTTGAGTTTAAAAAAAAATGTTTAGCATCAGGATCTAGGCATACAATGTCAGGAGTTGTATTTCCATAAGAATAAGATACCTGATTAAGGTGAGAGGCAAAAAATATGAGAAATGGAGAAGAGATTGAACTACGACTTTGAAAACTGAAATAAACAGGCTGGACAAACAAATTAAGCATGGTGTGAGACAAGATTAAAAAAATGAAGAAAATGTATGTAAAGTTATTGAGCATAATAGGAAACCATTATATGGGTCTACTTTCACTTACCCGACTTTTAGTTAGCCGAGACAAAAATGCTGACAACCTCAGAACACCGACATTCCAGAACACCAACTTCCCACTCCAGGTAAGTAACCGCTTGTCCACCCTGTTGAACTTTGCCCCTTACCCCCGCGGTAGTGTGATCTCTGAGTTGGTACAGTTAGGGTGTGTGTGGGGGGGGTGCAGCCTCCCCACATAGGGGGCATGGAGGGGTGAGGCCCGCCCCGACATGGGTCGGTTTACTTTCCTTCGGTTTTACTATTTTTTCAGGATGGCCAAGAGGTTACTTACCTGGAGTGGGAAGTCGGTGTTCCGGGATGTTGGTGTTCTGAGGTTGTCGGCCTTTTAGTCTTGGCTAACTGAAAGTTGGGTAAGTGAACTTTCGGTGTAATGAAGTAGATCCATATAAGATGTGGAAGGAGTAAAGACATACAAATTGGTAAACTGTGTGCAGATTCTAAACTTTATTCTCAGACACAACAGATTATAGATAAATTACAAAATCTTATGCAAAACAGTTTGGCTCCACAAAGGGGGTGCTAAGTCATTCTACTGATATCCAGGAACCTCATATACTGAAACTGAACTATACAAACTGGATCCAAACAAAGCACAGGGGGGAGGCGGAATTAGTAGTAATGACCTGAGAACACTTCATCAAGAACTTAAAGTACCAGTATATCAATTATTTACTAGGTCATATAAATATGGTGAGATTCCTCAAGATTGGAGACATGCACTTATTAAATCTTTAAGGGAAAGGGCAGTAGGACAAACCTAGAGTCATACAGACCCTTAAGTCTGCTTTCATGTAGTGGAAAAATAATGGAGAAGGTAATATTAGATAAGTTATTGTCAGAAGTGGAAAGGTTGGGACTTGAAACCATGTATTGGCATGCATATGTTGCATGATGTTTTGTAACTAATATATATATATATATATATATATATATATATATATATATATATATATTTATTTATATATACAGCAGTGAATGAAAATTTGTGATGTGATGCAGTTTGTATACATTTAACTTCAGCATTTGACAGGGTCATACACAAAACACTGATGAATAAATTAGAACAAGTAGGTATTGATGTACTCTTGATAGTTGTAAGCCATGCAGCTATCCGTCCTAGGACATGGGCAAGTATCATACAGCAGTTGGACAGGTGAAATTCTTGTTTACAGTCAGGTTGTCCTTTAGGGCTCTGTCCTAGGCTCATACATATTTAAATTGTATCTTTCAGGCTTATCTTTTTCCATCTGAAGTGTTTTACAGTCTGTATGCAGAAGACTTGAAATTGGGTAAACTGATTACATGTGCTACAGATGGAACATGTGTGCTAAAGAACTTGACTAAATTGACCTTTTGGGCACAGGAGAATAGTATATTGACAAGAACATCAGAAACTAAGCATATGGGATTTGGGAGACATAAAGTGAAAGGTGAATATTTAATACAGCACACATGGATTAAAACAGTAGACTCATTTAAGGACCCGGGTATATGGGTAGATTCAGCTTTCAGTTTTTCTAATCATATCAACCCAGATTTTAACGATAGTCATAGAACTGTAGGTTGTATAAAAAGATTTATAAGGTCTAGGAAATCAGAAACGATGAAGTTGTTTGTTAATTACATTAGACCTAAACTTGCTTATGGAGTAACAGTACATAAACTTTATTTATTATTATTTTTATTTTATTTTACATTTGTTGACCGGGCTTGTCCGACTGAACTGAAGAGCCCTTTTTCAGGGGAAGCCCGAGGAGAAAAGCTCCAACATGTTATACAATTTTCATTATAAATTAGCATTAAACAGCTCCAACATGTTATACAATTTTCATTATAAATTAGCATTAAACAGCAGTATTACAGGATTATTACACGTCATTAAGTAGCAATACAATGTCATACAGTGTCAATAATCAGGAGTATAGCAAAGCTCTTTCAAGCTGTATAAAAAGAAATATGTAATTAAGATGAATATAGTTTTTTGGGGTAAGTGCTTAGAAAAACCCAATTTTATCATAATGTAGTTGCATGAAGGCAAGACAATTACAATAGAATGTTTCTGTGAGGCAATTTGCTTAGTAAGTTTTATAAGACAGTAGAAAGAGTAGTCAAGGAAGATTAGAGAGAGCTAGTGAGAAGAGTGAGTTAAGGGCAGAAAGCAGATTAAGGCAAGGGAAGTCGGGGGTGTTTAAGGAGGGAGAGTGCAGTGGCAGGACCAGTGGCTTTTAAAGTGCTCTTTGGTGGCTGTCTTTAATTGTTTAGGATGTGTAAGGGTCCTGATTTCTAGTGGGAGCCTATTCCAGGCAATAGTGGGGTGATAGCTGTACATGTTACATCCAAATTTAGACTTAGGTTTGTAGATTTGTAGTAGGTCTTGGTTAGAGCTTCGGAGAGATCTGGAGGGAGAATAATATGAGATGAGAGGGGATAGTGCCAGGTAGTAGGAAGGCTGATATAGGATAGAATGGATGATATAGAGCTGAGAGAGAAGAAGCTGGTGGGGTAATCTAGCTACCTTGTTGTAGGTAGATTCGAGTTTGGTCAGGAGTGTTGAGTTAAGATTTGTGAGAATTTGAGAGTTGCACATTAGATAGACTGTGTAGAAGGTAGGTAAGAGAGAGAGCAATCTTGGCTGTAGAGGTAAGAACTTTCTTGCTACTTTAAAGGAGCCCTAGTTTTGAATGAGTCTTTTTGATACAGTTATTAACATGCAAGTCAAATGTAAGCTGATTGTTGATGGTTATGCTTAAGAGCTTAGTTCTAGTTTCTACCTGCATGGGAATGTTATTAAGGGACTGTATGGAGAAGGAGGGTTTAATATTGAAAAAATATAAGAATATATATATATATATATATATAAATATATATATATATATATATATATATATATTTATATATATATATATATATATAGACACACAATATAAGAATTTTCTTATAAGAAAACAAGCATGAGTAAACAGGAAATAGTACAGCGGAAGCATACCCAGAGCATCCATGGATGTGAAAATTTAGGTTATTATGAAAGACTAAAATATCTGTACTTGTACACTGTGTCATATAGATATTTAAGAGGAGATCCTTTTCAGGTATATAGGGTATTTAGAGATGGCTACCTCTGGGAATGTTTAGGGTTATCAAAAAGTTGTAGAGAATCATCAGACAACCTATGCAGAATATTCTGTAGGAATGAGAAGTGTGCTGATTGGTTCTGAGAGAGAGCAACTGATGCATAGAACAGACAACCAGATTACATTAAAGCAAGCACTTGTTTAAATAATTTTAAGAACAGCCTGGACATTTGTTATGGGAACAACTGACATGGTACCTTGGCAGGCTAGAAGAGCTTTAATGCCCGTGCTTGAAATATTAATGTGTGCATTTATTTACTTCTTCCTTTCTTGTGATTTCTTCATCTAAGTAGGAGCCTCTGACTGGGTTGTCAGCCATCACTCTTTGTCCTGCATTGATGCACAGAACTCTGGACATGTAGGGAGCTTCCTCCCACTAAACCATTAATCTGCCTTTCCTAGGTGGCTTTAAGAAAGGTACGTATGGTTCCAGAAAGATGCCTGGATCATTTTATTCATGTCAGACCATTGTGTTTTTCCTCAGTAATGATACTGTCTAGACTTTTATCTCTCTCTGCCCTAAGGGGCACCAGTGGATTCAAATGTTTAAATTTATGAATGGGAATGCTGTTAGAGTGTTGTAAGTTATTTAAAAATGTGATAGTAATTTCTCCAAACCATGTCCTAAATAAATGCTAAAGTCTCACTAACCACGTGTTACAAAATCACCTAAAACAAGAAACTTTATTAAGAAGAAATTAATTTGTTTATGTTTATATTGATTCAGAATTGCAGGATGTAGTTTTGATGTTTATGCTTTACAGTGAATGTAGATATTATATTTTTTACTAATATGCAGGGAAATATTTATAAATAAAATGCTCTCACAGTAACCTAAATAATTAAGCAAAGTGGAAGTTACAAAATTGAGAATTTCTTATCTAAGTAGACAAAAAACATCAGCACCAAATGCAGTAAAAAGCACCAAATAAGACTAAAGAATTAAATACATAAGTATTTTATTAAAGTATAATATACATCCCAGACCGGTTTCAGTCAACAGGCTTTCATCAGTGGGAATGAAAGTAGTTACAACTGTGAAGTGACACACATGTATATATAACATGAACCATCCAATAGGATTCTTCTCAAAGTGGTCTTCCCAACATTCAAATTGTTTCCTGTGTGGAAAATGGAAAGAGAATGAAAAGTTATGCAATAAAACATTATTAATATATAATGTAACAAATAAAAAAATAAGAAATAAAGAATAAAAATTCAAACTGGGTGAAAACAAAGCACCCAGTTTAATGATCCAATACTTCTCTTTTTTAGTAAGGATTGAATGCCATCCTTGCTTGTTGGATCTGTCACCAAGAATCCTGTCAATAATAGTGAACTGGAATCTGGCTGAATTGTGGTGTAGGCAATGTCTGTATAGAGCATTGGTCTCTCTCTTGGTTCGTATGTCACTACGATGCTCAGACATGTATTAAGGATAACATTACGACCGGACCTTTTTCCATTAGTATAAGTCGATTTACAACGTGCACGCTGACCAATCAGCGTGCACGTTTTGGAATATTAATGGGGGGGGGGTCATGGTATAATGTACTATAATTCATTTGAACTTGCTCGTGAACATACCCATGCACACATGCAGACACACACACACATACACACTGGTTGCATGTACATGCTGTTTTTTTTCTGTTTTTTATGTTAATGCCTACACTTTTTGCATAAAAGGAGCTTGCTACATATGCTGTCTAATGTTTGTGTAGTGCGCAGGTGAATCACAGTAAGAAACCTGCCAGATTGCTGGAAATCACAAGAACCATTTCTAAGATACGTAGTTAAAAATTGGAGCATTGAAAGTCAACATCTTATTTGATATAACAGTCGTTGACTACAGCCCTATCCATCAAATAGCTGAACAAGTATTTAGAAATGGTAACTTATCAGGGCAAAGTTTGTTGATGTGCTGGTGCTTTTTATGGCATGTTATTTTTTACTTCTTTTGCCTTCCTGCTATGACCATGCACTTAGTATGTATTCATTTGCTTGTTATTCAAGGGGTTTAAGAACCTTCCATTTCATTTTGGCTCAAGTTCTCTATCATGTGTTTGCATTTATTTTGACATGTACTACTCCTGAGATTGATATGTATGATGTGTATTGAGACTTGTATTTCTATAATGTTTGCTTCTTCTGAGTTGTAAAGCCAATTTCATATAAGACTTTTTGTGATACCCTGACATGTAAGAGGTACTATGTTTTGAAAACAATTGGTAAACAGTATTCCCTGTTTGTCTCTACATCATCTGCTGTCTGTCTCCTAACTGAAGTACATATTTTTACCTTGGTTAACCATAAAAGTTTTGCATCATTCGGTGCTTTTGAATGCTAATACTCATAACTTTGTCACTGTTTTCTACAGCTGAATGAGAAATGCCTTCAGCACAAGTGTACATGATATTTTAAGTTATACTTTGTTTTGCACTGTAGTAATGTGTATGTATCTGCTGGGAAATGCTTAACATATGCTGAGGTGTGAGTTGTGGAAGTTATACAGGCAATCAAGTACAATGAATATTTGATTGGAATTGGAGAAATAGCCCTAACATCCAGTTTCCCTATATCCAACCAGATAAAAGACTTGCATGCAACCAACCCTAATGTGACAAGCCCTCTGAACTGGCTTACAGTATCAGATTTTCCCCCCACTAAGAATCTGCCAAGAATATATTTATTTACTTTTCCAGGGTTGGGAACTAACTCTTAAAGATGGTTGCCTTATGTTTTCCTGTTCTGAGGAAGGAAGAATTTAGGGGCAGTAAAGTCATGATGTTTTGATGCTCTAGTCAGGAAGAGCTTCCCTGTATCCAGTCAATGCTGGGACTGGCTTTGGCTACCCCACAGATCTGTACTGGATTAACTGGAAAATTAGTGAGTGAGTGAATAATCCAGTATAATCAACAGGAACCAGATTGGACAGAGAGAAGATGAATTAAAAAATAACAATTTAAATTAACTATTTATTGTTTGGCAGAAAGTATAATTTTTTTGTTGTGCATTTTATTCCTGGAACCTTGAGATTATTATATAAACCAAAACTTTAAATGTTCATACTGAATGTTTCAATTTTATGTCTTTGCCTCTTACATTACTACTTCTTGACTGCTGTTAGCAGGTAAACACAAAAGAAAAACTAACAGATCTCAAAGACATGCCAAACACATACTAATAGGTTGAACTGGCATTCCTCCTCCAAACTAGCTGTAAGTGTGATTTGCTTGTGACAGTGTAGTTTTTGGTAGACTGGGGTCTTCTTCAGAACTGGTGACTTGCCTTTTGTCTTTTTCCCCGCTAGAATAGACTGTGCCTCCCACTTGACTCTGAATATGATAAACTGGCTATTAGAAAATGAATTAGTCATGGGTCTATATCACTTTGTTGAATAGCTATTCAGCGAATAGCCATTTGTCGAACACCTATTTAGCGAAGCTGCCTCTTCTTTGAACAGCAAAGTTTAAGTAGGGAAACAAGTGGTTGGCCAACTGAGCAACCGCAAAAAAATGTTTAAAACCTGAATAGCGATTAGATAGAAAAGTATAGACCCATTAATCATTCTCTGTTTTTATTTTTTTTTAATTGTCTTTACTACTGCATTTGTTATGCCTAGCATCAGTTTGCACATACTGTCATAAATCCAAACCACTGTGAGACTAATAGAGAGAGAAAAAATTATAGGTCCCCAACGAAATCCCGAACGCACAGAATCCAGACGCCCAAAATACTGAGACGAAAAGCCCGAAACCCCACATTACCGAAACTTTGAAAGCGCAAAACTAATACATACACACAGCACACACACAAACATACACACACCCTCCCCCCATAACCAAACAAACCACCCTACACTAAAGATAAGCAGGGGGGCACCCCCCACACCCCCCTACTTTATTATTCTAACTCCGAGATCGCACAAACATATACACAAGGCAAACTCACACCCACACATTATATTTCCACACACACACACACACACACACACACACACACACACACACACACCACAGTCACAAACACACTTACACACACATACTTACCTGGACCGCAACAGCAGAAGCGCTAACTCAAAATCCCTTAACATCGGGATTTTGAATTTCGTGCTTCTGGTCTGTCGGTAATGTGGGGTTTCGGGCTTTTCGTCTCGGTATTTTGGACGTCGGGATTCTGTGCGCTCGGGAGTTCATAGGGGACCCATATATATATTTATCTATATATATATATATATATATATATGTATACTTTTTTTTTTTCAGGTGTGCTTTTATACAGAATTTTCAGCTGTCCTATCAGTTGTTTTTTTTTCCCCCTTGGAACTTTGATTATGCAGCTATTTTTTTAGAAAATTGTAGGTGGTGAAACCTACTTCTCAAATGTACAGATTTTCGTGGAATGCCCAGATTTCTACCTCATATTTTTAGTCTATTTTTCATAAAATTGTGGTTTTCCTGCAAGTCATTGAAAAATCTTTGAAGATTTAAGTCAGAAAATGCTGGTGCTTACTGGCCTATATTTACTAATGTTAGTATACCTATTTTGTATGTTAATGCCACTGTCCTTAATAACTTGTTCATGTATGGAAATGGAGCGTTTCTCCCCGGGCCTCCACTGAAAATGGACATGTATCCAGTCGGACTTTCCCGGTCAACAAATGTAAAATAAATAAATAAAATAAAGACAGACATTTGAGTTTCCAACTTCATACCTTTCAGAAAATTCATGGTAATGCAAAACCTGCTATTCTGTCTACTTTTTAAGTTTGTGAGTGCAATATGTAGAACTTGTCCCTATTTTTCAGCCTTTGTCCCTCCTGTTATTTATGGCTTTATCCAGATTCTTTGTTCTAAGAGGTTGAGAGGTGAGGGATGAAATAACATATTCATGGAAATGCATGGTATTATATACAGCTACTTTTTAAAGTAGTCCATATGTGTAAACAACAGAAATAACTTGCATCATTAATGGTCCCCAGTCACAATTCTCAGTAACTGTTTTGTTGAAGATGCACTCTGAACTATGTACAGTTTTAAGGGTCATACTATGACTCTGTTTGAATAATGGTAGTTTCTGTAATCTCTTCTTGGAAGGTGTGGCACCATAGCTCTCAACCTCTTAGTGCAAGAAACTGGACAAAACCTGACAAAATGGGGGATAAAGGCCCAAAAATAAGGACAGATTTTAAATATTGCTCTTATAAACTTAGAAAGTTGCTAGAGTAACATGATTTGTGTTAACATACATTTTCTGTAGGATTTGAAGTTGAAACTCAAATGTATGCCATTATTTGGTGGCTTCAGTCCTCAGATCATCCCAGTGATTGCCAGAAAACCACAAATTTTATGAGGAACAGACAAAAAATATGAGGCAGAAATCTGGACATTCTTTGAAAATCTGGACAGCTGAGAGGTATGTGTGGCACAAAATTCGGATGTAAAAAAAGAGGAATTAGTTGACATTAGAAGTAAAATGTGCATTATTTGTGGGATGAGTTATTAAGCCCTAGTTTGTGAAAGCAGTTTATTACTAGGACAAAGTTTTTGCTTTGTTTTCTGTATTGTCTTACTACAACCATAGTTTTATTTTTAATACATGAATGCATAGTAATAAAGTAAAAGGTAATGTAACTGTAGAAAGAAAGTGTAGAATAAGGCTATGTGGACACCAACTGATGGTGCTTGTGGCTTAGGAGATATACTGGCACGTGGTAACATTTTTAGAAGTTCACTGGAATTAGCTGCCTGATATGGTAACGAGGCATGTTTTCTTGTCACACTTGGAATCCTGATTCTGGTGTGCTTACCCTTGTAAAGGTGTCCATGTCAGCCAGTATAGGAGATGACTAATGCTGGAATGGCATCGTTTTTATTTTCATGTTTTCTGAGAGCTTTTTTATGTGAGGGTGATTTTACAAATTATGAAACTTAAGCCAGAATAGTTGCTTAACTTTGGTTTATTCAGACATTCTCAGACATGGCCCATAAAAGAGATTAAAATGACACACTATGTAAAGAAAAGTTGAACAAATAATTTTAACTCTGAGCATATACTACCTAGCAGAAAGTGACACAACAGAGAGAGTTTTTCAAGTTACTAACCAAAGTTTTCTCAGTAATAAATAAATGTTTTTGCAGACCATTAAACATTTGTGTAAAAACACAGAATGTCTCACAGTGAAATGGAAAAAAAAACAACTGTAAAGCTTTGAATGTTTTTTCCCCTTGTATGCATGTTAGTACAAACTATGTCTGGCTGTGCAGATATTAACCTGACATGGAGCAGCATTAAAATGCACAAATATTTATTTCCTTTTTACTGAGACAAATGCAGGTGGGGCGCAAGGCCATGTCCTGTCGAGTGATGTCCTTTGACTTCTGACAGAGGTTAGTAATGCATCAGAGTCCTCTGGGGAATGGAATAGATTGTGTGTTTATGGGCAGGAGTATTCCAGTTGATTGTTGATGGCAGTCTGCACTGACCTTGCCAAAAGTGTCATGTTGTCATGCCACAAGAATTAACCTGCAAGGCAGACAATAACAACTAAAACAATAATAGAGAAACTCTTGTTCAAGGTAAATGTGGTTTAACATACTGATAAACTGCCTATTTATAGTTATGGACAGACTGCTGAAGTAGCAAGCCCCCCCCCCCAAAAAAAGACAGACAGATGTGTTTGAAGTGGAGTATGGTGTACGATTGACAGCCACGTGGCTGATAACGTTTAACTGTATAAAAAGCTCTTTGACTGAGATGTCTTCAATAAGGCTTTCCCTTCTCCTCAAGGTGCAGTAATGATCTAGTTCATTGGTTGATCACTTCAGCTGCCAAGCTTGTAATAATCTGTTTTTCAAAAAGCTTGAGTGCTGTAAACACTAGTTTGTATTTTCTGTTTTCTGGTTATATGTCAGGGTTATATTTGAAAGAACTGGCAGTTATTTAGATTAAGATGCTTCGTTTTTGCTTTGCACAGTTGTAGGCATGGCTGAGTGTGCCTTTGTTGAGTGCCAGGCTGATTTTTGAAGATACTGCTGAAAAAGCAGAGTTTAACCCTTTGCTCAAACCACAATGAGAGAATTAGTGCTGTGTCTTAATCTGAACAGCAGAGATGTAGCTGGCTTATTTTGCATCCAGTGCAATTCCATGACCTGGCACTCAGAAACTTTTAGCTGAGGGGCTTTAAAAAAAAGTCTGTAGATCTAGTTCCTTTTCTGGCTTTCCCCACCTCTGTCCTACGAGTGCTAATTCTTCTAAGCCTGTGCCCCTCTCAACTTCATTGAGGAGCAAAAAAAAAAAAATCTCGTAGGTTTAAAAACTGTTGCAAGTGGCTTGCTACAAATTATTCCACGCAGAAATACCGGTATAGAATTGAATCCCTGTACTGCACTACTGATTGGTATCTGCATCTGTGGTGGCTGCCCCTTTCACTCCACCCTATTTATGCTTCTGCTGAACGGTTGCTGGGATATTTGTACTTCTTTATCCACTAAGTGTTCCAGCATTAAATAGAAAACTAAATCCCACAAAACAGCTCTGCAAAATTAAGAGTTATATGATTTAGGTTTTTGCTGCCATTAAAACGTCTTCCCGCATTGCTGTTATTACTTCCAAAGAAAAATGTAACCCCATGCTCAGTCCTAGTAAGAAATTGTGTAATTAATGAAGAGTAGTCATCACTTACTATTAATCCTTTCTTTTTTCAGTTGAACTCTTTTTGGAGTTATAAGTATTGCAAACACCTGTCACAAAGTCAACCTCACCACCTAGAGGACTTGTTGTTTGCAGTTAGTTTTAACCTCAGACACACATACATAAAAAAAATCATTGGCATACATATATGAAAAAAACACTGCTTTCTAGACACATACTTTTTAAGTACACTTCCTTCCGGATATAACAAAACAAAATTGTAACGTGTATTCAAATGTCAGTTCATTTTCTTTCCAACCAAAACATTGGAAGAAATACCCAATTGCCATCAAACAACTACAAAGAGTCACAACCATTCACAAGATTCACTGTCAAAATGATGTACCGGGCATGTGGTAGGAACAAGTAAAGCCTGAGAAGTGACAGTGACCTCTTGGCCCAGAATTAAACTTGCAGTACTGCAGAAGCCTCTACGGCTGAGCTATATACACTAAGGCTACATTTCCGTGCCTTACTTGGGAGGGATGCCAACAATGAAAAGCAGTACAGTGGGGCTAAACAGCATCTCATCAGTGTGGGAATTTGTACTGCAGCTCTGAGAAGTGTAGCACCCATAGTGTGAACCACTGTGTTATTCTACTTTTAGAATTAAACTTTGGTTCTTAGTCTAGTATATACCTACAAACCTAACAGCCACTGGACCCTTATGCCTAACCCTGCAACCCAAATGTGACCCACAAATTTGATTTATATAGGTGGTGATTTACTGACAGCCTCTGTCCATCAGATACATAGGGGCCAGACCATGGATGAATTTCCAGTTACACATCCATTGGTCCAAGTTGCTCTTAAAAAGGGATAGGGAAGAACTCTGCTTCACATGGATGGAAAGCTCATTCCAGAGAGCGGGAATTCTCTTAGAAGCATATCTGTCTTTCCAGCATGTCTTATTTATGTCAGAAGCAACATTTAGGTCTTTTAATCTAGTTGGTCTGATGCTGTTTGATTTCTAGATGTGCAAAAGGTTAATCAAAACAGGGCCCAGGGATGCCCTGTATGCCAGGCAAAGGTCACCTGTCAGAACCCTGTATGATATACCGAGTAAAGAGACAGGGCTTTGAGTCAATCAGCTTAGGACATTGTGTTTGCACCTGTATTCTTTTTGTAAGGAACCTTTGTGTACATTCCAGTTGCTGCATGTGTCTGATCAGATACATACAGAAGGGGGCATTTATACTCTATGATGGGTTTGATGAGGGCCTAGTACGATGATATGATGACCTCCCTGGACCTATATGCCATGCCCTTGCTTGTAAGTTGAGCAACATGGAAGGTGTTTTTTTTTTTGTTTTTTTTTTTAACAACCTTGGATGCATGCTGGTCAAAAGCTGTTACTATATATATGAGTTCCCAGATTCCTGACTGGGGAATCAACCTTTAAAGGTGTTTTATTAGTGACATAGTTATCCGGGGTGGTAGACTTCCCAAAAGGTATTCTAATGCATTTCTTGGTACTGAGTTTTAAGCCATGGCTTTGGCATCAAATGTTTGTCTATATTAGACCTTCCTGAAGGGTGCTGTCATCTTGAGGGGGATTCTGTGACTGCTCACAGTTTGCAATCATCTTCAAACTTGGTCAGCCAAAGGCCTTTGGCGTTGGCTTTGACATCAAAGAAGTAGATGCCAAAGAGGAGTGGGCCCAGCACAGAGCCCTGGAGGACTGCACTAGTGACCGGCCTCTTTGCGGATGCGGCCTCACTGATTCTAAACTATCAATGAACTAGCTAGCTATCCAGTGTGTTATAAAGGGGTTTATATCTAGTTCTGTAAGTGTGTTGATAATGCCCAAGTGGGGTACTATATCAAATGCTTTAGCTAAATCTAGGTAGGTGGTATGCACCATTTTTCCCTCATCCATTGCCTCAGTGACCTTTTCAGTGAAGTCCACTAGATTTATTAGTCACGACCTTCCTTTGACAAAGCTAAACTGGGATGGATCCAGTGTCTGGAGGTCTCCTACATCCTTGTTGATAGTTTCCATGATAATTCTTTCCAGGGCTTTGCAAATAAGACTAGTCAGACTAATGGGTCTGTAACTTCCAGGATCTGTTGAAGTCCTCCCTTATGAAGGGGGATGACTGTTGTAGTCCTCCATTCATGTGGCACAAAGCCTGTTTTAAGACTATACTTAAGTAATGACTCCAGGCGTGATGATAAGTCATATTTTAGACTATTCACGAGGCATCTTGGGATGTTGTTGGGGTCCATTGAGGCCGTGTTCTTGGCTTTAATGAGTACAAGCCAGTACATGCCTCCTAGTTATAGCTGTAGGGGTTATGTTTGAGGGTATTTTTTAAGAGATGGTTGGGGGTGGAGGTGGGGAGCTGGAACTGAATTTGTCTGCTAGCAGGATGTTCTTCGTGTTTCACTGTTGCAGCCATCACATATGGGTTATCTGCTTGCAGTAGCCCTCAGTCGGCCTGATTATCAAAGTCTTGGGTCCTGTGTCGGCTGCTGTCTTATTTTCCGTGATGTCAGGTAGTCAGGGGTATAAAGCATGCAGCCAACGCCATTACATCAGTCTTTCTTGCCGTGCGGTGCCCAGAGCAGAAGCAGTTCGCAAGTGCCGGTCGGCTGACTCCTGAAATTTTCGTTTTCGAGTTTCAGAACCGAAGTCTTCAACTAAAGCTAAGTGCCCCGTTGGGGAAACTTTTTCTTGCTCTAAACCGATGTCAGTAAAAGTCAATAATTGTATTTCTTGTGGAAAGCAAATACCTCATAAAGATTTTAATTCGTACTGTATTCCTTGCCTAGGTCCTGACCACGACGTACCTCGCTGTCAGTTTTGTGTCTTATTTAAACCACAAACTATTCGTAGTCAGTACATTTTCGCTTCTAAATATTTTGGTACTCGGTTCAATTATCCAGATATGTCTTCGGTAAGCCACCCGACTACTGACATTCCAAAAAAACGGAAAGATAAAGACAGAGACAGGCTGCCTAGGTCCAAAGCTGCCGACGATGCTTCTCCTAAGCTAGTCGCCAGTTCGCCGGTACTCAGTGAGGCGCTTTTGCAGCCCCTGATACCCGCTACTTCAGATTCGCAGGCCTCTACTGAGACCCATTCGGAGTCCTGTATGCCACATGATGCTTCAACTGTGGAACCTGCGGATGTCTCTACTTTGGATGGATCCAGAGCCGCTGTGCAGGCACCGGCTTCTGAGGGTGTATTCAGTCCTACTGACTTGCATATTAAACCAACGCCATCTTCTTCTTCTAGGCCTAAAACCCGAACCATGCCTAGGAAACTGATACCCAGACTGCATGGTCAGGTCTCTATGCCTAAAAAACAAATGATAAGAATGGCTGAAGACCTTATTACTTTAATCAGGGGAAACCAATCTTCCCCCTCTAAGAGACCTAGGACTGAATTTGCTTATGATACTTCTGACCAGGATTCTGAAATTTCTGTCTCATTTGATGACCAGGATTTACCCTTATCTACCTATGAGGATTCCCTCTGCTTCACCCTCAGATAATTTTTCTTTTGGTGAAGCCTTGCATACTCTTAGGGAACATTTTCACTGGGAAAGCCAGGATTACTCTGATTCTAAAAAGAGGCTTAGAGATTTCTTACTCCTGCCCCAACACAGGCCTTTAGATATCCCTCCTGTGCTGGACATTGTTGATGATGCCTTTTCGGAATCTAGCTTGGCCCCCTGACTCTCTACCTCCTGCTCCCAGAAAACCTGATAGATATTACGGGGTTCCTGATTCGCATAAGTTCCTTTTTAAAAATCCTACTGCGGACCCTGAGACCATTTCACAGGGACCCAAGGGCATTAAGGCTACTATTGCCAAAAATCCTACCCCCTTTGATAGAGATGCCAGAGCCCTGGATAGATGGGGTAAGAAGGTATACACATCTGCAACCTTGGCCATTGGGGCCTTAAATTGCCAGTTTCATATGTTAATGTATCAGCAGCATATTATTGGATTGCTTAAACAGAAAATGATGTTGGTTCCTGATTGTGCTGAAAATAAGGATTTACAGGATTTAATGCATTCTGCTGAACAGGTTGGAAAACATACTTTGCAGTGTGGTTTTGATTCACTAGAGGCATCTTGCAGGGCTGTTGTCACCAGGTCTTTACTTAGAAGGCATGCTTGGCTTAAGGAGCAATCTTTGCCAGATCACGTTAAAACTAAATTGCTGGATGCTCCCTTAAATCAGGAACGCCTGTTTGGCAACAAAGCAGTAGAAGTTCTTAAAAAGGTGGAGGAAAAAGCTAAATCTATGCAAACTGTGAAAGATTTCTTACAAGTGCAGCCTCCTAGATTTAGTAGGCATTGGCCCTCAAAAAATTGGTCCTTTCCTGTCTCTTCCAGGCCTTCTCACTTCAAACCCAGAACCAGCAGAACACCCAGGCTTCAGTCCCAGGGTACGCACAGGACTAAGTAGTGGGGGGCTCCCACTTCCAAATCGGAGTAGTAAGACTCCCCCCTATGGTAAGCTGTCTCAATGACTTAACTTTAAAACTTCCAAGCACTTCTCAACTGACTGCTCCATTAGGGGGAAAGATTGCTCTGCAAGCAAAAAACTGGGAACTCATTACACAGGACAAATGGGTTTTAAACATAGTTTCCCAAGGATACATATTTCACTTCCACATGCTACCAATCCTAAATGGTTGGCCAGATCTACCCCCAAATCAGTGGGCAGCGGCTCAAAAGCAAGTACTCTCTTTCTTAAGATTAAAGGCTATTCAGACTGTACCAGAAAAGGAAAAGGGACAAGGTTTCTACTCAGGACTTTTCCTGGTACCCAGAAAAGACAACTCATGGCGTCCTATCCTGGACCTGTCTATACTAAACGCCTTGTTGGTGATTCCAAAATTCAAGATGCTAACTGTTCACCAGTTGCTTCCCATGATAGGCAAAGATGCCTGGTTGGCAACACTGGATTTAAAGGAAGCCTACCTGCACATCCCAATCGGGGAATCTTGCAGAAAATACCTACGCTTCAAAGCAGGTTGCATGCACTATCAGTTCTCTGCACTGCCCTTTGGCTTATCTATTGCACCCAGGGTATTCACAAAGTGCCTAGCTCCAGTCATTGCATTTTGCAGACAAAGAAATATTCATATATACCCATACCTGGACGATTGTCTAATTCAGTCAGAAAGCCAGGACATACTACTGAGTCATCTGGCATTTGTACAAAAGGTGTTAACTTGTCTGGGGTACACCATAAACGAAAAGAAATCACATCTGGTACCCTGTCAACAAATTGTATTCCTGGGAGCAAGCTTGAACACAACTTCCCAGATGGCTTTCCTCACGCCAGAGAAACAAATTAATTTGACAACTTACTTCAAACTAGTGGCCACAAAAACCCTGCTATCTGCAAGGCAAATACTGCAAGCCTTGGGGTTCATGGCCTTGTGCATTCAACTAATTCCATATGCAAGACTGCATATGAGGAAACTACAATGGTATCTAAAAAGCCTATGGTGTCAACATTCTCAGGATCTAGAAGCAATGATTCCTATCATACCTTGCCTATGGTTAGAATTCCTTTGGTGGGCAGAGGCCTGCCACCAAAACAAGGGACTACCATTCACTCTATCCCCTGCTGCCCCAACCCTAACAACAGATGCATCAGACTATGCATAGGGGGCTTACCTGGCAGGGAAGTGCATTAAGGGCAAATGGAACCCAAGTCAAATGCACCTGCATATCAATCAAAAAGAAATGTTAGCTGTACAGAATGCTCTGACAGCCTTTAAGGACCTCATTCTTCCTGGACAATTAATGGTAAAGACGGACAACACCACTGTTATGTGGTACATAAACAAGCAGGGGGGTACCCATTCTTACCCCCTCTGCAGACTAGCCATGGCTCTGTGGAACACAGCCTTGAGCTACCAAGTGCATCTACAGGCTCAATTCCTGCCAGGAAAACTAAATACACTGGCAGATGAACTAAGCAGAAATCTCATGGACCCACATGAGTGGAAACTGGAACCAAAGATTTTCAACATGTTGATCAACAAATGGGGGATCCCGGATATAGACCTGTTTGCCTCCCCCCAGAACTACCAATTGGATAAATTCTGCACAAGGACTCCCCACAAACAAGCTTGGAAAGTGGATGCTCTATCCTTCAGCTGGAAAAATCTATCAGTTTATGCCTTTCCTCCTCTGCCTCTCCTCTCCAAAGTACTACTAAAGATCAAACAGGACAAACCAAGGACAATACTGATTGCACCAGACTGGCCACGCCAACACTGGTACCCCCACCTGCGCAGTGTGTCACTGCTGGCTCCTTGGCACCTGCCTCAGACCCCTACCCTGCTGTCTCAGCAGGAGGGCCAGATTCTACACCCCCAGCTTCAAACTCTGAACCTGGCAGCCTGGCTAATTACCTAATCTCTCCGTTACCATCCCTCAGTAAACAAGTGCTGGATGTCATTTTGGAGGCAAGGAGGCCTAGTACTAGAAAATCTTATGCTGAAAAATGGAAAAGATTCTGTGCCTGGAACCAAACTCAAGGGATGGCCACAACAGCGCCCAATTTACCTCAGATTCTTCAATACTTAACTGAGATGCTTCACAAGGACCTTTCCTTTTCCTCCATCAAAGTTCACGCCTCAGCCATTTCAGCTCATTAAAACACAGAACCACCCTTCTTTTCTCACCCACTGCTCAAGCAGTTCCTCAGAGGGGCCAAAAACTTAAGACCATCCAGGAGAGCCCCAACTCCAACCTGGGACCTTAATTTTGTATTGGAAAAACTCACTCTTCTCCCTTCTGAGCCAGCTGCAACTGCATAGTTAAAATTATTTTCTTGGAAAACAGCTTTTCTTTTAGCAATCACTTCAGCAAGAAGGGTATCTGAATTACAGGCCCTTATGGCAATGGAGCCTTTCATCCTCTTTCATGCGGACAGGGTGTCCCTCAGGACCAATCCCTCTTTCATGCCCAAGGTGGTATCCAGTGTGGCTCTTAATCAGTCCATTCATTTGCCGACCGTTTTTTCTAATCCACAGAACAAAGCGGAACGGATACTGCATTCCTTAGATGTGCACAGACAACTTAGAGATTACTTGGACAGGACTAAACCTCAAATGAAATATGAACAACTGCTGGTGGCAGTTGCTGCAGGGGCAGAGGGGAAGGCTATTTCAAAGCAAACCATTTCTAAATGGATAGGCCATTGCATTAATTTCTGCTATAAGCACCATGGAAAACCTACCCCACAGGGGATTAGACCCCATTCAACCAAGGCTGCATCTAACTCTACAGCCTTTCTCAGAGTTGTCCCTACCAGAGACATCCTAGAAGCTGCTACCTGGAGTTCTGTACATACTTTCACCAAGCATTACCATTTGCCAATTTTCTCTAAATCCAGAGCTGGCTTTGCCACTGCAGTCTTGCACGGCCTTATAGCTGATCCTAATGCTATCTAAATTCCTCCTCCCATCCTTAGCTTTGGGAATCTACCCAAATGTGATGACTGCAACAGTGAAATGTGAAGAACATAGTACAGTTGTGTACACTTACCATAAATGTAGCTGTTCGAGTGTATTTACTGTTGCAGTCCTGGTTACCCTCCCTCCAGCCCCCTGACTTCCTTTGGCTATACCTCTATTCTCCTTTAGTATACTTTAAAAGCTTTTTGGTGTATTTGCTTTTTTGTTGGAGGTATAACCTTGTGTGTGTGTGTATATATATATATATATATATATATATATATATATATATATATATATATATATATATATATATATATATATATGTATTTAATTGCTTCCCATTAAGGGGGGGCACCTGACATCTGGGGCAAGAAAAACTGATGTAATGGTGTCGGCTGCATGCTTTATACCCCTGACTACCTGACGTCACGGAAGATGAGACAGCAAGTGACGCAGGACCCAAGACTTTGATAATCAGGCCGACTGAGGGCTACTGCAAGAAGATAACCCAAATGTGATGACTGCAACAGTGAATACACTCGAACATCTACATTTATGGTAAGTGTACACAACTGTACTTTTGCTATATCACCAGCCCAGTGAATGTATCACCATTAAGCACCATTTCAACACAGTAATGTGTGCTGACATGGTGCTCTTTAAGCAGGTGTAATTGCATTTTGCATCTATCATGCAAATGTCCCACCAAGGGAAAAATCGCCCACTGGCTTACTCTTGTAAGGGAATCCCTATATCGTAATCTTGAAAAGTGTTGTGTAATGTATGTGTCATGTTTTTTTTTTTCTATTTCTGATTGTTATTTTTATACAAGGTGCTCTGAACTGATGTTAGCTCCCCCACTGTTGCATATGACCAGACTGGGGTCACTTATTTGTAAAGTTATACAAAACAGAATACAGTGGCAGTTCCATAAGCCTCAGTAGTCCAAGCTTTCCATCCATATGTTTTTTTTTGTTTTGTTTTTTTTTTTTTTTTTTGTGGTAAAAAATTGTATCACTGCAAGTTCTTTCAGGTGACTTTTTTAAAACTATAAAAGGCAGGATTTTATTCAGTAGTAGGGCAGATTGGTGACGTATGCAATGATCTGCCCTTTTAAATTAAATGGGCTACATGATATGTTTTTCTGACTTTAGTAGATAAAATATGCACTTGGCATATTGTGTGTGTGTGTGTGTGTGTGTGTGTGTGTGTGTGTGTGTGTGTGTGTGTGTGTGTGTGTGTGTATTCTGTAATAGACTTGGACCATACCTAGAACAAGCCCTGCATCCTTTGATTGCCAGGAGAGGCACTGTTGACCTCATGACCTTGCAAAGGATAATGTGGGTTATTGAAAAATAGATGGTCATAGTTTAACTTTTTGCTTATTATTTTCAAAGAACTATAGTAATGATGTAAATATTTTATAATTCAACAATTTATTTTGTGATCATGTTTTACTGGTTTGTCCTTTTAGCCAAATCTTGTGATGCTGCATTTACTAATATTAAGGATGATGTTCTTACTGTTGCAGCAGACAAATATTTTTTTAAAGTATCCAGGAGGATGTCAGCATTTTTTGTAGTCAGGATTATAGCGGTATATTTGTTTACTTGTAGCCTACTTCCTACTGTTATAGCTGCAAAATAAATAAATAAATAAAAAATCCAAAGTTGTGGGATCTAAGAGGTGAACACTGGTTTAAATGCAAAAACTCCACAAACTAATATTACAGGACTCCGGACTGTAACTGTTGAACATTGTTTTGCTGGGTTGTTGTCTAGTGACTTTCTCAACTTCTTAAACATGCCTTTGCTGCAACAGTTGCTACTATTTCTGGCTTTCACAAGCCTCGTAAGGTCAAACCTGAGTGGTATGAGATTGTTAAAGAACATTTAATTGGTGTAAAACTGAAGGGTGCTGAAAAGTGGATTCATACTAGGACCGTGGTTCCTTTTAAATTAAATTAAATTGGAGCCATGGATAGGACATGCACAAATGAGTTAAAATTGGATCTATATCCCTTTTTCCATTGCGTAAGTTACCAAACTTCCTGTCCAGAAATGTTTGTTTCTTCAGTTTAGTACTACGAAAATTCACAATTACTGAGCAGAAAGGCTGTATTGCCTTGCACTTCAATATGGGGATGTTGTCCCCACAGCTATGATTACTGGCTACACTAAGTCTGAGGAGTGTTTGTCTTGGAGTATTTGTTTTTCAGTTAAATGCAAGTATTTATTTTTTTCTTCAAGTAGAGGATGGGAAGAAATAAAACATAAGCACAGGTAGCTAAAACTGAGTAAAATGAAGGCAGGTCTGGAAATTGAACTGGTGAGAAGAGTAAGCAGTGGAAATACATTTTTTTACATTTTTAGACATGTAGGGAATGTGCAAAAAGCTGTGAGAGAGCAGGGCTGCTGGATGTTTTTCTATATTTTATCCAGTGAAACTTCCCATGCCTTTCATTGAGTAAAAACTTATTCAAGTTTCAATTGGTTGAAACAAGCCACTTCAAACCTCAGCAATGCAAAATTAACAATAAAAAAACAGGTTGTGCAAGAGACTCCCCACCTCACCGACACACATCTCTTTGTTTGTGTATGCTAACGCCATGGCTGCAAAACTGTGGAGCAAATAAGAAAAGCCTAAAAACTTAGAGCCACTACCAGCACACAAATGTAAGTCACACAGACAATGATTTGATGTGGTAAAAATGATTGGAGAGTTGGATATTGGGATTAGAAATCAGTGAGTTCAAACACATCCATTTTACCCTCATTCAGCTGGAGGGCATCCTTATCGGAGAAAGGGGGAACAATTAACAAGAAAAAAAAGCAGGATGTAATAATTTAGTGAGCTTTTTCTCACTGTTTATTAAAAAAGTAATTGTTTGTTTGTGTCTTTCGGCTTTTCCCGGTTAGAATTAAGTAAATAAATCTGATGGCTGTTTGTGCCTGGGTGTGAAACATATGCAGAAGTTGACATGGGTGGGTACGGAGGTAAAAGGAATAAGAGTTTGGTCGAGTTCAGGAGGATCAACTGCTGTCTGAACACCCCCCGCAACCGCAGGTACCATTGTCTGTATGTACTGTGTGATTCCCAGTCAAGATTTTGTTGTCTTCTTGGGAAGTGATGTGGTATTAGAGGGTGGCAATGTTCACTCCTGGGTGCAGACCAAAGTCAGTATGAAATCGCATAGTTGTAAACCAGTGTAGTCATATCTACCTGTATGTCAAGAAATGAACAAAAGTGCATTGATGTACAATAAAAGAAATGGAGGTGTGATCTCTAGAAAGCAAGCACTAGTTTAAATATTTTTAAGAACAACCTGGACATTTATTATGGGAACAACTGACATGGTACCTTGGCAGGCTAGAAGGGCTTTAATGTCCGTGCTTGAAATATTAATGTATATATCTATGTACTTTTTCTACTCTTTTGATTTCTTCATCTAAGTAGGAGCCTCTGGCTGGGTTGTCAGCCATCACTTTTTGTCCTGCATTGATGCACAGAACTCTGGACATGTAGGGAGCTTCCTCCCACTAAAGAACCATGAATGTGTCTTTCTTAGGTGGCTTTAAGAAAGGTATGCATGTTCCAGAAAGATACCTGGAACATTTTATTCATGTCAGACCATTGTGCTTTTTCTGATTAATGATACTGTCTAGACTTTTACCTCTCTCTGTCCTAAGGGGCACCAGTGCATTCAAAAGTTTAAATTTACGAATGGGAATGCTGTCCGAGTGTTATATGTTATTTAAAAATATGATAATAATTTTTCCAAACCATGTCTTAAATAAATGCTAAAGTCTCACAAACCAAATGTGTTACAAAATCACTTAAAACAAGAACCTTTATTAAGAAGAAATTAATTTGTTTATGTTTATATTGATTCAGAATTGCAGGACTTAGTTTTTTTTGATGTTTATGCTTTATAGTGAATATAGATTATTGAGAAATGTATGAACTCTCCGGTATTAAATTTTCTTCTTACTAATAATCTTCTCTCAAAAACCCAACATGGCCTCAGGCCATATCACATTACCACCACTGCCTTTCTTTCCTTCACCGACACAATCCTACAACATAAAAACAATAGCCTATTCTCCTCTGCTATATTTCTGGAATTGTATACAAAATCTGTTAACATTAAGCTCATCTACAAAACTTTTTACCTCATTAAAGTCCCCTTTACATAAGAAAATAAGGACTTCAATAAACCTACAATATTTCCTATCATGTTTACAAAAACACTTTGATCTGTAACATATTCTACCTCGAATAATCCCATGCTAAGATTAGCATAGGAGGGGACAAAAGAAGCCCCCAAGGCCATACCTTGTTTCTGCCTAAACAGTTTACTACCAAATTCAAAGTAATTATTCTTGAGACAAAGGTCCAAAAGCTGAACTATAAATTCTGTCACTGGACTCTGTCCCAAAAAATGTCTAACAGTTTACAGACCAAAAATATGACTAATGCTAGTATAAAGACTCTTTACATCAATTGTTATCCAGTACATTTCTGCATTCCATTTAACACTCCTAATTTTTTCCAAAACATGGAATACATCCTTAATGTAAGCAGGTAAACCTTGTACTTTGGATAACAAAAATTGATGCAAAAACTGTCCTATACTGCATAAAAAGTATTCTCTCCCAGAAAACATTGGACGACCAGGGGGTTAATAAGAGACTTATGAATTTTTGGGAGACAATAAAAATGGGCCATCTTACAACCATCTCTCCCAAATTTCTTATTAATATCTTCTAAAGAAAAATATCCTAGCCTGTGGCCCTTTTTCAAAAGTTCATCATATTCACTTAGAGACTTTCATTATGCTAACAGGTCAACTTCCTCATAAACCTCTGTGTTGTTTAAATGTTCATTACACATATTTAAGTACTGGCCACTGTTCATAATTGCTAATTTATTCCCTTTGTCTGATGGTCATCCCTACTGCTTAATAGATTTGATAGATTTAACATCTTCCACTTTTTTTTGTTAAATTATAATTGGAAACTCTAAACTCCACCAGACTAATCTATCTCAATAAATGGAAAAGGTTTTCTCTATGAACAGCGAATAAACGGACCTCTTGTCCACCCCAGTTTCGTTGGTTTTGGATTATTTATCACACCTTTTCCACTCTGGGGTGTCTGCCTCTACTATTTGTGTGCATTTAGCTGCCATTTTGAATTTCCACATTGGTTTTCAGGATTCTTCACTCATGTCACATAGACTTTGTAAAACTTTCTTGAAGGGGGTTCTTCATCTAAAACCTCCCTTTAGAGAACCAGTTCAACCTTGGGATTTGGCCTTGGTCCTGCAAGGCCTAACAGCACCCCCATTTGAGCCTGTGTCTTCATGTGATTTAAAATATCTCTCGTGGAAAACTTTGTTTTTTAATTGCAATCACTTCGGCCAGATGCTTGTCAGAACTTCAAGCCTTATGTATCAAACCTCTCTACCTTATCTTCCATAAGGACAGGGTATCACTGAGAACTTATTCTTCCTTTTTACCAAAAGTGGTGTCAGAGCGGTCTGTAAACCAATCTATTGATCTTCTAGTATTTTTTCCAAACCACTCTAACTGGAGAGAGTATTGCCTGCACTCCTTGGATGTTCATAGGCAAATACGATTTTATCTGGACAGAACAAAATCTACCCGTAAATGAGATCAACTATTTCTGGCTTTTTCCAGACCAAGACTAGGTCATCCTGTCTCAAAAGTTACATTGGCTTCGTGGTTGAGAAATTGCATTACCTTTATCTACAACAAGAACAATGTCATCTTGCCTCACAGAGTGAAAGTACATTCTACAAGGTCTATGGCAACTTCAGCAGCTTTTCATGCTAAGACTTCCCTCAATGATATTTGTTCAGCTGCAACTTGGGCCAAACCTCATACCTTTATTCTTCATTACAAATTGGATTTGGCCTCCAGAGGTAGAGCTTCTTTTGGCTCCATGGTGCTCAGGAATGTCCTTCCATGAGGACCACCCAGGGATACAGGTAGCTGTGGACTCTGTCCCATCAGTAAGGAATGAATGAAGATTAACATCAGGTAAAGACGTTATGTCTTACCATAACGATGTTCATCGTGTTTCACTGTTGCAGTCATTACACTTGGGTTATCCTGCTGGCAGGCTACCCGCAGTCGGCCTGAATTCCAAAGTATAGGTCCGGCGTCGGTTGCTGTCGCCTCTTCCCTGACGTCAGTGCGCCAGGGGTATAAAAGATGCAGCCAACACCATTTTCTTAAGTCTTTCTTGCTGCGTGGTGCCCGAAGCAAAAGTAGTTCGCAAGTGCCTGTTGGCCGACTCCTGAGATTTTCAAAATTTCAGATCCAAAGTCTTCATTAAAGCTAAGTACCCTGTTGGGGGAACTTTTTTCTTGCTTCATTCTGATGTCAGAAAAAGTTAACAATTGTATTTCTTGTGGGAAGCAAATACCTCATAAGGATTTTCATTCTTACGGTATTCCTTGCCTAGGCCCTGATCATAATGTTGCTAGCTGTCGGTTTTGTGCTAGATTTAACCAACGCACTATTAAGCGTCGGTTTGACTTTGCCTTTCATTACTTTGGCCACAGATTCAATTATATAATGCCGTCGAAGCAGCCGATGACTGGAGTATATAAAAAACGCAAGGAAAAAAGAAAAGGACAGGCATCCGAGGTCCAAAACCGATGACGAGGCTTCTGCTAAGCCAGTCGCCGGTTCTCAGTGAGGCGCTTTCGCAGCCCCTGGCACCTGCTACCTCAGAGCCACAGGCCGCTGACGACTCCCACGTGGAGCCAGCTAGGCCTCTGGATACTCAAGGTATTGGACACACGGAAACTATTCCCTCAGATGGGTCTGGAGCCGCTGAGCAGGCATCGGTTTCTGAGGGTGTTTTCAGACCTACACAGTTATATGTAAAGCCTACTTCAGCTTCTAAGGCAAAGACTAAAGCAGTTCTAAAGACAACGAAACAAGTACAGCATTCTTCTGGACAGACTACCATGCCTAAAAAACAGATGCTGAAAATGGCCGAAGACCTAATTACCTTGATTAGGGGTTCTCATCCCCCTCCTGACAAGAGGCCTAGGCAAGAGACAGAATATGAATCTTCAGATCAGGTTTCCATTTCCTCTGACTCCTCTTCTGAACAGGAATACTCTCTTCCTCCTTATGAGGATTCTGATGCTGAAGAATTTATCCCTTCAGCCTCACCGCCTGAGGATTATTCTTTTGGGGAAACCCTGCATACCATGTGGGAGCATTTCCACTGGGAGAGCCAAGACTATTCAGAATCTAAGAAAAGACTTAGAGATTTCCTTTTATTACCTCAGCACAGGCCTTTGGCTATTCCTCCTGTGTTAGACAGTGTAGATGATGTATTTTCAGAGTCCGGACGTTCTCCTGACTCTTTACCCACTGCCCCTGTTAAACCAGACAGATACTACAGGGTTCCAGATTCATATAAATTTCTTTATAAAAACCCTGCTGCTGACCCAGAAACTATTTCTCAGGGTCCCAAAGGGGTCAAGGCTTCTACTGCAAAAAACCCTATCCCCTCTGATAGAGATTCAAGGGCATTAGACAGATGGGGAAAAAAGGTCTACACTTCTGCTACTTTGGCTGTGAGGGCTTTAAATTGTCAATTTCATATGCTTAAATATCAGTAATACTTAATGTCAATGCTAAAACAGAAAATGTTATCAAATTCTGATTGTGTAGAAAATAAGGAAATGCAGGATTTATTGCATGCATCTGAACAAGTGGGAAAGCATACATTGCAATGTGGTTTTGATTCTCTGGAGGCCTGTTGCAGGGCTGCAGATGTTCATTGTGTTACCCTGCTGCAGTCATCACACTTGGGTTATCCTGTCATCAGTCGGTCCCGCAGTAGGCCGGAATTCCAAAGTCTTGGTCCGGCGTTGGTTGCTGTCGCTTCTTCCCTGACGTCAGTGTGCCAGGGGTATATATAATGCATCCAACACCATTTTCTTCTGTCTTTCTTGCCTCGCGGTGCCCGAAGCAGAAGCAGTTCGCAAGTGCCAGTCGGCCGACTCCTGAGATTTTCGAAGTCGAATTTCAGATCCGAAGTCTTCAGTAAAGCTAAGTACCCCGTTGGGGAAACTTTTCTTGCCTCAGACCGATGTCAGAAAAAGTTAACAATTGTATTTCTTGTGGGAAGCAAATACCTCATAAGGATTTTCATTCTTACTGCATACCTTGCCTAGGCCCAGACCACGACGTCACTGGTTGTCATTTTTGTGCTAGGTTTAATAAGCGTAGTATAAAAAGACGCTTTGATTTCGCACGACACTACTTCGGTAGAAAATTTAACTACACCATGCCGTCGGAGCAACCGACTACCGGCGTGCACAAAAAACACAAGGATAAGGACAGGCAGCCTAGACCCAAGCCAGACTCCGAGGCCTCTGCTGGTCCGGTCTCCGGTTCACCGGTCTTCAGTGAGGCTCCTACGCAGCCCCTGACTACTGCAGATTTGGAACCCGAGGCCGCTTCGGAGCCTTTGGCGGAGAGTGCTAGGCTGACGCAGCCATTTTGTTTAGCCCCTACCGATGACACTGCAGAAAGAGATGTCGGTGCTGCAGAAACACCTTCAGTTTCTGAAGGCGTCTTCAGACCAACGCCGCTCACCATAAAAACGTATCCTAAACTTAAGACTCCTATTAAACCTAAAAAGACTGCACTTCAGTCTCCAGTTCAAGGCTCTATGCCTAAGAAATAAATGCTTAAAATGGCTGAAGATTTGATCTCTTTAATCAGGGGTTCCCAAACCCCACCCGACAAAAGGCCTAGACAAGAGGAAGATTATGCCTCCTCTGAACAAGTGTCTATTTCCTCAGGCTCCTCTGAGGACCAAGATTACTCCTTCTCCCCTTATGAAGATTTTGATGCTGAGGATTCTATTCCCTCAGCTTCACCTCCTGAAGACTACTCCTTTGGGGAAACTTTACACACTATGAGGGAACATTTTCACTGAGAAGGTCAGGACTACTCTGACTCAAAGAAAAGGCTCAGAGAGTTTCTTTTACTCCCCCAGCACAGACCACTTGGCATCCCCACACTTTTAGACATTATGGATGATGTTTACGTAGAATCTAGTTTGAACCCAGATTCTCTGCCTCCTGCTCCGGCCAAACCTGACAGATACTATAGAGTGCCTGATTCCCACAAATTCCTTTATAAAAGCCCTGTTGCTGATCCAGAAACTATCTCCCAGGGTCCCAAAGGGGCTAAGGCTTCTATGGCAAAAAATCCTGTACCCTCTGAAAGGGACTCCAGGGCACTAGACAGGTGGGGGAAAAAGGTTTACACCTCAGCCACTCTAGCTATGAGAGCACTAAATTGCCAATTTCACATGCTAAAATATCAGCAATTTCTAATGTCTCAGTTAAAACAAAAAATGAGCACATTCCCTCAACAGTCTGAATTGAAAGAAATGCAGGATATGTTGCATGCAACTGAACAGGTGGGCAAACATACTTTACAATGTGGGTTTGATTCTTTGGAGGCTTCCTGCAGAGCAGCTGTCACTGGGTCTGTTATACGTAGGCATGCTTGGTTAAAGGAACAAACTCTGCCTGATCATGTTAAAGCAAAGCTTCTAGATGCTCCCTTACAGCAGGATGTTCTATTTGGAGTTAAAGCAGAAGAAGTCTTAAAGAAAATGGAGGATAAGGCAAAATATATGCAGACAGTCAAAGATTTTCTACAGGTACAGCCCCCTCGCTTCAGCAGAAATTGGCCAACAAAAAATTGGTCCTTTCCAGCTACCGACAGACCACAGAGGAGTAAATACAGACGTCCAAGAGGGAGAGGACAACCACAAGCCCAATACAAACCTCGACAATGGGGCACTGCAACACAGAAGGGAGGAGAAGACAGGTCCCAAACTACCAGAAGGCAAACTCAATGACTTGCACCTCATCTGGCCAAGCAACACTCTCTTGGCAGCCCCCTTGGGAGGAAAACTCGCACTTTTTTCAGACAACTGGCACATTGTCACAAAGGACAAATGGGTCTAGACATAATTTCACGAGGATACAGATTCCATTTCCACACCTTGCCAATGAAAAGAGGAATGCCAAACCTGCCACAAAATCAAAGGGCAGAGGCTCAAAAACAAATTACAGCTCTCATGGACATGAGAGCCATTCAACTGGTACCTACATGGGAGCAAGGCCAAGGATTTTACTCAAGACTCTTTCTAGTCCCCAGAAAGGACAATGCCTGGAGACCAATTCTGGACCTTTCAATTCTAAACACCTTCTTACAAGTACCCAAATTCAAGATGCTAACACTACAGCAGCTTCTTCCCATGTTGGGCAAGAAAGCATGGCTAGTAATGTTGGACCTAAAGGAGGCATACCTGCATGTCCCTATCAGACAAAGTTGCAGAAGATACCTTCGTTTCATTGCAGGTTCAACCCATTACCAATTCTCTGCACTGCCCTTTGGCTTATCTACTGCACCCAGGGTCTTCACAAAATGCCTGGCACCAGTAATTGCATACTGCAGACAGAGAGGAATTCAAATACACCCATACCTGGACGACTGCCTCATCCAAGCAGAAAGCAAGGACATTCTCTTACAACATCTGGCTTTTGTAAAACATCTTCTAAGTTGCCTGGGGTACACAGTGAACGAAAAGAAATCAAAACTAGTACCCTCACAAAATATGACATTCCTGGGTGCCAACTTGAATACAACAGCCCAGAAGGCTTATCTGACGCCAGACAAACAACTACAACTGACTCAATATTTCAAAACAATGGCAACAAAGACCCAACTCCTTGCAAGAAAAATTCTGCAGGCCTTGGACTTCATGGCATCTTGCATACTACTAATACCATTTGCAAAGCTGCATATGAGGAAATTACAGTGGTACCTAAAAAGCGTATGGTCTCAACATAGCCACAGCTTGGACACAATGATATCTCTCATTCCCTGCCTACAACAGGAGTTTCTATGGTGGTCACAGGCATGTCACCTCAACAAGGGTCAGCCTTTCCCCTTGCCCCCAGCCAGGCAAACTATGACAACAGATGCATCGGACTACGCCTGGGGGGCACACATGGCAGGACAGTGCGTTCAAGGCGTATGGACTGCAGATCAAAGGAATCTGCACATCAATCAAAAAGAGATGCTAGCTGTACAGAATGCTCTGACAGCCTTCAAGAACCTATTACATCCAGGACAACTTACAATAAGGACGGACAACACCACAGTAATGTGGTACATAAACAAACAAGGGGGCACACACTCCTACCCTCTATGCAGGCAAGCAATGACCTTGTGGAACACAGCACTGGCTTACCAAGTTCAGTTACAAGCTCAATTCCTGCCAGGAAAAAAGAACACATTGGCAGACGACCTCAGCAGAAACATCATGGATCCCCATGAGTGGAAACTGGATCCACAAGTATTTGCAATGATAACTCAAAAATGGGGCCTTCCAGACATAGACCTGTTTGCCAGCCCCAAAACTATCAGCTAACAAAATTTTGTACAAGGACACTTCACCATCAAGCTTGGAAAGTGGACGCACTCTCATTCAGTTGGAAAAACCTGACAGTATATGCCTTCCCTCCATTGCCTCTCCTCACAAAGGTGCTTCTGAAAGTCAGAAAGGAGAGACCACGACTGATACTCATAGCCCCAGACTGGCCACGCCAGCACTGGTACCCACTATTAAGGAATATGGCCCAGGGCCCACCTTGGATTTTACCACAAATTGCCCATTTGCTCACACAGCAAAACAATCAGATTCTACACAGCCAGCTCAAAACCTTAAATCTGGCTGCATGGCAAATCACCTAAGCATCCAGCCAGCTCCTCTTTCCCAAGCAGTTATGGATGTTATTCTGGAAGCTAGAAGGCCCAGCACCAGGAAGGCCTACTCGGACAAATGGAAAAGGTTTTGCGCCTGGAACCAAGCTAAAGGCCAAAACACACTTCAGCCTCACATGCCTCAGATTCTACAGTATTTAACTGAGATGTTGCACAAATGACTTTCTTTTTCTTCCATTAAAATCCATGCATCAGCTATTTCAGCCCACTGCAACACGGATCCACCCTTATTTTCACATACACTTCTAAGGCAGTTCCTCAGAGGGGCAAAAAACATTAGGCCCCCCAGGAGAGCACCTACACCAACATGGGACCTCAATTTTGTTCTGGAAAAACTTACGCTACCTCCCTTTGAACCAGCTTTCTCTGCAGATCTACAGTTTCTATCATGGAAAACTGCCCTGCTGCTAGTAATAACTTCAGCTAGAAGAATCTCAGAGCTGCAGGCACTAATGGCAGTGGAACTTTTCCTCATTTTCCATCAAGACAGAGTTTCTCTACGAACTAATCCTTCCTTCATGCCTAAGGTGGTTTCCAGTGTGGCTTTATATCAAACCATCCACTTACCCACCTTCTTCCCAAATCCACAGAACAAAGGAGAAAGACTCCTGCATTCCTTGGACATTCACAGGCAACTTTGTTACTACTTGGATAAAACTAAGGTTTTCAGAAAATCTGACCAGCTCTTTGTATCCTATGCTACAGCTTCACAAGGGGAGGCTATATCAAAACAAACCATTTCCAAATGGATAGGACATTGCATTCGTTTTTGCTATACCCAGCATGGAAAACCAGTTCCTGCTACCATTAGGCCCCACTCTACCAGGGCAACAGCTACATCTACAGCCTTCCTCAGGGGGGTTCCAACCAAGGAGATTTTGGAAGCTGCAACTTGGAGTTCAGTACACACCTTTACCAAACACTATCACTTACCACTTTACTCTAAGACTAAAGCTGGCTTCGTCACTGCAGTTCTGCAGGGTCTTCTAGCCTCCTCTAACCCTCTGACTCCTCCACCCATCCTTAGCTTTGGGATTGTACCCAAGTGTGATGACTGCAGCAGGGTAACACGATGAACATAGTACAGTTTTGTACCTACCATAAATGTAGATGTTCGAGTGTACACCCTGCTGCTGTCCAGGTTACCCTCCCTCCACCCCCTCTGATCTAACTGGCTAAATCTCTACAATACCTTCCTGATGTATTTGCTTATAGCTGGAGGGATTTGTGTTTGTGCTAAAATTTCTTAAATTGGTACTAATTACTGTCCACCTTTTGGGGGGCACCTGACATCTGGGGCAAGAAAAACTGAAGAAAATGGCGTTGGATGCATTATATATACCCCTGGCGCACTGACGTCAGGGAAGAAGCGACAGCAACCGACGCCAGACCAAGACTTTGGCATTCCGGCCGACTGCGGGACCGCCTGACGACAGGATAACCCAAGTGTGATGACTGCAGCAGGGTGTACACTCGAACATCTACATTTATGGTAGGTACAAAACTGTACTTTACGGGTTCTGTCATTAGGAGGCATGCTTGGTTAAAGGAACAGAATCTGCCTGATTATGTTAAAGCAAAGTTATTAGATGCTCCATTACAGCATGATACCTTATTTGGTGTTAAAGCAGAGGAGGTGTTGAAGAAAATGGAGGACAAAACGAAATCTATGCAAACTGTAAAGGATTTCTTACAGGTACAGCCACCCAGATTTAGCAGAAACTGGCCTACAAAGAATTGGTCCTTTCCAGTGTCAGACAGTCCACAAAGAGGCAGATACAGACGCCCCAGAGGCAGATCCCAGCCCCAAGGCTCATACAGGCCTAAACAGTGGGGCGCTTCTACCTCCAAAAGCGGAGAAGACAAAACACAGCCATACAGGAAACAGTCCCAGTGACTTTTCTTTGCCAGCACCAAGCACTTATCTTTTGGCAGCCCCCTTAGGGGGAAAACTAGCACTTTTTTCTCAAAATTGGCACATGATCACCCAGGACAAATGGGTCTTGAATATAGTGTCCCAGGGCTACAGGTTCCACTTTCACACTTTCAATGTTGTCATGGCTTAGTGGTTCTCTACTTTGATTATGATGCACAGGGTCCTGGGTTCGAACCTGGTCATTCTTTTGGGTTGGGAGGGTGGCCTAATGGTTAAGGTGTTTGCCTTACAAACACAAGGTGCAGGGTTTGAGTCTCACAAGGGATAACTGGCTAGGCTTACAATGGCGCACAAGGGCAGTTAGCCTAGTACTAACCTATGAACCTATGAACACCCTGCCATGGTAAAAAGGTATGCCAAACCTGCCACACAATCAATGGGCAGAGGCACAAAAACAAGTTTCTTCCCTCATGGATATGAGGGCCATTCAGCAAGTGCCACAGCAAGGGCAAAGACAAGGATTTTACTCAAGACTTTTCTTGGTACCCAGAAAAGACAAAGCCTGGAGACCCATACTGGACCTGTCTATTCTAAATACATTTCTGGAAGTTCCGAAATTCAAAATGTTGACTCTGCAGCAGCTTCTGCCCATGCTGGGCAAGAAGGCTTGGCTTGTAACTTTGGACCTTAAAGAGGCATACCTGCATATTCCAATCAGACAATCTTGCAAAGATACCTCAGATTCATAGCTGGCTCAATGCACTACCAATTCTCTGCACTGCCCTTTGGCTTATCTACTGCGCCCAGGGTCTTCACAAAATGTCTGGCACCAGTAATTGCATTTTGCAGACAAAGAGGAATTCAAATATATCCTTACTTGGACGACTGCCTTATTCAAGCAGAGAACAAGGACATTCTACTAAGACATCTGGCGTTTGTAAAAAGATTACTAATTTGCCTAGGGTACACAGTAAACGAAAATAAATCAAAACTAGTACACTCTCAAGAGATAATATTCCTGGGTGCAAGCTTAAATACAACTGCCCAGATGGCTTATCTCACTCCAGACAAACAAAGGCAACTGACTTCTTACTTCAAAATGTTGGCAACAAAGACCTAGTTATCTGCAAGAAAAATTCTGCAGGCTTTGGGCTTCATGGCATCCTGCATTCTGCTAATTCCATATGCCAGACTGCATATGAGGAAACTACAATGGTATCTAAAAAGTGTTTGGACTCAAAATTGTCACAGCCTGGGAACATTAATTACCCTCATTCCTTTCCTGCAACAGGAGTTTCGATGGTGGGCACTGGCCTGTCACCACAAGGGACAGCCATTCACCCTACCCACAGCCAGGCAGTCAATAACAACAGATGCTTCAAGTTATGCCTGGGGGGCCCACATGGCAGGAAAATGTATTCAGGGCACATGGCCCACAAGCCAAAGTCACCTTCATATCAATCAAAAAGAGATGCTGGCTGTTCAGAATGCCCTGACAGCTTTCAAGGATCTACTCCATCCAGGACAACTACTGATAAGGATGGACAATACTACAGTCATGTGGTACATAAACAAACAGGGAGGTACTCATTCCTACCCCCTCTGCAGACAAGCCATGGCCTTGTGGGACACAGCATTGACTTATCACATACACCTGCAAGCACAATTCCTGCCAGGAAAGAAAAATACTTTGGCAGACGAACTAAGCAGAAACCTCACGGATCCCCACGAGTGGAAACTGGATCCACAAGTCTTCAGCATGATAATAAAGAAATGGGGATGCCCAGACATAGATCTATTTGCCTCCACTCACAACTGCCAACTACAACGATTCTGCACAAGGATGTATCACAAGCAAGCATGGAAAGTGGATGCTCTGTCATCCTTTCCTCCTCTGCCTCTCCTCCTCAAGGTACTCGTAAAGGTCAGACAAGAGAAGCCAAAAATGATTCTCATTGCTGAAGACTGGCCTCGCCAGCACTGGTACCCAATCCTAAAGAGCTTGTCTCAATACCCAGCCTGGACATTGCCTCTAATTCCTCATTTACTGACCCAACGAACCAATCAGATCCTTCACAGCCAACTCAGAACCCTAAATCTGGCAGCATGGCGGATAATGTAGCCATTCAGAACACACCTCTCTCTAAAGCAGTAATGGATGTTATTTTGGAGGCCAGGAGACCCAGTACCAGAAAATCTTATGCTGAAAAATGGAAAAGATTCTGTGCTTGGAACCAGGCACAAGGAATTGACACGTTTGTACCAAATATTCCTCAGATTTTACAATATCTAACTGAGATGCTGGACAAAGGCCTATCCTTTTCATCAATCAAAATCCATGTCTCTGCCATTTCAGCTCATTACAATACGGAACCACCAATTTTTTCACATCCGTTGCTAAGACAGTACCTCAGACGGGCCAAAAACATAAGACCTCCAAGGAGAGCACCAATACCTACATGGGACCTCAATTATGTCTTGGAAAAACTCACACTGCCGCCTTTTGAGCCAGCCAATACAGCTGAAATAGTTCTTATCTTGGAAAACAGCTCTGCTACTAGCAATAACCTCTGCAAGACGAGTCTCAGAGTTAAAGGCACTCATGGCTGTGGAACTTTTTATCATTTTCCATCCAGACAGGGTTTCTCTGAGGACGAACCCGACATTTATGCCTAAGGTAATGTACATTGTGGCCCTTAACCAAACCATTCATTTGCCTATCTTTTATACAAACCCACAGAATAAGGGTGAGAGACACCTGCATTCTTTGGACATACACAGACAGCTACGCTTCTACTTGGACAGAACTAAAGCTTTCAGAAAGACTGCGCAACTCTTAGTAGCATATGCTGCAGCATCACAAGGAAAGGCTATCTCAAAGAGTTTTTGGCTGACGCGAGCTTGATATATGGCTGGCTCATTTCTGAGGACGGAACCGATAACCCATCAGTAATGAATGAACGAAAATCAACAACACAGATGGAACATTATGGTAAGACATAACTTCTTTTTTGGATAGAACGGAGAAGCTAAGTTATTTCCAGTGGATTGAGACTCATTACTGGTGAGAATGGATTCCAGTTCACAACAGAAAAATTGTGACAAGAATCTAAAGATATTGTTAGTTCAATTTGGTCTGAATGTGAACACCTTTGGGTGTACCTAATTTTAAGGATCTGAATGTTGATTGATACTGGACAATGATTACTGAAAGTGGGAGGGTTGGTGGCAATAGAAAATGTTAGCATGGTGAGAGATGATTATGAGGTAAAGTAGGAGTGTTGATTTATATGGTGTTGGGTCTCTTTCTTTGAAAAATTGAAGTAGTTTCTGGTCCTAAATGAACTGAGCGATATCGTATACAGCAAGTCCTAGAAGGTTTAAGTTGAAGTCTTCAAGGACAAGCAGTTGTTTGTAAACAGCAGTTGGTAGTATCTGATAACTGGAAAATGTATTTTCTTTTTCCATGTCTGAGTTTGCATCCTGAGTTTAAACTGCTGCTTGCTTCTGAGCTACTTCCACTGTGGAGAAATAAAACATGTTGTCTGTTTCTGTCTGTGTCGTTTCCTGCTGACTACTGGTGAATCTTAGACAGTAGTGTAGTTAGGGTGGGGGAAAGGAGACATCCACCCCTGGCCTCAAAGTGTTAGGGAGAGTGATTGGCAGATGCTGATCAGTCTTCAGTGCATGTGCATTACCAGTATTCAGAAATGCATTTGTGGTCCGAACCGAAGCACTTTAGCACTCCATGCGTGGCCTAAACTGTAGCAGATGTGTACTACAGTTTAAAAGGAAGTATATATATTTTTTGTGTAGTAAGTCCCATTCCCGAACTTCACAACCAAAGTGCTTTAGTGTTGCTTGTGTGAACTGTAGCAGCTGCTTATGTAGCAAGCAGTTCTTGCTGCTTGAAATGACAGAAGAGATGTTCTTCCTATTGATCACTACTGCCTTAGCTGTATGGGTTATATGTTGTCATGGATATAACAGCTGGCTAGCTTCCAAAGCTTCCTGACACCTTCCGTGCGCCCAAACTGTCAAGAAGTTTGAGCTGACTTGACTAAAAGACAAGTTTGAGCTTGAAGCCTGTCAGAGCTTTACTGCCCCAGATGAATACTCTCCTCAGAGTCTTTCAATGATCAGTGGTTAGCTTGTGCTTTTTTTGCTGGGCAGTTAAGTTCCCTTTGGGGAAAAAGCTTCCAGTTCTTAATTTTTTTGACGTTTTATTACTTTCCTCTTCAGGAACGTTATTTTAAAGTTAGGAGTGTTTGCATTTTAACAGACTGTCTCGAGACTGTAATGTACTTTTAAATGGAACACACTTTTTTCTCAGTTTAAAAATAGTGCAAACTAGCTTAAAATGTATTTTCTGTGGAAAATTGTTCATTTTCTTTTGTTGGCCTGACATAGTGATGTAAAGTGCTTTTTACTATGTTTTTTTTTCTGTCAAAAAAATAGCTTTTGTGGACTGGCAGTTTTACCTCCCTTTGCTGCTCGTCTTCCCTGGGAAAGAGACACCATATTTGATTTGACCATGGAACAGACTTTTGGTCCCACAGTCGGTCCTCCTTCCAGCCACAAAAAGAAAACGTTAAGCAAACAGCTTTACCACCACAGTAGGCTAGCAATTTGTCTCAGCCACAGGTGGGTGACAGTTTTGGCCATTTGTTGTACCTTGAGCTGCTTGACAGTTTGGGCGTGTAGAAAGTGTCTTGAGGCTTTGAATGCTGTGTGGCTGTTATATCCTTGGCAGGATATAAGCCATATAGCTAAGGCTAGTGCAGCAGTAATCATTTGAACATTTATTTTGCTAAGTTTACTTACAGAACTGTACTTTGTTTTCATCCGTGCATCTTTACTAATATATGTCTTAGATGCATTCCCCTGGCCAAATTTGTGACTTGTACGTGGTGTGCCCTTTCAGTTAACAAATCCTGTTATGAAGTACCAGTCCAGGTAGCTTATTTTTACTTTCATAAACTTAATGCAGTCTGTTCCTTCCAGTTTCTCTGGTGTACCAGAAAATCTCATGTTTTCTGTCTGTGCTCCATCTTCTAACATTACTATTTTTAAACAGTTCTTGAGAAGCCTCATATTCAGCCAGTTTGTCAGTCATTTCAACTCCTGATTTCTGCTGTTTTATAAGCTCATCTGAATAGCTACTTGAAACATCTTCCATTCTTTCCTGCCATTTGTCATTTGACTTTATATATTTCACCATTGTTTCACTTATTTTAAACATACCTGAATGCATTAGATTTATTTTTTCCTCTAAATTACCGGAAGTCCTATCCTGTACCATAGCTGAAATCTGAATTGTTTTTTGCTGAACATCTGCAAGGCTCTTCCTTACCAGAGTTTATTCTTCTTTTTTTCTAGTTAATTTTCTCTTGCTTTCTCCAATTTTCTTCTTTGCTGACATCCAGGCAGTGTAGTGACTAACCAGTGACTGAACTTACCCAGGCTGATAACTTTTGCTGGCTTTTGCCTCCAGAGTTTTTGTTTTCACACTGAAAGAGCTGTAATCAACCTGATGATTAGTGTACAGCCATCTTGGAAGTCAAGCTGCATGACCATCTTTTTTTAAAGCATTTTTAATTATAATTGGGAAACCATTCCACACTGATTTTTATAGAAGGGAACTACATGAGTTGCAAAGTATAGTACTTTAGGAAAGTGTGTGTAAGACTTTTCATATAGACACATTTGTCTATTTGCTTGTTTATTTTATATGCTTTCTCTTTCATCTCCCCACTGCATGCTGGCCATCATTCCTCTGTGACTAAATGGCCTGTTTGTTCCGCCCAGGATATAGATCATACGTAAGGTAGCCATCACTGGTTTTTGTTGTTAGGGCCCTAACCCTGCTCTACAGTAGGTGATTTGAAGTCTTGTTACCCTTACACATTAAGGAGCATGTTCCTACCCATGGCGCATGAAAGCTGCTATAGAACCTGGATTTGCAGAGCCAAGCACAGCTTTAACCCCTAGTGTTGTATGCTGCACATATTTTTTGTTGCTATTGCAGCAGGCAATACCTTCCCCCAAGACTGGGCAAGCAGGCATCATCCATTCAATTTCATCTTCTGTCTGGTGCCAAAACCGCTAATTGATCTCAAGTCAACTGGGTGCTTCATCACCCCTCTGCGCCATTGAGCTAGGAGATGATACTCTTACTTTGAACAGAAATATGTTTGACATGTTTGTGTACGTGTGTAAAATCTTTTGATGTTAAGTTGTCAGTCTCGCCTTCATTCTTGCTGGATGGGTTCGGAGCCGATCCTCGGTTCCGACTCGGCCTATACTAAAGCTCGAGAGCTATTTATACCGGCTCGAGGCTACCCTATGTCCCACAATGCTAGGCCTAACCCCAGATCTCGTTTGCTGCTTACAGCTGCGAGGTGTGTTTATTACCGGCTCTTCAGGTTAGATAATTTAATTCTTAAATCTCTTCCTTTTAGTCAGTTTTTCAGTTAGTTTTTAGTTAGCGACCATCCCATTAGCTTCCCTTCATAGCTAATCCCCCTTCCGGTCCCTTTTTAATCCTTATTCTAACTCCCTTTTTGGTTAGGGTTAGGCCTTTGGGCCTATTCTTCTTTCTTTAACCTGTCAGTTTAGTTTTGTGTGACTGACTTAGCTTGTATTAAAGGGTGTCTGTGTGTGTGTGTGTGTGTGTGTGTGTGTGTGTGTGTGTGTGTGTGTATTTTTGTATTTTTTAGGATGTCTAAAGACCAGGTGAATGATACTTTGACCCGATGCGAGCAAGAAGGCAAGACTCTCTCTGCCGTGGGAGTCCGTTTTTCCTCCCCATCTAGACCATACCGTAAGGGTCAGAAGGGTGGGAAGATGTGGTTCCATAAACCACAAGAGGTCGTGCCTGACGCAAGAGGTCAGTTCCCCTCTAGAAGCAGGGGGGGACAATAACAGACGCCGCCCTAGGGGCAGAGGAGGTCTGCAAAATCAGGGTAGCAGAGAGTCTCTTTCTGACAAACCCTTCCAGCATCCCTGAGAAGCTGCCCGACTGTCCGCCTTTGGAGGCAGTCGGGGGAAGGTTATCACTGTACCCAGAAGCCTGGCTTTCACTCACCCAAGACAAATGGGTACAGTCGATCATATCCGAGGGTTACAAAATCCCCTTTATCCACACCCCAACTCAGCCAAAAGGACCCCTTCCAGACGTTCCACCCAGTCTAAGGGAACAAGCAGTACTAGAAATATCAAAACTGCTAACAAAAAGAGCCATCCAGCCAGTCCCAGCAGACTAACAAGGATCCGGAATCTACTCCAAGTTCTTTTTGGTACCAAAAAAGACAGGGGACTGGAGACCAATATTGGATCTCAGCAGACTAAACCAGTTTGTAAGAAGAACAAAGTTCCAGATGGTCACGCTAAAGTCCATTCTACCCTTTCTGGGTCAGGACGATTGGATGTGCTCAGTAGACCTTCAGGATGCGTACTACCACATCAAGATGCACAGGCGCTCCAGGAGGTTTCTCCACTTCCAGCTGGGAGCCAGTCATTATCAGTTCAGAGCCCTGCCCTTTGGTCTCACTACAGCTCCCCGAGTGTTCACCAAATGCATGGCAGCGGTTACGGCTCATCTGAGGCGTCAAGGATTCCAGGTGTTTCCATACCTAGACGACTGGCTCCTCACTGCCACCACCAGGCGTCAACTTCTCTCCAGAGATTACACCATTCATACTTGCAAAGGGCTAGGTATCTCCATAAATTTCGAAAAGTCTGCCTTGTCGCCTTGTCAGTCTATTGCCTTCATAGGCGCCACCTTGGACACAGTCCGGCTCTCCGCAAAACTAACCGAGCAAAGAGTTCTAGATATTCGCAGGCATGTTCACATCCTTCTTCAGAACAACAAAGTCCAAGCCAGGGTTGTCCTGAAGGTATTAGGTCTCATGGCGGCAACCATTACTTTACTTCCCCTAGCTCGCTTTCATATGCGGATCCTTCAGTGGATGCTTTTTTTTCCAGTGGTCCTTTCAACAACTTCCAATGTCACACAACATCTTAATAACTCTGTCTTGCAAGAAATACCTTTCTTGGTGGATGGTCTCCCCTCAAGTCCTTCAGGGCAGACCATTTGTTCCTTCTCCCCTGGTCGCCACGGTGACAATGGATGCCTCCCTGATCGGGTGGGGGGGGGCATTTTCAGGGCAGGATGGTCCAGGGCACATGGCAACCTTTCGAGTGCCACCTGCACATAAATGTCTTGGAGATGAGAGCAGTACTTTTAGCATTGCAAGCCCTTCAGGACTCTCTTCCTATCGGGACTATTGCAGTTCAGACATACAATATGTCCGTAGTGTGGTACATCAACAAGCAGGGCAGAACCAAGTCCTGTCCCTTATGTCGAGAGGCTCTCAGACTTTGGCAGTGGGCGATCTCCTCTCAGCGGTTTGTGATAGCAAAGCACATCCCCAGGAAGTCCAACATCATAGCAGACAGGTTGAGCAGAGCCATTCTCATGCCACACGAGTGGTCTCTCAAACAAGCAGTAGTGGAGAAAATTTTTCAGAGATGGGGTCGACCTTGCTGCGACCTTTTTGCAACACCTCAAAACAGCAAGTGCCACGACGACTCCACTCTCTTCCCGGCCACCCCCCCAGAGATGCTCTAGTCCACGATTGGCCTCGGGGACTTCTGTATGCCTTTCCCCCCTTTCCATTAATCACTCAATTGATTCAGAAAGCTACCGCCATGAGAGCCACCATGATCCTCATTGCTCCTTACTGGCCTCGTCAGATATGGTTTCCGTTCCTGCATCGTTACCTCTTGGGGCAGCCCTGGCATCTGGACCCAGTGCCAGATCTCTTGACCCATCAGTTGAGACAGCTGCACCACTCCCTCCAATCTCTCAACCTCACAGCTTGGTTGCTCCAATTCCAACCCTAGCCAGGCTTCCCCTTATTTCCCATTCTGTGCGTGACATACTTATAGCTTCCCTAAAGTCATCTACCAGGAGGATTTATGCCAGCAAGTGGAAGCGTTTTTCCTTCTGGGCAGGAGCTAGGAATATAGATCCTTTTACTTCCCCCATCCAATCAGTCCTAGACTTCCTAGCTGAATTGTTTCACTCAGGGTCTTGTTCCTCCACCATCAGAGTACAGTTAGCGGCTATTTCGAACTTTCATGCAGGCTTTTCGGACTCCAGTATCATGTCCCATAAGCTTTGTAAAACCTTTCTTAAAGGTATCTTTTTGCTTAAGCCCCCAATCAGGGACCCCCCCCACCGCAGTGGGACTTAAATTTGGTTCTAGCTTCCTTGATTCTTCCCCCCTTTGAACCTGCGGCTTCCTGCTCCTTGAAGTTGCTATCTTGGAAAACTCTTTTTCTAGTCGCCATAACATCTGCGAGAAGAGTATCAGAACTTCAGGCCCTTTGCATTCGTCCACCATATCTAGTTTTCCATAAAGACAGAGTGTCCCTCAGGACTAATCCGTCCTTTTTACCCAAGATTTCTTCTGAGGCGAATCTAAACCAGACTATCGATCTTCCAGTTTTCTTTCCCAACTACTCCAACAGAGCGGAACAAAAGCTGCATTTTCTGGATGTTCATCTTCAACTCCGTTACTATCTGGATAGAACCAAGCAAGCTAGGAAATCTGAGCAGCTCTTCCTATCTTATGCGGCAGGGAAGAAAGGCCTTCCAGTTTCCAAAGTAACCCTTTCTAGATGGCTGGCCTCTGTGATTACTTTCATCTATCAGCTCAGACGCCAAAAGCTACCGTCAAGGCCCAGGGTTCACTCAACTAGAGCATTAGCCACGTCAATAGCTTTTCAGGCTAGATTACCAATAGATTCCATTTGTGCAGCAGCCACTTGGGCCTCCCCTCATACCTTTATCTCTCATTGCAAATTAGACATGGCCTCCCGAAGCCAGGCTAATTTTGGTTCCACCGTTCTCAAGAGTCTGTTCCGATGAGCCACCCAGGGTGAAGGTGCTAGGGACGCGGTCCCATCCAGCAAGAATGAAGGCGAGATTGACAACTTAACATTGAGAAGTTATGTACCTACCGTAACGTTCCATGTTAGTTGTCTTCTTCTCGCCTTCTTTCTTGCGTCCCACCCCCCCATCCTCCTAGCCTGGACAGACCTACGATCCTTGGGGATTTTCTCCTTGCCTCAGTTTTGCCCCCTTGGCTATCCCTACTGGTAACTATAGGTCTAGTTGACTTTCGAGTGAGGTTTCCTCTCCTCCTTTTGTTGGAGAGCAGAACTGCTATGGTTTCAGCTATCAAACGAGGTCTGGGTAGTTGGCGCCTAGCATTGTGGGACATAGGGTAGCCTCGAGCCGGTATAAATAGCTCTCGAGCTTTAGTATAGGCCGAGTCAGAGCTGAGGATCGGCTCCGAACCCATCCAGCAAGAAAGAAGGCGAGAAGACAACTAACATGGAACGTTATGGTAGGTACATAACTTCTCATTATCGTAAAGTAAATTAGGAGCATTCAGAAGGGGTGTGTGTGTGTGTGTGTGTGTGTGTGTGTGTGTGTGTGTGTGTGTGTGTGTGTGTGTGTGTGTGTCTGTGTGAGTGATAATAGGCTTCTGGAAGTAAAAGACCATGTATCCATGTACAACTATAGAGACCTCCCTAGTATGTTTTTTTTCCTCAAAACATTTTTTTTTATTTTTCAAATACATTTGAATAAATTCCATAGTACTTATAAATAACATCTTAAATATTTATACATAACATCTTAAATTACTATGTACACTATTTACATTAGCCTGACACTATAACAGATCTTAATGTATACAATTACTTTACAAGTATGTGAAACCAAAGCCAAAAACCCATGAAAAAACTGCAGACAATGGTACGGATGGTCAATGAAGACTGGAAAGTGGAATACTTAGCGTATAAAAAGCTTTATTCAATGCTTTCGTCTCAACAAGACCTCCTCAGAACAAGCAGTAAAACAGTTCAACCAAGTGACTTAAATATACCACACACAACTGTCTGAAAATCAATTAACCAATGAATTCATAAAATTAATTAACTAATTAAAAAAATCACAGTAGTTAAACATACACAGTTTGCTGATAAACCATTTGATGCAAATGTAAGAAAACACAATAAACCCATAAAAATATATTAAAAACAAAAACAAATGACAAAAATCATTTAAAACTTCCTAATGGTTAATTTCGGATGCTTCAAAAACATTTGATATTAATGGCATAATTTAAGCCTGGCTTTCTATCAGCCCCTAACTTGATCTGCCAGGACATTTCCCTCTGTTCTACAACATTTTTATAATCACCCCCTCTAGGGTCAGCAGGAACTACTTCCAAAATTGAGAATACAATTTTTTTATATTTATTACACTCAATAGTGTGTTTGTATAGAGCATTATTTAAATCTTTGTTCCTAATACTATACTTGTGTTCTCTAATGCGTTCCATCTGGGTATGGGTGATCATCTCTACGTAGAATGCATTGCAACCAGTGCATAATCCGATATATACTACTCCCTTCATTTTACTAGTTAGATGACCAGATACCTTTAGTGTGAATTTCAAATGTGGTAGAGATACATACGGTCCCTCTGAAATGAATCTACAGAAGCTGCAATGACTGCATCCGAACATCCCCATTTATTCTCACCCTGAAGTGAGATCTCAATAAATACAACTTTTTTCTAAAACATTTTTGAGACAATTAGTGTTCCTGTAAACAAAATTGGGTTTAGTACCCAAAATCATGATTAACTCACTATTTCCTTCCACTATCTTCCAATTATTTTGAATAATCTGTCTTATACCACCACTGTCTACAGTCATGTCTAAGTTGCAAACTGTACCAGTTACTGAAGTCTTGGACCTAGTTGTTTTATTACTAATAAAAGGTTAAGTATAGGTGGATATAACCTGTCTCTCTTGTCCAAAATATGTATTTGTAAACCATCAAGATATCCCTGATCATACCCCCTGTCTAAAAACATGGTATTAATTCTATGGAATTCCTCTTGTAATTCCAGCAAAGATGTAGTCATCCAGCAGGCCCGAATGTATTGCCCTTTAGGAATATTCTTTTTGATGAAAAAAGGATGGTTGCTCTTAAAATGTAAGTAACCATTGGTGAAAGTGTCCTTTCTATAGATCTTACTGTCAAAGAACCCAACTGCTTCATTCCATTCAATACACACATCCAAAAAGTTGACCTTACTTCCACCACCACTCTTGACAAATTGCAGAAATCCGGACCTGATGTTTAAATCGTTAAGAAACTGTTCACTAACACCAGAATCCCCTTCAGTTACAAAAATCAAATCATCCACAAACCTTGCATAAAAAAATATATTGTATATTGATTTTAATCCTGATAGTATATTGGCCTCCCACAAGCCATGACAATGTTAGCGTATGATGCTGCATCCGAGGAGCCCATTGCTACCCCCTTACATTGTCTAAAAAAAATTAAAAGTAAAAAAAATTGTGTTCTAAAACAATTTCTAATAAACTGCAAACCAAATTAATTTGACTAAACTCAAAAGTAGAATGAAATGAAAGAAATTCTCTTACTGCATCCACCCCTAGCTGGTGGGGGATCAAAGTCATGATATATGATTTCATGTATGCATTTCGTAATTTAGGTATTTCTTTAAATGAAGAATTGTTAATTATTTTATTTAAATCTTGTGAATATGACCGAATACTGTGTAAAGTTAGCCAGTCCTGTTGTGGAATTTTGTATTTTGTTTTTATTAGTTGCATATCTAAAACATTTAGATGTTAAGTTGTCAATCTCGCCTTCATTCTTGCTTGATGGGTTCGGAGCCGATCCTCGGCTCCGACTCGGCACTTGCTTTAGCTCGAGAACTCCTTTTACCAGCTCGAGGCAGCCCCATATCCCATGATGCAAGGCAGTAAGTACCCAGATCTCGTTTGCCGCTTCGCTTGGGAGGTCTTCTTTTTACCAGCTCCTGGTAAGTTGTTCACTTTTGTGATATTTCAAGCCCCTTTTTAGTCTAAAACTAATTTTTTGATAGTTTAATTTTAATTTCTATCCCTTTCTGACAGAAATTCCCTGTCTCTTTTAATTTTTTGTTAGTCAATTCCTATCCCATCCCCCTGTTAGGGTGTGTGTGTTGGTGTTTTATAGAATACCTCTTGGTATTTTGTTTAATTTAATTTGACTGGTGTGTGTGTGTTGTGTGTTCGCACCATGTCAAAGGAGAGGGTTTCAGGTTTTAAGAAGTGTGACTCGTGCTGTCAGAAGATGTCTCTGACAGACGGTCACACTTCTTGCCTGTATTGTCTGGGCCCTCTTCACCTGCAGGACTCCTGTGCTATTTGTCACTCCTTCAGCCAGAGAGTCCTGCAGGAAAGACGTAACAAGTTGATTCTTAGGGGCCTTCTTAAGCCGGAGGGCTCTCCGGCTAAGTCGGCTCCACCAAAATCAACAAAACCTGCCAAGGCCCAGGCTTCTGTATCTAAGCCTGCGGCCTCGGCTCCGACTGGTACTGAGTCGAGATCGGCTCCGGCTGGAGCCGATTCTGGCTTGACAAAGCTTTCGGCACCGATGGCTATCGGTGCCAAATCTGTATTGTCCACTTCGATGTCGGCTCCGATCGGTTCCGACACCCATGTGGCACAGGCATCGGTGTCGGCTCCGATCGGCTCCGACACCGTTACTTTGGTGGCTGTATCGGCTCCGGCTGGAGCCGATACATCGACGTTCTGTCGGCTCCGAAGTCGGCGCCGACAGGATCTGTAGTATCGGATCCGTTGGCTCATTCCATCAAGAGGTCGAGGTCTCCTTCCTTGGAGCCGATACTTCGGCTCGGCTTCACCTCTTCTATCGGAACGGAGCCATCGGAGCCGATCTTCAAGGTCATCCAGGTTGTCAGATCATGACCTAGAGAGAGTGGTCAGTAGATTACTCAAGTCACAGGTACTGGCCCAAATGTTACACAGCCCGTCTCAGCAGACGACTGTTGGTCCACACCCGTTACAGTTCCTCCTTCAACTCTACCCCAGAGCTTGGAGTTGGAGTCTTCGGCATGGTTACTGCTACGGCTGGAGGACGGATACCCCTTCTGTTCCTTCAGCCTCTACTCTTATCTCCTCTTCCTTAGAGGGATTCGTGGTCGGGCTTCCATGGTCTCCTCCGAGGGGTGAGTGGCATCGGACCCTTGTCCGAGCCCGCTCTTCCCCTTGGAGCCTCGGCCTTGGTGAGCTCGGCTCCGACATCTGCCTCGGAGACTTCCCTTCGGTGGCCCCTGGAGTTCCTAGCTCTTCGGAGCGGGTTCTCTCGGACCTGCCTGGGAGGGAGCATTCGAGGTGATGAAGAGTGTACTGGCCACTGGTATCAGTCAGCAGTCTGTTCCCGTAGCTCCTCCCTCTATAGTACCTGTTGACATCTCTGCCACTTCTCTTGCTACAGGACCCAGAGATCCTCCGCCTCAGGTTTCCCCATTGGGAATTTCCCCTCTTCCGAGGATTCTCCTGATGTTTCGGGAGATCCTCCTAGGAAGAGGACTTGTAAGAGGAAGCATGTAGACTCCCGAGTCTGTCACTGGATACTGACTTTGATGAGTCAGAGGGATCCCCTAGATCCCCCTCTGAGGATGTCTCCTTCTCAGACATCCTAGAACTTCTGAAACAGAGGGGAAACTGGCCCACCAACAATCCCTCTGAGGATGAGTCAGTATACCTAGAGGCGTTTGGATCTCGGCCCTCCACCTCCTGGGTGTCTCCGCCTTCGACCCCTGATGCAGGTTATTGCACGAAAGGCGTGGGCAGCTCCTGACTCTGTAGAGCCAGTCCCTAGGAGGCCTTCTAAATTTATCACTGCCCCTAGTGACAAACAATTCCTTACCAAGGGTGTCCCGCTGATGCCATGGTGGTGGCTGCGGCCACCAAAAAGGAACTTGCAGATCCTTCCGTGCCTGTCCATCCTCCTAATAAGGACTCTAGGACCATGGATAGGTATGCGTAAGCGGATGTTTTCCTCAGCGACCTTTGCTATGCGTTCGCTGAATTACCTATGTCACTTCACCAGACTCCAAAGAGATGTCCTCAAGGAGCTGGGAGAAGTAGTTCAGGATCCTACAGCTGCAGGGGCTCAAGAAAAGATTGCTTCGCAGCTAGGAACCCTCAATTCCATTGCTAACTCCTCCATGCGGCTAATATCTTATGCTGCGGATGGTCCGAGTAGAGCCGCAGGCACAGGTGTGGCTCTTAGACGCCAAGCCTGGATGCGGCTATGTGATTTTGAGGATCCCTTTAAGGCGTCCTTCACAAATTCTCCCTTTGATGGGTCAGCTTTGTTTGGCCCTCAGGTGAAGGAAACCTTGACCAGGTGTGAGCAGGACGGCAAGACTCTTTCTGCTGTTGGAGTCCGTTTTCCACCCCTTCTAGGCCTTATCCCAAAGGACAGAAGGGTGGGAAGATGTGGTTCCGTAAATCCCAAGGAGTCACGCCGGATTCACGTGGTCAGTTTACCCCTAGAGGCAGAGGGGTAACAACAACAGACGCTCTAGAGGCAGAGGGGTCCAAGAACCAGGGAAACAGGGAGCCTCTCCTGATAAGCCCTTTCAGCATCCCTGAGGTGTTGCCCGGCTGTCCCTCCTTGGAGGCAGTCGGGGAAGATTATCACTGTACCCAGAAGCCTGGCATTCCCTCACTCAAGACAGATGGGTACAGTCGATCATATCCAAGGGTTACATAATTCCTTTCGAGGAAAGTCCCTTCCCCTCAAGTTCCCTTCCAGATGTACCACCCGGTCTAAGGGACATTGCAGAGTTAGAAATCGCAAAACTACTGCAAAAAAGAGCCATTCAGTCAGTTACAATAGACCATTCAGAGCCCGGAATCTACTCAAGGTTCTTTTTGGTCCCCAAAAAGACGGGAGACTGGAGACCAATATTGGATCTCAGCAGACTCAACAGGTCTGTCAGGAAGACAAGATTCCGAATGGTCACTCTTCAGTCAATTCTGCCCTTCTTACAGAAGGACAACTGGATGTGCTCAATAGATCTTCAGGACGCGTACTATCACATCAAAATTCACAGACGCTCCAGGAGATTTCTCCGCTTTCGGCTGGGGTCCAGTCACTTCCAGTTCAGAGCCCTGCCCTTTGGTCTCACTACAGCCCCCAGAGTGTTCACCAAATGTATGGCAGTGGTAACGGCTCACCTGAGACGTCAGGGATTCCAGGTGTTTCCGTATCTCGACGACTGGCTCCTGTCAGCCACCACCAGGCATCAGCTTATACAAGCCAGGGATTACACAATAGACCTGTGTTCTCATTTAGGCATCTCAATCAACTTCGAAAGTCATCCTTATCGCCCTGCCAGTCTATTACCTTCATAGGCGCAAACTTAGATACTGTTCGGATGTCAGCTACCCTTACAGAACAAAGAGTTTCAGACATTCAGACTCATGTCAGGATCATTCTGGCCAGCAAGAAAGTACAGGCCAGAATGGTTCTAAAGGTATTAGGTCTCATGGCTGCGGCCATTACTCTTCTTCCCTGGCTCGGTTCTACATGCGCCTCCTTCAGTGGATGCTGTTCACACAGTGGTCATACCAGCAACTCCCAATGCGTCACCAGATTCTGGTGACACAAACATGCAAAGAACATCTTGCTTGGTGGATCACATCGTCTCAGGTTCACCAAGGCAGGTGCTTTGTACCTCCGTCCCCGATAGCCACTGTCACCACGGATGCCTCCCTGATCGGGTGGGGGTCATTATCAGGGCAGGATGGTTCATGGGACGTGGCAACCGCTCGAGTACCATCTGCACATAAATGTCCTGGAGATGAGAGCAGTGCTTTTAACGTTGCAAGCCCTCAACGACTTTCTTCCCGTAGGGACAATTGCAGTCCACACAGACAACATGTCTGTAGTTTGGTATATCAACAAACAGGGCGGAACCAAGTCCTACCCCTTGTGTCGAGAAGCGCTCAGACTTTGGCAATGGGCGATCTCCTCTCATCGGTTTCTGGTAGCAACGCATATCCCTGGGAAAACCAACATTATAGCGGACAGATTGAGCAGAGCTATTCTCATGCCTCACGAGTGGTCTCTCAAACAATCTATAGCGGAAGAGATTTTTCTGGAATGGGGTCGTCCATGTTGCGATCTTTTTGCTACTCCCCAAAACAGCAAATGTCCAGACTTCTTCAGCCTCTTCCTCTATCAGGCCATCCCCCCAGAGACGCTCTGACCCAGGATTGGCCCCAGGGACTTCTTTATGCCTTCCCTCCATTTCCTCTGATCCCTCAGGTGATCCAGAAAGCTACCGTTTTGAGAGCCAAATTGATTCTCATTGCCCCTTACTGGCCTCGACAAGTTTGGTTTCCGTTCCTCCATCATCACCTTTTGGTGCAGCCGTGGCATCTGGACCCAGTGCCAGATCTACTGATTCACCAATCCGGTCAGCTGCACCGGTCAATCCCTTCTCTCAACCTCACAGCTTGGTTGCTCCACTTCCTTCCTTAGCCAGGCTTCCTTTGATCTCTAACCCAGTTAGAGACATCATAGTAGCTTCACTAAAATCCTCTACCAGGAGGATTTACACAAGCAAATGGAACGTTTCTCTTATTGGGCTAAGGCCCAAAATATTGATCCTTTACTGCCCCTGTTCAGGCAGTTCTGGACTTCTTAGCAGAGATTTTTCATGCAGGCTCCTCTTCTTCCACAGTCAGAGTTCAATTGGCTGCTATTTCTAATTTTCATGTCGGGATAGCAGATCATAATATTATGTCCCATAGGCTCTGCAGGGCCTTCTTGAAAGGAATTTTCTTACTGAAGCCTCCAATCAGGAATCCTCCTCCTCAGTGGGATCTAAATTTAGTGCTGACATCCTTGATTCTTCCCCTTCGAGCCAGCTGTTTCTTGTTCCCTGAAATATCTTTCTTGGAAAACTTTATTTCTAGTGGCTATTACATCTGCCAGGAGGGTGTCTGAACTTCATGCTCTTTCGGTTCGACCCCCCTACTTGATTTTTCACAAAGACAGAGTATCTTTGAGAACTAATCCATCCTTTTTACCTAAGGTTGCTTCAAAGAACAATCTGAATCAATCCATTGATCTCCCGGTATTTTTTCCTAACTATTCAGATAGGGCTGAACAAAAGCTACATTATCTTGACGTCCACCGTCAACTCAGATATTATTTGAACAGAACAAAAAAATTTAGAAAATCTGATCAACTTTTTGTTTCCTATGCGGATAATAAAAAAGGCCTTCCTGTTTCTAAAGTGACTTTGTCCAGATGGCTTTCTTCGGTCATCACTGAAATCTATACTCAGGGGAAAACAGCTGTGCTCAAAACCTAAAGCACATTCAACCAGGAGTTTAGCTACTTCTACAGCTTTTCAGGCTAGACTTCCTTTGGACACTATTTGTGCAGCGGCCACTTGGGCCACTCCTCACACTTTTGTTTCCCATTACAAATTGGACTTGGCCTCCAGGGACAGAGCCAGTTTTGGCTCTACAGTCCTCAAGAGTTTGTTCCATTGAGCCACCCAGGATAGAGGTGCTAGGGACGCGGTCCCATCAAGCAAGAATGAAGGCGAGATTGACAACTTAACATTAAGAAGTTATGTACCTACCATAACGTTCCATGTTAGTTGTCTTCTCTCCTTCTTTCTTGCACCCTCCCTCCTTCCCCCTGGCCTGGACAGACCTTGTATAAGAAACTATTATGCTAAAGACCATTCAGACCTGGTCCTTTTTCCATCTGTAAGTTTCTTCTTCCTTTGGGAAGTATTTTTTGCTTGGTGTTATTGCCCTTTGTCAACAAACGAGATCTGGGTACTTACTGCCTTGCATCATGGGATATGGGGCTGCCTCGAGCTGGTAAAAGGAGTTCTCGAGCTAAAGCAAGTGCCGAGTCGGAGCCGAGGATCGGCTCCGAACCCATCAAGCAAGAAAGAAGGCGAGAGAAGACAACTAACATGGAACGTTATGGTAGGTACATAACTTCTTATTTTTTAATACATTGGAGCCAACAAACAAATCCTTTCTGTTCCCTGGAATTAATAATTTCTCTCTATTTTATGTGGAAAGTTCTTTGTGACTATACATGGTGTTAAAAGATCAAACCAGATTTTTAAATCTATATCCTAACTGGGAAAAGCCGAAAGAAGAACATTCACATTAATAATTCTCCTAAATGAGTCAATGTAATAATTAATCATACAAGTGTGTTAGTGGGTTTAGTTATGTTATAGTGCATACTAATACATATGTGCCATGGCAAATTGTTTTTACCTGTTATTTGAATTTTTTTTGTAAATCAAATTCATTTATCGATATTACAGTTAGTAATTCTTTGCAATTTGCAGATTTATTTGGATTTATCCAATCTGAGATTGTTGTAGATATTGATGCTTTTATATATGTTTCTGTATCTGGAAAGTTTAACCCTCCCTGTTTCCGTTGTCTGATATGATGTATTAAAACTATTCTGTTAATTTTGGGAAACCATAAACATTCTATTAGGCATGAATTTATTTCTTTAAGTATATTTCTTTCTGGTAACAGTTGTATTGCCAAAGCTCTATATAGAATCTTGGGAAGTAAAGCCATTTTTATTAACTCTAGTCTCTCTTCAAAAACCACGGTGGTGGTGCTGCGGTAGCGTTGTCACCTCACAGTAAGACGTTGTCCTGTTCGATTCTCAGCTAGAGCGTCTTCTGTGTGGAGACATGCGTGAATGGGTGTACCTCCGTTGAAGGTTGTGCGTCAGGGCCGGCAACTCGGCACATAAAAATCTACTGCCAATCATTAGCGGACCGGAGTTTCGCTGTGGCGACCCCTAACCGGGAAAAGCCGAAAGACACAACAACAAGTCTCTCTTCAGATGTTAATATTATTTTGTTCCATTTTTCCGCAGAGATTTTAATTGTATTGATGATATCATTGTAGTTTTTCTAGACTAATTCATTATTATTTTTGCATAACTCTATTCCTAGATATTTTAAGGCAGATTCTTGTTTCCCTATGATGTGATCCCCCTTAGTCTGCAATTCTTTTTTATTTAAAAATAAACATTTTGATTTTGATTTATTGAAATGGAGTCCTGAAGTCATGTGAAATTTGTCAGTTAATATAGCTAATTCTTCTAATGTCTCTTTTGTATTAGATAATGTTAGTAATATGTCATCAGCAATTAGCATTACTTTAGAATTGTATTGTTCGTAAACATCTATTCCTTTGATTTTTATATTGTTACAAATTGAATCTGCCAATATTTCAATAGCCAGAGCAAATAGAATTGGTGACATGGGACATCCTTGTTTAGTGCCTTTTGTTATATGTATAGATTCAGAGGTAAAAGGACCTAACTTGACATACGCTAAATTATTTGTATATATATTCTTTAAGAGATGAACAAGGATGCAGAAAATTCAAATAGCATTAGGATTTTGAATAAGTAGTCCCAATTTAGGGAATCAAAGACTTTCTCTATATCTAAGCCAATTATGAGTGTTTATTTTCTTTATTAGCATAATCTATGAGAAATTATATTTTTGATATTGTCATGTATGTGTCTATGACATATAAATCCAGTTTGATCATTATTTATTGTTTTGGATAGTGGTATTTTCATTCTGTTAGTTAATATTGTCATAAATATATTATAATCATTATTTAATAATGACATAGATCTGTATGCGGTACCGGGGTTTGGGGATTTGTTTTCTTTTAGGATTGGTGTGATTAAGGAATATCTCCAAGAGGGTGGTATTAAAGCTTGTGACTGAATTTCTAATAGAGTTTTATGGAAGAGGGATAGTATCTTTGAAGGAAAAAGTTTATATATTTCCATAATTATGCCATCTATACCTGGAGCTTTATTATTTTTACCATATTTTATTGTATCTGTAATTTCTTTGTAGGATATGTGTGCTTGCAGATCTAGTTTTAATTTTTCTGGTATTTTCTTTATATTAGAACATTTTTCATGTAGATTTAATTGATCAATATGTATATTTTGTTTTTGGAAATGTTCCATATAGTGATTTCTGTAGGCATCAAGAATGTCACCATTATCAGAGACATTTTTCCCTTTCCTTTCATGGAAGATACTTTTAATGTTATTAGCTTTTGATTGTATTTTGATTCTTGTGGATAAGTTATGTAGATATTTGGGAGAAGTGGCCAAGGTATTAATTTTTAGTTTTTCTAAGCTAAACTAGTTTTATGTGTTAGAATTTCGTTGTATTTATTGTTTAATATATGTTCATCTTGTTTCACTGTTGCAGTCATTACAATTGGGTTATCCTGCTGGCAGGCTACCCACAGTCAGCCTGAATTCCAAAGTCTAAGTCCGGCATGGGTTGCAATCGTCTCCTCCCTGACGTCAGTGCGCCAGGGGTATAAAAAATGCAGCCGACGCCATTTTTCTCTGTCCTTCTTGCCGCGCAGTGCCCGAAGCAAAAGCAGTTCGCAGATGCCGGTCGGCCGACTCCTGAGACTTTCATGTTCGAATTTCAGATCCGAAGTCTTCATTAAAAGCTAAGTACCCCATTGGGGAAACTTTTTTCTTGCTCCAGACCGATGTCAGAAAAAGTTAATAATTGTATTTCTTGTGGGAAGCAAATACCGCATATGGACTTCCATTCTTATTGTATTCCTTGCCTAGGCCCTGATCATGACATTGATAATTGTCGGTGTTGTGCTAGATTTAACCAACGCACTATTAAACGTCGGTACGATTTTGCATTTCACTATTTTGGCAGAAGATTTAATTACACAATGTCGTCTGATAGCCATCCGACTACCCCAATTCAAAAGAAGCGCAAAGAAAAAGAAAAGGACATGCATCCGAGGTTCAAAACTGACGACGAGGCTTCTTCTAAGCCAGTCGCCGGTTCTCAGTGAGGCGCTTTCGCAGCCCCTGACGCGTGCTACTTTAGGGCTGCAGGCCACTTCCAATTCCCATGTGGAGCCGACTAGGCCGCTGGAAACTCAAGGTATTGGAACCTCGAAAACTATTCCCTCAGATGGGTCTGGAGCCGCTGAGCAGACATCGGCTTCTGAAGGTGTTTTCAGGCCTACACAGTTGTATGTTAAAACGACTACAGCTTCAAAGGCAAAGACTAAAGCACCTCTAAAGACAAAGAAACAAGTACAACAGCCCCATGGACAGGCCTCCATGCCAAAAAAACAGATGCTCAAAATGGCCGAAGACCTAATTACTTTGATCAGGAGTTCCCATCCCCCTCCTGATAAGAGGCCTAGGCAAGAGACCGCATATGAGTCTTCAGATCAGGTTTCCATTTCTTCTGATTCCTCTTCTGATCAGGAATACTCTTTTCCTCCCTATGAGGATTCTGATGCTGAAGAATCTATCCCTTCAGCCTCTCCTCCTGAGGATTTTTCTTTTGGGGAAACTCTGCATGCCATGAGGGAGCATTTCTACTGGGAGAGCCAAGATTATTCAGAATCTAAGAAAAGGCTCAGAGACTTCCTTTTACTAGCTCAGCACAGGCCCCTTGCTATTCCACCTGTGTTAGACATTGTTGATGATGTATTTTCAGAGTCTAGTCTGACTCCTGACTCTTTACCTCCAGCTCCTGTTAAGCCAGACAGATACTACAGGGTTCCTGATTCACATAAATTTCTTTTTAAGAACCCTGCTGCTGACCCAGAAACTATTTCTCAGGGTCTCAAAGGGGTCAAGGCTTCCACTGCAAAAAACCCTGCTCCCTCTGACAGGGATTCTAGGGCACTGGACAGATGGGGATAAAAGATTTACACTTCTGCTACCTTGGCTATAAGGGCTTTAAATTGTCAGTTTTATAAGCTTAAATATCAGCAATATATTATGTCACTGCTTAAACAGAAAATGTTGATAAATTCTGAATGTGCAGAAAACAAAGAAATGCAGGATTTATTGCATGCAGCTGAACAAGTGGGAAAGCATACTTTGCAGTGTGGTTTTGATTTTCTGGAGGCCTCCTGCAGGGCCGCTGTTATGGGTTCTGTCATTAGGAGGCAGGCTTGGTTAAAGGAACAGAATCTGCCTGATCATGTTAAAGCAAAATTATTAGATGCTCCATTACAGCATGATACCTTGTTTGGTGTTAAAACAGAAGAGGTGTTGAAGAAAATGGAGGGCAAAACTAAATCTATGCAAACAGTCAAGGATTTCTTACAGGTACAGCCTCTAAGATTTAGCAGGTACTGGCCTACAAAGAATTGTTCCTTTCCAGTATCAGACAGGCCACAAAGAGGCAGATACAGACGCCCTAGAGGCAGATCCCAGCCCCAAGGCTCATACAGGTCTAAACAATGGTTTACTTCTACCTCCAAAAGCGGAGAAGACAAATCACAGCCATACAGGAAACAGTCCCAATGACTTCCCCCTGCCTGTGCCAAGCACTTCTCTTCTGGCAGCAGCTTTAGGGGGAAAATTAGCACTTTCTTCTCAAAATTGGCACGTAATAACCCAGGACAAATGGGTCTTGGATATAGTGTCACAAGGCTACAGGTTTCACTTTCACACCCCTGTCAAGGGCAAACGGTTTGCCAGACCTGCCAAAAAATCAATGGGCAGAGGCACAAAAGCAAGTGTCATTCCTCATGGACATGAGGGCCATTCAGCAAGTACCACAGCAAGAGCAGGGACAAGGATTTTACTCAAGACTGTTCTTGGTGCCCAGAAAGGACAAAGCCTGGAGACCAATACTGGACCTATCTGTTCTAAACACATATCTGAATATTCCAAGATTCAAAATGTTGACTCTGCAGCAGCTTCTGCCCATGCTGGGCAAGAAGGCTTGGCTTGTGACTTTAGACCTAAAAGAGGCATACCTGCATGTCCCAATCAGACAATCATGCAGAAGATACCTCAGATTCATAGCTGGCTCAATGCATTATCAATTCTCTGCACTGCCCTTTGGCTTATCTACTGCGCCAAGGGTCTTTACAAAATGCCTGGCTCCAGTAATTGCATTTTGCAGACAAAGAGGAATACAAATATATCCTTACTTGGACGACTGCCTCATTCATGCATAGAACAAGGACATTCTACTACAGCATCTGGCGTTTGTAAAAAGATTACTAACATGCCTAGGGTACACAGTAAACGAAAATAAATCAAAACTATTACCCTCTGAAGAGATAATATTCCTGGGTGCAAGCTTAAATACAACTGCCCAGATGGCTTATCTCACGTCAGACAAACAAAGGCAACTGACTACTTATTTGAAAATGTTGGCATCAAAGACCCAGTTACCTGCAAGAAAAATTCTGCAGGCTTTGGGCTTCATGGCATCCTGCATTCTGCTAATTCCATATGCAAGACTGCATTTGAGGAAACTTCAATAGTATCTAAAAAGTGTTTGGACTCAACATTGCCACAGCCTGGAAACAATAATTACCCTCATTCCCTGCCTGCAAGAGGAGTTTCGATGGTGGGCAAAGGCCTGTCACCACAACAAGGGCCAGCCATTCGCTTTACCCACAGCCAGGCAGATATTAACAACAGATGCATCAGATTATGCCTGGGGGTCCCACATGGCAGGAAAATGCATTCAGGGCACATGGTCCGCAAGCCAAATGCATCTACATATCAACCAAAAAGAGATGTTAGCTGTTCAGAATGCCCTGACAGCCTTCAACTATCTACTTCATCCGGGACAACTTCTGATAAAGACGAACAATACTACAGTCATGTGGTACATAAACAAGCAGGGAGGCACTCATTCCTACCCCCTATGCAGACTAGCCATGGCTTTGTGGGACACAGCATTGACTTACCAAGTACATCTGCAGGCTTCCTGCCAGGAAAGATAAATACTCTTGCAGACGAACTAAGCAGAAACCTCATGGATCCCCACGAGTGGAAATTGGATCCGCAAGTCTTCAGCATGATAACAAGGAATTGGACATGGCCGGACATAGATCTATTTGCCTACCCATCACAACTGCCAACTACAGAGATTTGGCACAAGGACTTATCACAAGCAAGCATGGAAAGTGAATGCTCTATCTTTCAGCTGGAAAAACCTAACCGTATATGCCTTTCCTCCACTGCCTATCCTCCCCAAGGTACTCCTAAAAGTCAGACAAGAGATGCCAAAAATGATACTGATTGCCCCAGACTGGCCCTGCCAGCACTGGTACCCAATCCTAAGGAACTTGTCTCAATACCCAGCCTGGACATTACCTCAAATTCCTCACTTACTATCCCAACACAACAATCAGATCCTGCACAGCCAACTCAAGACCTTAAATCTGGCAGCATGGCGGATAATGTAGTCATTCAAAACACACCTCTCTCTAAAGTGGTGATGGATGTTATTTTGGAAGCCAGGAGGCCTAGTACCAGAAAATCTTATGCTGAAAAATGGAAGAGATTCTGTGCTTGGAACCAGGCAGAAGGGATTGACACGACTGTACCAAATATTCCTCAGATTTTGCAATATTTAACTGAGATGCTGGACAAAGGCCTATCCTTTTCATCAGTTAAGATTCATGCCTCTGCCATTTCAGCTCATTACAATACAGAGCCACATATTTTTTCTCATCCTTTATTAAGGCAGTACCTCAGAGGAGCCAAAAACTTAAGGCCTCCAAGGAGATCACCAATACCTGCACGGGACCTCAATTATGTCTTGGAAAAATTCACCCTACCTCCTTTTGAGCCAGCCGCTACAGCTGATATAAAATATTTATCATGGAAAACAGCTCTGCTCCTAGCAATAATCTCTGCAAGACGAGTCTCAGAGCTACAGGCACTCATCGCTGTGCAACCTTTTATCATTTTCCATCCAGATAGGGTTTCTCTGAGGACAAACCCGACATTTATGCCTAAGGTAGTGTCCACTGTGGCACTTAACCAAACTATTCATTTGCCTACCTTTTACCCAAACCCACAGAATAAGCGTGAGAGACTTCTGCATTCTTTGGACATACACAGACAGCTGCCCTTCTACTTGGACAGAAGCAAAACTTTCAGAAAGAATGAGCAATTACTAGTGGCATATGCTGCAGGATCACAAGGAAAGGCTATCTCAAAGCATACTATTTCAAAGTGGATAGGTCACTGCATTCGTTTCTGCTATTCACAACATGGCAAATCAGTGCCTAAGGGCATTAGGCCACATTCAACCAGAGCAGCAGCCTTCCTCAGAGGAGTACCGACCAAAGACATTTTAGAGGCTGCATCCTGGAGTTCAGTGCACACTTTTACAAAGCACTATCACTTACCACTCTACTGTAAATCCAGGGCAGGCTTTGCCACTGCAGTTCTGCAGGGTCTCTTAGCTGCTCCTAATCCTACTTAGCTCCAGCCTCCCAACCTTAGCTTTGGGATTCAAGCCAATTGTAATGACTGCAACAGTGAAACACAATGAACATAGTACAGTTGTGTACTTACCATAAATGTAGATGTTCGAGTGTATTCACTGTTGCAGTCCAAGTTACCCTCCCACCATCCCACTTATCTTTGCTGGAACTTATTTGTACTTCTGTATTGTATACAACCTATGTGGTGTATTTGCTTGTAGATGAAGGAAAAATTTACCATGGTGCATGCATGCGTTATTGACATATTTTTAGCCTACCCTCTTGGGGGCACCTGACATCTGGGGCAAGAAAAACTGAAGAAAATGGTGTCAGCTGCATCTTTTATACCCCTGGCGCACTGACGTCAGGGAGGAGGCGACTGCAACTGACGCCGGACCTAGACTTTGGAATTCAGGCCGACTGCGGGTAGCCTGCCAGCAGGATAACCCAATTGTAATGACTGCAACAGTGAATACACTCGAACATCTACATTTATGGTAAGTATACAACTGTACTTTCTACTTTCTTTTTCATCTCCAAATGATTTTTATTTTTTCAACTTTTACTGACAAAAGTTTGGATTGTAGATCTAATAATTCAGAATCCCATTCTCTGATTTTTGTTATACCAAGTTAGGGTTTTACTGTATATGTAAGCTTTTAATGAGTCCCATATCATTGTTTTATTTATCTCTGTGGTGTAATTAATATCTAAGAAGAACTGTAATTCAGATAATAACCAGCGTTTGAACTATTTAATTTTAGTTATATATGCTGGAATTCTGGAGTGGCTTAATGGTTTGTACCCATTTTGAAGTTTTAGTATCAATGAGTTGTGGTCTGAAAAGGGTCAGGGAATGATTGAGAAATTAATGATTTTAGAGTGTAAGTCATGGGCAGCAAATATTTTATCTGATGTTCTTTGTGTTTCACTGTTGCAGTCATCACACTTGGGTTATCTGCCCGCAGGTAGCCAGCCCTCAGTTGGCCCAAATATCAGAGTCTTAGGATTTCTGTGTTGGATGCTGTCACTGCTTCCATGACGTCAGGTCATCAAGGGTATAAAACAGGCAGCCAACGCCATTACATCAGTCTTTTTTGCCGAGGAGGAGCCTGAAGCAGAAGGAGTTCGCAAGTGCCGGTCGGCCGCTACCTGAAATTTTCATTTTCGAGTCTGTAATCCTGAAGTCTTCTAAAGTTAAGTACCCCATTGGGGATCCTTTTTTCTTGCTTTAACCAATGTCAGAAAAAGTTAACAATTGTCTTGCCTGCGGAAAGCAAATACCTCACACAGATTTCCATTCTTACTGCGTCACCTGTTTAGGCCCCGACCACGACATCCCTCGCTGTCGGTTTTGTGCCTTGTTTAACACCCGAACCATTCACTCTTGGGCTATCTTTGTCGCTAAATTCTTTCGCTCTCATTCTTCGTATTCCGAAATGGCTTCGATAAGCCATCCGACTACCGATCTTCCGAAAAAATATAAAGATGGAGACAGACCGCATAGGTCCAAAACTGCCGACAACGGTTCGGTTAAGCTAGTCGCTAGTCTGCCGGTACACAGTGAGGCGCCTTTGCAGCTCCTGATGCCCGCTTCTACAAATTTGCCTTTGCTGAGACCCATTCGGAGTCCGGTATGCCGCAAGATGCTTCTTCGACTATGGAGCCTGCGGATGTCTCTACCTTGGATGGGTCCAGAGCCACTGTACAGGCACCGGCTTCTGAGGGTGTATTCCGACCTACCGATTTTCGAATTAAACCGACGACTTTATTTTTAGCTAAAACTACTGAGTTTCTGAGGCCCAGAGTACATACTACGTCTAGAAAACCGACGACCAAAACGCATGCTCAAGCTCCCATGCCACAAAAACAAATGCTTAGAATGGCTGAAGACCTTATTGCACTAATTGGTGGAAGCCAGCCTTCCCCTGCTAAGAGACAAAGAATTGAGTTTCATTCTGATTATAAAGACCAGGAGTCTGATAACTCTGACCCTTCTGATTATCAGGACATGCCCTTATCAACCTATGAGGATTCAGATGCAGAGGAATCCATTCCCTCTGCCTACCCCTCCAGAGGATTTTTCTTTTGGTGAAACCTTGCATACTTTAAGAGTCATTTCCACTGGGAATGCCAAGACTACCCTCAGTCCAAAAAGAGACTCAGAGAATTTTTAGAGTTGCCTCAGCACAGGCCTCTATCTATACCCCCTGTCCTGCATGTTGTAGATGATGTTTTTATGGAATCCAGTCGTACTTCAGATACTATACCCCCCTGGCTCCTAGGAAACCTGACGGGTACTACAGAGTACCTGATTCCCACAAATTTCTCTTCAAGAATCCTACTGTGGATCCAGAGACCATCTCCCAGGGACCTAAAGTTATTAAGGCTACTACAGCCAAAAGTCCTACCTCTTCAGACAGGGATTCCAGAGCTTTAGACAGATGGGGTAAGGAGGTGTATACCTCTGCAATTCTTGCCATCAGGGCATTGAATTGCCAGTTTCACATGTTGAAGTTCCAGCAGCATATTATGGAACTAATTAAACAAAAAATGGTGTTACTTCCAGACTGTGCAGAAAATAAAGACTTACAAGAGCTAATGCATTCTGCCAACCAAGTTAGTAAGCATACTTTGCAGTGTGGCTTTGATGCTCTAGAAGCATCTTGCAGGGCTGCAGTCACTGGGTCTGTAATGAGAAGGTATGCTTGGCTGAAGGAACAAACCTTGTCAGATCATGTCAAATCCAAATTACTAGACGCTCCTTTAAATAAGGACTGTTTATTTGGCACCAAAGCAGAAGAGGTTCTTAAAAAGACGGAAGAAAAAGCTAAATCTATGCAAACTGTTAAAGAATTCTTACAAGTGCAACCACCTAGATCCAGTAGGCATTGGCCTTCTAAAACCTTTCCAGACCCTTCCAGGCCTTCTCAGACCAAACCCAGGGGAAACAGGCCACCAGGACTACAGTCTCAGGGTATGCAGAGATCTAAACAATGGAGTGCCCCCACCTTAAAAACAGGGAGTGGTAAGCTGCCCCTTATGGAAAAAGTTCACAATGACTTTTCAATTATCCCTCCCAGCCCTGCCCAATTACTTGTGCCCCAAGGAGGAAAACTTGCCCTTCATGCAAAAAACTGGATGTCCATTACTCAGGACAGATGGGTCCTAAACATTGTATCCCAGGGGTACAAATTCTACTTCCATACACTGCCAACCCCAAGCAGGTTTCCAGACCTCCAAACTAGTGGGCAGAGGCTCAAAAGCATGTACTTTCCCTGCTCAATATCAGAGCTATTCAACCTGTTCCAGTAGAACAAAGGGGGCAGAGTTTCTACTCCATACTTTTCCTGGTTCCCAGAAGAGAGGGCTCTTGGCACCCAATCCTGGATCTATCAACTCTCAACACCTTTCTGGTGGTCCCAAAATTCAAGATGCTTACCCTGCAACATGCCTGGTTAGTCACTTTAGACTTAAAAGAAGCTTATCTGCACATCCCCATAAGGGAGTCATGCAGAAAATATTTACGCTTCAGGGCAGGCTCTATGCAGTATCAGTTCTCTGCACTTCCCTTTGTGAATACTCTGGGCGCAGTAGATAAACCAAAGTGCCTGGCTCCAGCCATTGCATACTTCAGGCAGAGAAATATCCAAATTTTCCCATACTTGGACGACTGCCTGATTCAGGCAAACAGTCAGGAATTGCTACTTCAGCACCTGGCATTTGTAAAAAGCCTTCTCAATTCATTGGGGTACACCATCAACGAAAATAAATCACAACTGGTGCCCAGTCAAAAGATTGCATTCCTAGGAGCAGGCTTGGACACAACTTCCCAGATGGCATTTCTTACTTCAGAAAAACAGGCCTATCTGACAAACTACTTCAAACAAATGGCCACCAGAACCCAGCTATCTGCAAGGAAAATACTGCAAGCCCAAGGGTTCTTGGCCTCATGTATTCTGCTAATAACATATGCAAGACTGCATATGAGGAAACGTCAGTGGTACTTAAAAAGCTTTTGGTGTCAGCATTCTCAGGACCTGGAAACAGTCATTCCAATCATACCTTGTCTAAGGGCAGAGTTCCTTTGGTAGGCAGAAGCATGCCACCACAACAAGGGACTGCTTTTCACTCAACCCCTCGCCACCCAAACCCTGACAACAGACGCATCAGACTATGCATGGGTGGCTCACATGGCAGGCAAGTGTATTCAGGGCCACTGGAGCCCATCCCAGACTATCCTGCACATCAGTCAAAAAGAGATGCTAGCTGTACAGAATGCTCTGACAGCCTTCAAATACCTAATCCTTCCAGGACAACTGCTTATAAAAATAGACAACACCACAGTTATGTGGTACATAAAAAGCAGGGGGGAACCATTTCATACCCAATCTGCAGGCTAGCCATGGCCCTGTGGAACACAGCCTTGAGCAACCAAGTGCATCTACAAGCTCATTTCCTACCAGGCAAACAAAATTCACTGGCAGACGACTTAAGCAGAAATCTCCTAGACCCACACGAGTGGAAATTGGAGCCCAACACCTTCAACCTTCTGATCCAGAGGTGGGGGACACCAGTGGTGGACCTCTTTGCCTCCCCTGTGAACCACCATTTGAGCAAATTCTGCACCAGCTCTCAATTTATGCCTTTCCCCCTCTGACCCTCCTCTCAAAAGTACTACTCAAGATAAAACAGGACAAGTCAAGGGCAATTCTTATTGCTTCAGACTGGCCATGCCAGCACTGGTACCCACTCTTGTGCAGTCTGAGTACAGTGCCACCCTGGCACCTTCACCAGACTCCTACCCTGCTGTTTCAGCAGGAGGGACAGATTTGCATCCACAGTTGCAAACCCTAAACCTTGCTGCCTGGCTTATCCCTTGAATACACCACCAGCAATTCTCAGCGAACAGGTGCTGGATGTCATTCTTGAAGCCAGAAGGCCCAGTACTTGGAAATCCTCTGCTGAAAAGTGGAAAATATATTGTTCTTGGAATCAGTCTCAAGGGAAGGACACAGCAGTGCCCTCCTTACCTCTAATCCTGGATTACGTAGCAGAGCTACCCCACAGAGGACTATCCTTCTCCTCCATTAAGATTCATGCCTCTGCCAGCTCAGCTCATTTTAATACTGAGCCACCTCTATTTTCTCACCCTCTCATCAAACAGTTCCTGAGAGGGGCTAACAACTTAAGGCCATCTAGAAGAGCACCCACCCCTGCCTGGGACCTTAACTTTGTAATGGAAAAGCTCACTCTTCCCCTTTTGAACCTGCAGCTTCAGCAGAGTTAAAATTCCTCTCTTGGAAAACAGCCCTGCTTTTAGCTATAACTTCAGCAAGAAGAGTGTTGGAGTTACAGGCACTAATGGCTGTGGAACCCTTCATTGTTTTCCATGCTGACAGGGTTTCCCTCAGGACTAATGTGTCCTTTATGCCTAAGGTGGTGTCCAGTGTGGCTCTAAACCAATCCATCCATTTCCCAACCTTCTTCCCTAACCCTCAGAATAAAAGGGAAAGGATCCTGCACTCCTTGGACATGCACAGACAGCTCAGGTTCTACTTTGACAGGACTAAACCTTTTAGAAAATCTGACCAGCTGCTAGTCAGCTTTGCTACAGGGGCAGGGGGTAAGGCCATTTCAAAGCAAACTATTTCCATATGGATAACACACTGCATCCATTTCTGCTACAAGCACCATGGAAAACCTACCCCACAGGGGATCAGACCACATTCTTCTCTCTATGGCCATTCCTAATGGCATTGGTATTTACTTTTTACTGGTGGTGTTCCCCACCATATACTAGCTTCTTATTTGGGGGCTCCTGACATTTGGGGCAAGAAAAACTGATGTAATGGTGTCAGTTGCCTGTTTTATACCCCTGACGACCTAACGTCATGGAAGAAATGACAGCACCTGACGCAGAAATCTTAAGATTCTGGTATTTGGGCCGACTGAGGGCTACCTGCAGGTAGATAACTCAAGTGTGATGACTGCAACAATGAATACACTCAGACATCTACATTTATGGCAAGTGTACACAACTGTACTTTCTAGTTTGGGTACCAAATCTGTGATCTTGATGGGAAAACAACAAAGATTTATCTTCTTTAAATTTGAAAGTATCTACAAGATGAAATGATTCTACCCACTTGTTTAAAACTTTTGATACAGCAGATGTATGCAGCGGCCTTTTATTTGTAGTTTCAGAAATATCAAATATACAGTTAAAATCTCCTCCTAATATTAAGTTGCCTTTATAATTATTGGAAATGAAATCCAAGTGTTTTTTAACAGTTCCTGTTCCAGTGCCTGGGAACCAGTATAGATTGGCTAGGGTCCATATTCTGTTATTATATTTAACTATTACTAATGCCATAAGGCTTTCTTTATCTTCATACGTATAAATGATTTCTGGGTTAATTACATTTGTTTTCCATAAAATTGTTACCCCTTTTGTCTTTGTCTTATAAGTGGATTGCGCCAATATCATGTATTCCTTATGATTCCATTTATAATTGTCATTTGTTTTGAAATGAGTTTCTTGAAGGAAGACAATTTGTGATTTGTTCAGATATTCTTCGTGTTTCACTGTTGCAGTCATTACATTTGGGGTAATCTGCTGGCAGATTGGAATTCGGGCCGACTGAGGGCAAAGTCTTGGGTCCTGCGTCAGTTGCTGTTTCCTCTTCCATGACGTCAGGTCGTCAGGGGTATAAAACATGCAGGCGATGCCATTTTCTTTGTCTTTCTTGCCGCGCGGTGCCCAAAGCAGAAGCATTTCGCAAGTGCCGGTCAGCCGACTACTGAAATATTCGAGTTTGAGTTTCAGAACCAAAGTCTTCACTAAAGCTAAGTACCCTGTTGGGGAAACTTTTTTCTTGCTCCATACCAATGTCAGAAAAAGTTAATAATTGTATTACTTGTGGGAAGCAAATACCTCATAAGGATTTCCATTTATACTGTATTCCTTGCCTGGCTGTCAGTTTTGTGCTAAATTTAACCAACACACTATTAAGCGTCTGTATATTTTTGCCTCAAAGTATTTTGGAAACAGATTTAATTACCCAGAAATGTCGTCGGATAGCAATCCGACTACCGGAGTACACAAAAAATGCATAGAAAAGGACAGAGAAAGGCAGTCAAGATCCAAAACCGACGACGAAGCTTCTTCTAAGCCAGTCGCCAGTTCGCTGGTACTCAGTGAGGCACTTTTGCAGCCCCTGATACCCGCTACCTTCGAGTCGCAGGCCTCTACCGACACCCATGTGGAGTCCGGCATGCCACAAGATACTCAAGGTATTGGACTGACTGATGTGTCTCCCTCGGATGGGTCCAGAGCCACTGAGCAGGCACCAGCTTCTGAGGGTGTATTCAGACCTCAACATTTGCATATCAAACCGACGACAGCTGCAAAACCAAAGACAAAAGCAACTTCTAAAACTAAAAAAAACGACTCATGAGCCACGTGCCCAGGCCTCTATGCCTAAAAAACAGATGATCAAAATGGCTGAAGACCTTATTACCTTGATCAGGGGTTCCCATCCCCCCTCCAGATAAGAAACTTAGGCAAGAAACTGATTATGAATCTTCAGATCAGGTTTCTATTTCTTCTGATTCCTCTTCTGATCAGGAATTATCTATACCTCTCTATAAGGATTCTGATGCAGAGGAGTCTATACCATCTGCATCTCCTCCTGAGGCTTATTCTTTTGGAGAAACCTTGCATACTTTGAGGGAGCATTTTCACTGGGAGAGTCAAGATTTCTCAGAATCAAAAAAGAGGCTCAGGGATTTCCTCCTTCTCCCTCACCACAGGCCTTTAGCCATTCCCCCTGTTTTAGACATTGTGGATGATGTGTTTTCAGAGTCAAGCATGACCCCTGACTCCTTACCTCCGGCTCCCATTAAGGCTGACAGATATTACAGTGTCCCTGACTCACATAAATTTTTATTTAGAAACCCTGCTGCTGATCCTGAAACTATTTCACAGGGTCCAAAGGGAGTTAAGGCCTCAACAGCAAAAAATACTACCCCCTCTGACAGAGATTCAAGGGCACTGGACAGGTGGGGAAAAAAGGTTTATACACCTGCAACCTTGGCAATCAGGGCCTTAAACTGTCAATTTCATATGCTTAAGTATCAACAACATGTTATGGAATTGCTGAAACAGAAGATGATGTTGATTTCTGAATGTGCAGAAAATAAAGACTTGCAGGAATTATTTCATGCAGCTGAACAGGTTGGAAAGCATACTTTGCAATGTGGTTTTGTTTCCTTAGAGGCCTCCTGCAGGGCCGCAGTTACTGGATCTGTAATTAGGAGGCATGCCTGGCTAAAAGAACAAAATTTGCCTGATCATGTTAAAGCTAAATTGCTAGATGCTCCTTTACAGCATGATACTCTGTTTGGTATTAAGGCAGAAAAGGTTTTAAAGAAAATGGAAGACAAAGCTAAGTCTATGCAAACTGTTAAAGACTTCTTACAAGTGCAGCCACCAAGATTCAGTAGACACTGGCCTACAAAAATTGTCCTTTCCTGTGTCAGACAGAGCTCAAAGGGGCAAATCCAGACGCCCTAAGAGCTCCAGATACCAGGTGCAAGATTCATATAGGTCAAAGCAATGGGGCACATCTACCTCCAAATCTGGAGGAGATAAAGTGCAAACCTACAGAAAACAGTCCCAATGACTTCCCTCTGCCTACACCAAGCACTTATCTTTTGGCAGCACCCTTAGTGGGAAAATTAGCACTTTTTGCTCAAAATTGGCAGTTAATAACCCAGGACAAGTGGGTACTAAACATAGTATCACAGGGATACAGATTCCATTTCCACACTCTGCCAATGGCAAATGGTTGGCCAGATCTGCCAAAAAATCAATGGGCAGAGGCACAGAAACAGGTTACGTCCCTTATGGATATGGGGGCCATTCAGCCAGTACCAGAACAGGAAAAAGGACAAGGTTTTTACTCAAGACTGTTCTTGGTATCCAGAAAGGACAAGGCCTGGCGGCCAATACTGGATTTATCGATTTTGAACATATACCTGGACATTCCAAAATTCAAAATGCTGACTTTGCAGCAGCTTATGCCCATGCTGGGCAAGAATGCTTGGCTGGTGACATTAGACCTAAAATTGGCATACCTGCATGTCCCAATAAGACAATCGTGCAGAAGATACCTGAGATTCAAGGCTGGCTTAATGCATTACCAATTCTCTGCACTGCCCTTTGGCTTATCTACTACGCCCAGGGTCTTTACAAAGTGCCTGGCACCAGTAATTGCATTTTGCAGACAAAGAAGTATACAAATATACTCTTACTTGGACGACTGTCTCATTCAAGCAGAGAACAAGGAAATTCTTCTTCGACACCTGGCGTTTGTGAAAAGGCTTCTAGCATGCCTGGGGTACACAATAAACAAAAAGAAATCACAACTGGTATCCTCTCAAAAGATAACATTCCTGGGTGCAAGCTTGAATACAGCTGCCCAGATGGCTTACCTCACACCAGACAAGCAAAGGCAACTGACTACTTACTTCAAACTGATGGCAACAAAAACCCAGTTATCTGCAAGACAAATTCTGCATGCTTTGGGCTTCATGGCATCCTGCATCCTACTGATTCCATATGCAAGACTGCATATGAGGAAACTTCAATGGTGCCTAAAAAGTTTATGGAGTCAACATTCTCACAGTCTGGAAACAATGATTCCTCTCATTCCCTGCCTACAACAGGAGTTTCTATGGTGGGCAAAGGCATGTCACCAAAACATGGGACGGGCCTTCACTCTACCCTCTGCCAGCCAAACCTTAACAGATGCATCAGATTATGCCTGGGGGGCCCACATGGCAGGAAGATGCATTCAGGGCATATGAACCCCAAAACAAATGCATTTACATATCAACCAGAAAGAGATGCTACCTGTTCAAAATGCCATAACAGCCTTCAAGGACTTACTTCATCCAGGACAACTACGGATAAAGATGGACAGCACCACTGTCATGTGGTATATAAACAAGCCAGGGGGCACACATTCTTACCCCCTTTGCAGATTAGCCATGGCACTGTGGGACACAGCTTTGACCTACCAAATACATTTTCAAGCTCAGTTCCTGCCAGGAAAGCAAAATACTCTGGCAGACAATTTAAGCAGAAACCTTATGGATCCTCACGAGTGGAAACTAAATCCACAAGTCTTCACCATGATAAGAGAGAAATGGGGGAGCCCAGACATAGATCTATTTGCCTCTTCTCAAAATTATCAATTGAAATGATTCTGCACAAGGACTTATCACAGACAAGCATGGAAAATGGACGCCCTATCCTTCAGTTGGAAAAACCTATCAGTTTACGCCTTTCCTCCTCTGCCTCTTCTTCCCAAGGTCCTCCTAAAAGTCAGACAAGAGAAACCAAAGATGATACTAATTGCCCCGGACTGGTCCTGCCAATACTGGTACCGAATCCTAAGGAACTTGTCTCAATACCCAGCTTGGACCTCAAGAGACCTCAACTACTGTCCCAGCAAAACAATCAGATCCTGCACAATCAACTCCAGACACTGAACCTGGCAGCATGGCTGATCACGTAGTTATACAAAGAACACCTCTCAGTAAAGCTGTGATGGATGTCATTTTGGAAGCCAGAAGGCCTAGTACTAGAAAATCTTATGGTGATAAATGGAAGAGATTCTGTGGTTGGAATCAAGCACAAGGAACTGATACAGCAGAACCAAATATTCCTCAGATATTATAATACTTAACTGAGATGCTTGACAAAGGCCTATCTTTCTCATCAATTAAAATCCATGCCTCTGCCATTTCGGCTCATTACAATACAGAGCCACCAATCTTTTCTCATCCTTTACTAAAGCAGTATCTTAAAGGAGCCAAAATTTAAGGCCTCCTAGAAGATCACCATTACCTGCATGGGACCTCAATTATTTGTTGGAAGAGCTCACCCTGCCCTCATTTGAACCAGCTGCTACCGCTGATATAAAGTTCTTATCATGGAAAACGGCTCTGCTACTAGCAGTTACTTCAGCAAGAAGAGTTTCAGAGCTACAGGCCCTCATGGCTGTAGAGCCTTTTATCATATTTTACCCAGACAGGGTGTCTCTGAGGACAAATCATATATTTATGCCTAAGGTGGTTTCCAGTGTGGCTCTTAACCAAACAATTCATCTGCCAACCTTTTATCCAAATCTGCAGAACAAGGGGGAGAGAATTCTGCATTCCTTGGACGTACACAGACAACTAAGATTCTACTTGAGCAGGACTAAAGTTCTAAGAGAAACTGAGCAATTACTAGTGACATATGCTGCAGCAATTACTAGTGACATATGCTGCAGGATCAGAAGGAAAGGCTATTTCAAAGCAGACCATTTCAAAGTGGATAAGCCACTGCATCCGATGTTCATCGTGTTCCACTGCTGCAGTCATTACACTTGGGTTATCCTGCTGTCAGGCGGTTCCCCAGTCGGCCTGAGTTCCAAAGTCGTGGTCCGGCGTCGGTTGCTGTCGCCTCCTCCCTGATGTCAGTGCGACAGAGGTATATAAGATGCAGCCGATGCCATTTTCTTCAGTCTTTCTTGCCGTGCGGTGCTTGAAGCAAAAGCAGTTCGCAAGTGCCGGTCGGCCGTCTCCTGAGATTTTCATTCCGAATCCAGAACTGAAGTCTTCTGCAAAGCTAAGTATCCCGTTGGGGAAACTTTTTCTTGCCTCAGACCGATGTCAGTAAAAGTTAATAACTGTATTTCTTGTGGGAAGCAAATACCTCATAAGAATTTCCATTCCTATTGTATCCCATGCCTAGGCCCAGACCACAACGTCACTGGTTGTCGGTTTTGTGCTAGGTTTAACAAGCGCACTATTAAATGTCAGTTTGATTTTCCCCGACATTATTTTGGTAGAATATTCAATTATACCATGCCGTCAGAACTTCCGACGACCGGAATACACAAAAAGCGCAAAGACAAGGATAGGCATCCGAGGCCCAAAACTGACGGCGAAGCCTCTTCTAGGCCAGTTGCTGGTTCTCCAGTTTTCAGCGAGGTGCCTTCGCAGCCCCTGACGACCACTTCTGTAGAACCACAGGCCGCCTGTGACTCCCATGTGGAGATGGCTGGGCCTTCGGACGCACAAGTTATTCAGCCTACCGAGACTAACCTTTCAGAGGGATCCGGAGTAGCTGAGCAACCCACAGCTTCAGAGTGGGTCTTCAGACCTACTCAGTTAAGCATTAAACCCTCAGCTAAGTCTAAGCCTCCTTTAAAATCAAAGAAACAAATACAGCATTCTCCAGGACAGGCCTCCATGCCTAAGAAACAAATGCTCAAAATGGCCGAAGACCTAATCACTCTGATCAGGGGGTCCCAACCCCCTCCTGATAAAAGGCCTAGACAGGATGCAGACTATGACTCATCCGACCAGGTGTCCATCTCTTCTGATTCATCCTCAGACCTAGGATACTGTTTACCCCCTTATGAGGACTCTGATGCTGAGGAATCAATTCCATCAGCCTCACCGCCTGAGGACTACTCCTTTGGGAAAACCCTACATACCATGAGGGAGCATTTCCACTGGGAAGGCCAGGATTACTCAGAATCCAAGAAAAGGCTAAGAGACTTCCTTTTATTACCACAACACAGACCCCTTGCTATTCCGCCAGTGTTAGATATTGTGGATGATGTGTATACTGAATCCAGCTTAAATCCTGATTCCTTACCTCCAGCCCATGTTAAACCTGACAGATACTACAGCGTCCCTGACTCACATAAATTTCTGTATACAAGCCCTGTAGCTGACCCTGAAACTATTTCTCAGGGACCAAAAGGAGTTAAGGCCTCTTCAGCCAAGAATCCAGTTCCCTCTGACAGAGATTCCAGAGCATTAGACAGATAGGGAAAGAAAGTATATACGTCTGCAACTTTAGCAATGAGAGCCTTAAATTGCCAGTTTCACATGTTAAAATATCAGCAATTTTTACTGTCTCAGTTAAAACAAAAAATGCTTCCAGAATCAGATCCTCCTATTTTTAAAGAAATGCAGGATTTATTGCATGCAGCTGAACAAGTGGGAAAGCATACTTTGCAATGTGGTTTTGATTCTCTAGAGGCCTCCTGCAGAGCAGCAGATGTCCTTCATGGATGCATCTGCAGTCATAACAACTGGGTTGTCCTGTCGTCAGGCAGCCCTTCAGTCGGCCGGATTCCAAAGTCCGGGTCCGGCTTCGGCTGATGTCGCACTTCTCCCGACGTCATCTCTGTTGGTCTTCGGGTATAAAAGCATCAGCCGACGCCATTTTCCCCAGTCTTTCTTGCCGCGTGGCGCCCGAAGCAGAAGCTGTTCGCAAGTGCCGGTCGGTCGGATCCAGAGATTACTTCTACCGAATACTACTTCGAAGACTTCTAAAGCTAAGTACCCCGTTGGGGACTCTTTCTTGCCTCAGCCGATGTCAGAAAAAGTTAATAATTGTTTAACCTGTGGGAAACAAATACCTCATAAAGATTTCCACTCTTATTGTCTGCCTTGTTTAGGCCCAGCCCACGACGTAGCAGCCTGTTCGGCCTGTGCTTCGTTCAACCGACGAACACTTAGGCGTCGGTCGGAGTTTGCTGAACAGTTTTTCGGTTCTGATTTTGCGTACATTATGCCGTCGGATCCTCCGACTACCCAATCTGCCAAAAAACGCAAAGATAAAGACCGACACTCGCGGTCCGCGGTTTCGGCCGAAACCGCGGTTAAGCAAACCGCGAGTGTCTCGGTTTCGGCCGAAACCGAGAAAACTGTTCAAAGTTCAGCTGAATCTATCTCTACAACTGAGACCCCTGCTACCACTCTTGAAATGGCCTCAGAAATTTTATCCACTACGGTGGTTGCCACTGACTTATCAGACACCATTCCCTTGGATGTCTCTACCCCAGCACGTGGTGCTGCTAGGCCTCCAGCAGCCATGTCCATTAAGGCCTTCGCCAGGGCTAAAGCAGCAAAGACTACTAAAACAGTGCCTGTTAAACCCCCTACAACCAGGCCCTCCTCTAGTTCTCAAATGCTTACTCTGGCAGAAGATTTAATTTCATTAATTAGAGGATCTCAATCTCACCCAGACAGGGCCTCTCAGCCCCCAGAGAAGAGACCTAGGGCAGAGCCCCCTGAGCCAGTGTCCTCTGATGAGTCTGACGATGAATCAGACATAACTGATCAGCCAGAGGCTCCTTTCTCCAATTTTGAAGACTCTGATGCTGAAGAATCCATTCCAGCTGCTTCCCCACCAGAAGAATTCTCCTTTGGGGAAACCTTACATGCCATGCGAGAGCAGTTCCAATGGCAGCAACAGGATTTTTCAGACTCCAGAAAAGACTTAGGACCTTTCTGCACCTTCCACAGCACAGGCCCTTAGCTATACCTCCTGTTCTCTCTGTGGTGGATGATGCTTTCAATGATGTCTGCTCCGCACCAGATTCTTTACCTCCAGCCCCTGCCAAACCAGACAGATTTTACAGGGTGCCAGACACTCATCACCACCTTTACAAGGCCCCACATGCAGACCCCGAAACTATATCCCAGGGTCCCAAGGCAGTAGCGACCATAGCAAAAACCCTATTCCTTCAGAAAGGGAAGCAAGGTCATTAGACAGATGGGGCAAAAGGTCTACACTTCAGCTACTCTCTCAGCTAGAGCTTTAAATTGTCAGTTTCACATGATACAATACCAAGAGTTTATGCTTGATCAGTTAACTAAAAAACTAACCTCTGATGAATCTCTTGATAAGAAATATGTATTAGAAATGGTAAATAACATACAACAGGTTAGTAACCATTCCTTAAAATGTGGCTATGATGCACTGGAGGCTTCATTTAGATCAGCCATGACTGGCACAGTGATAAGAAGGCATGCATGGCTAAAGGAGCAAGCTCTACGGATCATGTTAAAGCTAAGTTGCTAGATGCTCCTATGGATAAGACAAGTTTGTTTGGTACACCTGCCCAGCAGGTTATGAAGAAAATGGAAGAAAAGGCAAAATCTGTTCAAGCGGTTAAAGATTTCTTGCAGGTTCAACCCCAAGGTTTAGCAGGAACTGGCCTGCCAAAATTGGTCCTTTCCTGACTCCACAAGACCTCAAAGGGGCAGGAATAGGCGTTCCAGAGGCAGAAACCAATCCAGGGAGGTGCCTACAGAGGACGACAGTGGCAAGGTAACAACAGAGGCACAGACACAACCTCTGCCACTACATCAACTCAACCACAGTGACTTAACCCTAAATCCGCCTACCAGGGAACAAATAGCAGCTCCTCTAGGTGGAAAATTAACCTTATTTTCAAAGAACTGGCACTATATAACAAAAGACAAGTGGATTTTACAAACCATAGATCAAGGTTACCGGTTCCACTTCCACACTTTACCAGTCAAAAGAGGAATGCCAAATCTACCGCCAAATCAAAAAACAGAGGCTCTACAACAGATAATGCAGTTAGCAAACATGAGAGCTGTGGAAAGAGTGCCAACAGCAGAGCAAGGAAAGGGGTTCTACTCTAGACTATTCCTAGTTCCAAGAAAGGAAAACAGTTGGAGACCAATTCTCGACCTGTCCGCCTTAAATACATACATCATTGTCCCAAAATTCAAAATGCTGACCCTACAGCAACTTCTTCCCATGCTGGGCAAGGAGTGTTGGCTGGTAACTCTAGATCTCAAGGAGGCATACCTGCACGTCCCCATTCGACCAATCTGCAGAAGATACCTCAGATTTCTTGCAGGATCAGAGCACTATCAATTCTCAGCATTGCCCTTTGGCTTATCTACTGCGCCCAGAGTATTCACAAAATGCCTGGCATCAGTAATCGCCCATTGCAGACTACAGGGAATTCAAATTTACCCATACCTAGACGACTGCCTGCTACAAGGGGACAACAAAAGCAAGCTGACAACAGATTTACAAAGGGTCATTTACTTGCTGCAAGCACTGGGATACACAGTCAATCTACAAAAGTCAAGGCTGATACCATCCCAAACAAGGACATTCTTGGGCGTGGAATTGGACACAGTAAAACAGATGGCATTCCTAACAAAGGAAAAACAAAAAGAACTCCCTCTTTACTTCTTGGCACTAACAAAACTGAACAAGTTAACAGCAAGAAAAGTATTGCAGGCCTTGGGCTTCATGGCATCATGCATAATCTTGGTTCCACTTGCCAGACTACATATGAGAAAACTACAGTGGTACCTAAAGAATTTATGGTCTCAACACAGACACAGCCTAGAAACAGAAATCCCACTAATTCCATGCTTAAAACAGGAGTTCCTATGGTGGGCTCAGGCATGCCAGTCAAACCCAGGGCTACCCTTTCGCAGATGTCAAGCAAGCCAGTCCATCACAACAGACGCTTCAGACCTAGGATGGGGGGCCCACATGCTGGACAAATGCGTGCAAGGATTGTGGACACAGGATCAACTTCACCTGCACATCAACCTAAAAGAAATGCTGGCAGTAAAACTGGCAATCCAAAAATTCAGACCGTTTCTCAAAGAGGGCCAGTTGATGATAAGGACAGACAACACCACAGTCATGTGGTACATCAACAAACAGGGAGGCACTCATTCATACCCCCTATGCAGAATGACTTTGGAGCTGTGGACCCTGGCACTCAGCTACAACATCCAGTTACAGGCAATATTTGTACCGGGAAAAGAGAATACTCTAGCAGACATATTAAGCAGAACCACATCGGATGCCCACGAATGGAAGCTGCACCCGGACATCTTCAAGACCATCTCAAAGAAATGGGGAATGCCTCAGATAGATCTATTTGCATCACCTACCAATCACCAGCTCAAAAAATTCTGCACAAGGACATTCCACCCACTAGCATGGAAAGTGGATTCACTCTCCTTCAGCTGGAAAGGCCTAACAGCATATGCATTCCCAGCTCTTCCCTTGATACACAAGGTATTACTAAAAATCAAGGAAGAACATCCAAGGATAATCCTGATAGCTCCAAACTGGCCAAGACAACACTGGTACCCACTGCTGAGGAGCTTGTCTCGGAACAATATGTGGCCAATACCCCTGATGCCTTTGATGTTAACTCAGAACAACTACAGCATCATACATCCAAACCTAAAAACGTTGCAACTGACTGCATGGAACATCACATAGCAGCAGCTAATCCAGAACTTTCCCAAAGAGTTAGAGACATTATTCTTGAAGCACGCAGACCTTCAACAAGAAGAAACTATGCTGGAAAATGGAAAAGGTTTGTCATTTGGAGTACTGAAAGAGGAAAAGATGTGTCAAACATAGATATGCCTAACATTCTGGAGTACCTAGCCGAACTTCTTCATTCAGGCTTGTCCTACTCCTCCATCAAGATACATGCATCAGCTATTTCAGCAGAATACAGCTTTGATCCACCTGTTTTTTCTCACCCTTTGCTCAGGCAGTTCCTCAGAGGAATCAAGAATGTAAAACCTCCAAGGAAACCACCATTACCAGCTTGGGACTTAAATTTTGTGCTAGAAAAATTGACACTATCACCCTTTGAACCAGCAGCAACAGCAGACCTACAACACCTGTCATGGAAAACTGCTTTCCTACTGGCAATTACTTCAGCAAGGAGGGTTTCAGAACTACAGGCTTTAATGGCAGTGCAACCCTTCCTAATCTTCCACCAAGATAGAGTGTCCATGAGGACTAATCCTACATTTATGCCTAAGGTGGTATCCAGAGTGTCTTTAAACCAGGCAATCCACCTTCCTACCTTCTTTCCCAACCCACAAAACAGAGGGAAAGAATATTGCATACCTTGGATGTACATAGACAGCTACGCTACTACTTGGACAGAACAAAAAGTAGCAGAAAGACTGACCAACTTTTTGTAGCCTATGCAACAGGAAGGGAAGGAAAAGCTATTTCCAAACAGACAATCTCCAAATGGATAGGAAATTGCATACGATTCTGTTACTCCTTCCATGGAAAACCAATTCCACAGAACATAAGACCTCATTCTACAAGGGCAACAGCCACTACCACAGCCTTCTTACGAGGAGTGGCAACCAAAGACATTATTGAGGCGGCTACTTGGACCTCCGTGTATACATTTGCCAAGCATTACAATTTGCCTCTATATTCCAGATCCCGAGCAGGGTTTGCCACTGCTGTACTGCAAGGGATCCTAAACACACCATAATCTAGTTTTATCCTCCTCCCCTTGTTGGCTATGGTATTCTACCCAGTTGTTATGACTGCAGATGCATCCATGAAGGACATAGTACAGTTTTGTACCTACCATAAATGTAGATGTCCGAACTGGATAGCATCTGCAGTCAGGATTACCCTCCCTCCTTCCCCTCTGTGGTACTCCAAGGGTGTATACCCTCCTAATAGCTAGCTGGTGGGGGGGAGTCTTTTATGGTGTATTTGTTTGTATATATGTGCATACATGCTTATTTTGTGTTTACCTCTATCTTTTTGGAAACATTGGCATCTATCTAAATTTTAGCCTTCAAGAGGGCTACTGGCATCTGGGGCAAGAAACACTGAGGAAAATGGCGTCGGCTGATGCTTTTATACCCGAAGACCAACAGAGATGACGTCGGGAGAAGTGCGACATCAGCCGAAGCCGGACCCGTACTTTGGAATCCGGCCGACTGAAGGGCTGCCTGATGACAGGACAACCCAGTTGTTATGACTGCAGATGCTATCCAGTTCGGACATCTACATTTATGGTAGGTACAAAACTGTACTTTACAGGCTCTGTCATTAGAAGACATGTTTGGTTAAAAGAACATACGTTACCAGATCATGTTAAAGCAAAATTATTGGATGCACCTTTGCAGCAGGATGTGTTATTTGGAGTTAAGGCAGAAGAGGTATTAAAGAAAATGGAGGATAAGGCAAAATCTATGCAAACGGTGAAAGATTTCTTACAGGTTCAGCCTCCTAGATTTAGCAGAAACTGGCCAACTAAGAATTGGTCCTTTCCAATTACAGACAGACCTCAAAGGGGAAGATACAGACGTCCAAGAGGTAGAGGTCAAACACAAGGTCCTTACAGGCCTCGACAATGGGTTGCATCAGGCCAAAAAGAAGGGGAAGACAGGCCCCATCCATATAAAAAGCAGCTCCAATGACTTCCCACTACAGCTGCCAAACAAATCCTTCTTGGCAGCCCCCTTGGGAGGAAAACTCGCACTCTTCTACCACAATTGGCAAATGATCACCAAAGACAAATGGGTTCTCAACATTGTATTTCAAGGTTACAAGTTCCAGTTTCACACTATGCCAAGGTTAAAAGGAATGCCAAATCTGCCACCAAATCAATGGGCAGAGGCTCAAAAACAAATTACAGCACTCATGGATATGAGAGCTATTCAAAAGGTACCATCACAGGAGCAAGGACAATGATTTTACTCAAGACTCTTTCTGGTACCCAGAAAGGACAAAGCCTGGAGGCCCATTCTGGATCTTTCATCTCTAAACACTTACCTGGATGTTCTGAAATTCAAAATGTTGACACTACAGCAGCTTCTTCCCATGCTGGGCAAGAAAGCTTGGCTCGTGACTTTGGACCTCAAGGAGGCATACCTGCATGTCCCTATCAGACAAAACTGCAGAAGATACCTCAGATTCATAGCGGGTTCAATGCACTACCAATTCTCTGCACTGCCCTTTGGCTTATCTACTGTGCCCAGGGTCTTCACAAAGTGCCTGGCACCAGTAATTGCATTTTGCAGACAGAAAGGAATTAAAATTTATCCGTACCTGGACGACTGCCTGATTCAAGTAGAGAGCAAGGACATTCTTCTAAAGCATCTGGCGTTTGTAAAAAAGTTATTAAGTTGCCTGGGGTACACAGTAAATGAAAAGAAATAAAAACTAGCACCCTCACAAGAGATTATATTCCTGGGTGCCAGCTTGAACACAACGGCCCAGATAGCTTATCTCACACCAGACAAGCAAGGACAACTGACTCAATACTTTCAATTGATGGCAACAAAGACCCAACTCCCTGCAAGAAAAATTCTGCAGGCCTTGGGTTACATGGCATCCTGCATACTACTACTTCCATATGCCAGACTGCATATGAAGAAACTACAATGGTACCTAAAGAATGTATGGTCTCAACACTGTCAAAGTTTGGAAACAGTTATACCACTAATCCCTTGCCTTCAACAGGAGTTTCAATGGTGGGCTCAAGCTTGTCACTTCAACAAGGACAGCCTTTTACACAACCCATAGCCAGGCAAACAATGACAACAGATGCATCGGATTACGCCAGGGGAGCACACTTGGCAGGCAAATGTATTCAGGGCACGTGGCCCGCAGAACAAAGGCATCTTCACATCAATCAAAAAGAGATGCTAGCTGTACAAAATGCCCTTATAGCTTTCAAGGACCTGCTGCATCCAGGACAACTACTGCTAAAGACAGACAACACCACAGTTATGTGGTACATAAACAAGCAAGGGGGCACTCACTCCTACTCCCTATGCAGACAAGCCATGACCTTGTGGAACACAGCTATAAACCTTCAAGTTCATCTGCAAGCACAATTCCTGCCAGGAGAGAAAAACACACTGGCAGACGACTTAAGCAGAAACATCATGGATCCCCACGAATGGGACTTGAATCCACAAATATTCAGAATGATAACACAGAAATGGTGGAGCCCGGACATAGATCTGTTTGCATCCCCAATAAACTGCCAGCTACAAAAATTCTGCACAAGGAGTTACCATCCACAAGCATGCAAAGTGGATGCCCTCTCATTCAGCTGGGAGAACCTACAAGTATACCCTTTCCCACCACTACCTCTCCTGCCAAAGGTACTCATAAAAGCCAGGCAAGAAGAGCCAAAGATGATCCTGATTGCACCAGACTGGCCACGCCAGCACTGGTACCCAATCTTAAGGAGCTTAGCACAAGAACCACCCTGGATTTTGCCTCAAATCCCACATCTGCTGACTCAGGACAACAATCAAATACTATACAGCCAGCTAAAGACCTTAAACCTAGCTGCATGGAAGATTCCTTAGTCAAGCAAGCAATGCCTCTCTCCAAAGCTGTTATGGATGTCATTCTGGAGGCCAGAAGGCCTAGTACCAGGAAAGCCTATTCTGATAAATGGAAGAGATTCTGTGCCTGGAACCAAGCTCACAGCCTTGACCCTCTTATCCCAAATATTCCTCAGATACTACAATACTTAACTGAGATGCTGGACAAAGGCCTCTCCTTCTCATCCATTAAGAGCCACGCCTCTGCCATCTCTGCTCATTACAACACGGATCCACCAATTTTCTCTAATCCTCTGTTAAAACAGTACCTCAGAGGGGCTAAAAACATAAGACCGCCCCGTAGAGCACCTACTCCAACTTGGGACCTCAACTTTGTTTTGGAAAAACTAACTTTACCTCCTTTTGAGCCAGCTAACACAACAGAATTAAAATATATCTCTTGGAAAACTGCTCTTCTCCTGGCAATAACATCAACGCGAAGAGTTTCATAATTACAGGCACTAATGGCAGTGGAGCCTTTCCTCATCTTTCACCAGGACAGGGTGTCTTTAAGAACTAACCCTACGTTTATGCCAAAGGTGGTATCCAGTGTGGCTCTAAACCAAACTCTTCACCTGCCAACTTTTTATCCTAAACCACAGAATAAAGGGGAGAGACTACTGCACTCTTTGGACATTCACAGGCAGTTATGCTTCTACTTGGACAAAACCAAAGCTTTCAGAAAATCTGAGCAATTATTAGTAGCATATGCTGCAGGAGCACAGGGAAAAGCCATTTCAAAACAGACTATTTCAAAATGGATAGGACATTGTATACGTTTCTGCTACACATACCATGGAAAACCTGTACCTAGCAGCATTAGATCTCACTCTACCAGGGCAACAGCCACTTCAACTGCCTACTTCAGGGGAGTACCTACCAAGGATATCTTGGAAGCAGCAACTTGGAGTTCTATACATACCTTCACCAAGCATTACCATCTGCCTCTATACTCTAAATCCAGAGCTGGCTTCGCCACTGCAGTGCTGCAGGGCCTTATAGCCACCCCTAATGCCTTATAGAACCAGCCACCCTACCTCAGCTTTGGGATTCTACCCAAGTGTAATGACTGCAGCAGTGTAACACGATGAACATAGTACAGTTTTGTACCTACCATAAATATAGATGTTTGAGTGTATACACTGCTGTAGTCCAGGTTACCCTCCCTCCTTCCCCTCCTACTGGCTGGTACGTACCTATGTCTTCTACCTTTACTACCTATGGGGAGTATTTGCTGGTAGCTGTAAGTTGTTTTTTGCTTTTCTTATGTATGTTTTATTAGCAATTGGAATTGCCTACCTATTTAGAGGCACCTGACATCTGGGGCAAGAAAAACTGAAGAAAATGGCATCCGCTGCATCGTATATACCCCTGTCGCACTGACGTCAAGGAGGAGGCGATAGCAACCGACGCCGGACCAAAACTTTGGAACTCAGGCCAACTGGGGAACCGCCTGACGGCAGGATAACCCAAGTGTAATGACTGCAGCAGTGTATACACTCCAACATCTACATTTATGGTAGGTACAAAACTGTACTTTTCTGCTACTTACACCATGGTAAACCTGTGCCCAAGGGCATTAGGTCTCATTCCACCAGAGCTGCAGCTACTTCAGCAGCCTTTCTCAGAGGAGTACCAACCAAAGACATTCTAGAGGCTGCTACTTGGAGTTCTGTTCACACCTTTACAAAGCATTATCATTTGCCACTCTACTCTAAGTCCAGGGCAGGCTTTGCTACTGCAGTTCTGCAGGGCCTTATAGCAGCACCTAATGCTGTTTAGCTCCAGCCTCCCAACCATAGCTTTGGGATTCTACCCAAATGTAATGACTGCAACAGTGAAACACAAAGAACATAGTACAGTTGTGTACACTTACCATAAATGTAGATGTTCGAGTGTATTCACTGTTGCAGTCCAGGTTACCTACCCGCCATCCCCCTGTCATTCTGGAGTTTATCTTTCCTTCTTTATCTTCTACAACCTATGTGGTGTATTTGCTTGTAGATGAAGGTAAGCTTATATTGATGCATGTATATATACATATATATATTTTTGCTACTTTTTTATGGGCACCTGACATCTGGGGCAAGAAAAACTAAAGAAAATGGCGTCTGCTGCATGTTTTATACCCCTGACAACCTGACGTCATGGAAGAGGAGACAGCAACCGACGCAGGACCCAAGACTTTGGAATTCGGGCCGACTGAGAGCAACCTGCCAGCAGATTACCCCAAATGTAATGACTGCAACAGTGAATACACTCGAACATCTACATTTATGGTAAGTGTACACAACTGTACTTTTTAAATACTTCAGTATATTTGATCTCTTGCTAGGATTGTTTAAGTCATTGGTATTTAAAGATAATAAAGTTAAATCCATCTTAGGTTATTTACACTATGTATTTTTTTTTTATTGTGACTATTAAACATTTTCTTTTGATAACTATAAAGTATATGTTTGAGCTTTTAAAAGAAATTATCAGTTTTATACTTTGAGTGTTTACCAATAAAGTAATGTCTTGGTCAGGCATACTAAAAATGTTTTTGTGAAATAAATTTAAATTAATAAATGTTAGCAAAACTAAGATCTGCACTAGCCATGGAATGAAGATCATTCCTAATCTGATGGATAAACCTAAGTACATCAGATTATCACTCATACCTTGACAATCCAGAACATCCGAGCTCCATAAATTGAATTATCATATGGAGAATATTTATAATAGGAATGAGCACTATTTATATTATTTTGAACAGATATAGTACTATTGTAGATTAGACAGAATTCTAATACAATATAAATGTCTACTTATTGTATAAGTAATTTAATATTTATGTGACAGATAGATGACAAACAATTCAGTCATAGTAAAGTAGGATGTATCATATATATATAAAACCTCAGTAAAAGATTATAGCACACAGTTATTTAACATATTCACCTTTATTGATGAAGTCTTTCAAAACATATTACTTAATATTAATAGATGGTAATAATATTTATACCTAATATTTATAATACATTGTATTTTAATGGATATATCAGAACTTATATTTCATTGTTTGCCTTTGTTTGTTTGTTTTAACTTACTTAAAGCATCAAGTTTGTTTTATGTGAACATTGATGAAAGTTAGTGCATTTTAATTATCAGTGCATCCCTCTTCCCCCCATTTCCTACACATAAGGATTTTCATATCTGTCATTTATTATAAAATGAGCGAAATTATAGGTTAAAAACAACAAATTCACTTACTGTGATTGATTACAAGTTCCCATTCCATATTCATAAATTGCCATTTTATGGCATATACTAAAGTTTTTAGATTTAAATGGCAACATTCTATTTTGTGTAATCAGCAAAGGTTAAACTGAGTGATTATTGTCAATTTAATACTGTTTGTTCAGAATGTGATTGTTACATTCTCTCACATTCCTAGTTCAGGCTTCTATCGTTTCCCTTGAACAACTTTGTCAGTTTGATGTCATGTATAAAACATTAAAGTAGGAGTAACGGGATCTATGTCCGAATCCAGACCAGTAACGAGTGGTGTGCCTCAGGGCTCTGTCCTGGGGCCCCTCCTGTTTGGCATATACTTCTCAGAGGTACAGGCAAGCACGGAAAGGCTGTGGCTGACTAAGTTTGCGGACGACTGCAAACTGGGTGCTATAATAGAGTCTCCTGCCGACATGGAGATCCTCCAGAAGGGCCTAAATGAGACTGATGCATGGTGTCAAAGCCATGGTCTCAAGCTAAATGTAAAAAAAATGCGTAGTAATCCCCTTTGGAAAAAAACACAGTACCCGCAAACTACAACATAGGAGGTAATCCCCTGAAATCTGAAGAAGAAATAAGGGATCTAGGGACCCAAGTAGATAGTCAGCTTTCCTTTGATAACCATGTTGCCAAAGTGGTTAGAAAATCCTTCTATGTGACCCATCTGATCACGAAAGGGTTCGCATCAAGATCTAAGAATGTAATGGTGCACCTCTGCTCTTCCCTCATCAGACCCATTATTGAGTACAATGCACCAATTGGAATGTACCTGGCTAGACATCTCCAGCAGCTGGAGAGACCACAGAGGTACCTAACCAAGAGGATTACTGGCCTCAAACAGTTGCCCTATGCAGCACGATTTAAAAAGCTAAGACTGTTCTCTGTTGCATACCGCTTTCTCAGAGACGATCTCTGTCTAACGTACAGAGCCATGTCCAACCCAGAATTGTTGAACATGCTCCATCTTAGCAAAACCAAATCTGTTCGAGCTACACGCTCTAGGGATATAAACCTCAACACAACAATGAATAGAACATGCTGGAGGGATAGATTCCCTTTGCAGAGACTTCCCTTACTATGGAACAGGGTCCCGATCTACATAAGACAGAGCCCCTCACTATCACTCTTCAAGAGGAACCTTGATGAGTGGATGGGTAACAGAAAGTTCACACCGGGGATCACACCAACAGCACTACTAGATAGGGGCCAAAGGTACTAGCTGCTAGTACAAGGGTCTAGGGAACTACTAAAGGGGCGGTGAATACCGCACAACTTGGCTGGGCTAATATATGCCTTCGGGCAGATGGCCCAGTACCAATCTATGAATCTATTAGTTACCTTGGTAACAGCTTGAGTATTACGTATGGTCAAGATGGGTTACAAAACCACAATTCAAGTTAAAGCAATTATATGACTTGTTATGCACATTTACTTATATGAGAAAATCATCATGCTTCCCTTTGATGTTCATTTTAGTGTATGTCATTTATGACAAGTTAAAACAGTAGTGTTATTATACACAAAAGCCCGTGTTATTAAACTGAGTGTCTATTGTCAATTTAACACTATTTGTTCAGAATATGATTGCTACATTCTGTGACATTTCAAGTTCAGGCTTCTATTGTTTTTCTTTAACAACTTTGTCAGTTTGATGTCATGTATAAACATTAGTTACCTTGGTAACCGCTTAAGTATTATATATGGTCAAGATGGGTTACAAAAACTACAATTCAGGTTAAAGGAATTACATGACTTGCTATGCATATTTACTTATTTAAGAAAGTCATCATGCTTCCCCTTGATGTTCAATATAGTGTATGTAATTTATGACAAGTTAAGACAGCAGTGTTATTATACACAAGGCCATGTTATTAAATCCTCTCATTAATATCTAAATTCAGCAGACTGCTTCATCTTATATGATGATGATTATATATTTTATGTCTAGATTTACTAATATCAAACATTGCATAACTATTGTGTGTGTGTGTGTGTGTGTGTGTTTTATTTTGGCTGTTGCTTAGTTATTTGAGAGACTACAAGCTGCAATGCTTATTCTTATTATTAGCTCCTTCCAAGCACGTTTATACAGTCCATGGACTTTAAATTACGAGACCCTTCTAGTTTCTTATTTGTTATAAGTATACTTCCATCCTTACATACACACATACCAGTACTTCAAGCATGAGCAACAATACCCATCCAGTTTTGCCAGAATACCATTCACTAGTTCATGTGGTGTGTTTCCAGGCTGTTCTTAAAATATCCAAACCAATATTTGTCCTGTTCCATTTTACCAGCCTGTTCCATGCAATGGCCATTCTGCCAGTGAACCACTCGACACAACTTCCATTCCCACAGATATCTCCATGAAGGAAATCTGATGACTCTGTAGCACTTCCCGGCAATGCCGAACACACCTAGAATCAGCTATCCGCATATGCCCAACATGTCCAAGCAAGCTCACCTCCCAGACCACCACAAAGGGTTCTGCACAAGATCAAGTGCTCTTAGTCTTTCACGATAACTCAGACGTCCACTCTTATGTAAGTCCTTAATGTGTTTGGACCAAAATACATTTTAAATATAAAATTGCGCTTACTATTAGTTATTTATTTATTTTTTATCAAGAATCAACGTATTGAGCTAAATGAAGTGTTGGGAGACCATCAGTATGTGTACATGTGGTTTAAAACAGCCCTTTTATTATTTATATATATATATATATATATATATATATATATATATATATATATTTTTTTTTTTTTTAAACCAAACACATCGCCAAGAATCATCTTGGAGGCTCCTCTGAGCTGTTAAGCATTATCGTCACTCTGTCTCCATTACCAAAGCAAACTGGGAGCATCTGTTTCTGTTAGTGTGTTTGTGTACTGCATACCAGAGGCTCGCGATGCACCTGAAGCAAAGCTTCACTTCACTGCAACTTCAAGCCTAAATTCCCTCCCTTTCAGCGAGGCAGCAGTCAAGAAAAGTTCGGGGAGCAAACAGATAAAAAAAAAAAAAAACCTCCCAACAAGCCACCACAACAAGAGAACACATTCTTCAAGTCTTCTCAGCTCTCACTAGGTAGATGTGTAAACAAACTATTCTCCGTCAAAATATCCCAAATTAAAGTTTTATCCACCCCCTTCCCCTGGATCCAAGCTAAAACACCAAATGTCTCTTCCTAATACACAAGCATCAGTGAACCTTGATCACAAGCTACAACCCACAGCTTCCCGGAGACGAAAACGGCAACTTACAGCAGCTGCCAGAAACGTCTGCATCCACGCACACCATATCAGGATTGATCAAACAGCACTCGAAGCTGTGATACCTGCCATAATTGATATTTACTATGTTTAGACAGAATAATAATGACATTTGTACAAGCTGCCAGACACAGCTGCATCCAAGCACACCATATCAGGATTGATCAAACAGCACTCATAGCTGTGATACCTGCCATAATTGATATTAATTATATTTAGACAGAATAGTGATGACCTTTGTGCTAAGAGCTTGCTACTATTATTCAACCAGGATATACATGACATTTCTAAATCATACTTTAACTGAAGAAGGCATTAGTCTCCATGACAACATTTTTTTTTCAAAACACTCTACTGTTACTGCTATTATATATGATGTTAATTTGTTACATTTGAGTCTGAACTCTGATGAATGGTACCTTGTTGAATTAGTTAATTAATTACTTAAATTATTATAAGTCAAAACAATGAAAAATGAACAAGATAAGTATTCATTGAGTTCAAGTAGGGGAATAGAAACTTCTATGTTTATATTATATGTTGCTTTGTTTGGCTTATATATAATGTAAATAGTAACCCATCTTGACCTACCTTTGTGAAGAATTACTGGACTCTTTGAACATTCTGAATATATCATTACTGTTTCTCAGTTGTTTAAGAAAGCCTCCTTTTTTTTAAATAAAAACAGATGACAAGTGATGTACCATATCAGTTGCTCCCTAGTATGTTTTGACTTTAATAAATGAGCAGGATTAGCAGTACTTGTCAGGCTACAGGACAGACGTCAAGCATGCCAAAAATCACCTACATGCAACATTTCAGATTTTTGAGCATCTATAGTGGGTGGATAATTGAAGTTATCTGGGTGTCAGAGAAACTCTTGCTGCACAACAGTGGAGGGGAGGTAAGGGCAGTTCTCATCTCTTCAGGCCTTTCATAGAATTCCATGCCCTCTGGAGTCCTTACCATACAGATTGGCAGCACAGAAGTTTTGTGATATATTGGTAAACAAAGTAGAACAAGATCATATTCCTTGTTTCAGGAAGATGTTACAAGATAGGAATGAGTCATGTCAGGAATCTCTTCTTGGTGGTAGTCCACAAACAAGAGCAGTTTAATTCAATGATAGACAAACTGGTCAGATGCTAGCTTATGTCCACTGAGTGGTCCCTCAACTTTGTTGTGGTGGGGAACCTTTCTGATGTGGAAGAAACCCTGTTGTGTCCTGCTAATGTCCCTGAAAAGCTCTCAAGTGCAAGGACTTATTTTCCTCCTTTCATCACCTGGGAGGAACACTGCGTCCACATGTGGATGATTTGACTCCTCCGTACTTTCCCCCAGTCCATTTAATGATGATCATTCACAGGGTAAAGCTTCTCATTGATTTTCTATGTGGAACAAGCCTTCTTTTATTAACTGGAAGGTAAGTTGTAGGATAAACTGTGGAAAGAGCTAAAGAAGCTTCTGTGGGAGGGAAAAATACCCAAGGTGAATTGAGAGTAGTTGATCTTGCTTACAGAACAAGGAGGTTTGGGAATGACAAACCTATGAGGATGTTACAAGGTGACACCACTAAGGCTAGTGTACTTAACACAATCACAGCATTTACAATACAAAGTGGAAAAATTGATGTTGGTGTAGGGTGGAAGTAGTCAGGATATCCTGAGGTTGTGAGTGTGGACACAAGTCCAGAAGGATAGCTTGAAGGTAAGGGAATCTATGCAAATGTGTATGTATAACATAGCAAAGACATTCACAATAACAAAGCAAATGAAGCCATGGAGATTAGAGATGTTATTCCCTGCTGGATTATCTGTGGTCTAAGAGACAATGAGGTAACCAAAGAGTGGTTTAGAAGGGTTAAAAAGCTGAGATTTTGTGAACAATGGGTTGGGGTAAAGTAAAAGTTTGGATTGACTGAGATTTTGGAACAACTTAGGGGAGTAATTATTTCCTTGGAAGGGGTGAAGGAAAAGTCTGGATTGCAAGAGGGTGACCTTAATTTATTCCGGGATTGGTAACTAAGATGAAAGAAATAGAGAGACTAGTAAATTTAATAAAACCAGAATTAATAAGATTACTCATTGAGTATGGAACACCTGAAGTACAGCTTAAAATATTTAATAAACAAGTTTTACAAAACTACCCATGATAGTTATCAAAATGAAGGGGGGAAAACTAAAAAAAGGATGGTGAGACAAAGTTAGGTAAGAAATTTATAAACAAGCAAAGGCAGAATATTTTTCAGGCCCCCAGATATATTACTAATCCAGGAGGTTTTGAATTTTTGCATGGAAGTGTTTGCACAAATGTCGATTTAATCTTAACCCATGAAATTTTTTTTTTATTGAGGGAGCTGACCCAGAAACAGTCTAAACATTTTATTGTTTTAGTGGGTCTAATAATGCTACTAGCTAAAGCAGGAACATAAAAATGGAAATCGAGATTTCACCTAGCATAGACGAGATATTTGCAGTGGTGCTGCAGTGGTTAGCATTGTTGCCTCACAGCAAGAGGTTCTCCTGTTCAGTTCTTGGCTGGAGCGGTTTCTGTGTGGAGTCTGCATGTCCTCCCCGTGGTTGAGTGACATTTAAAGACATGCAGGTAGGTGCGTGCGTGAATGGGTGTGCCTTCTTTGAAGGCTGGACGTCGGTCTGGCAACTCGGTATCATAAAAATCCACTGCCAATCATTAGCAGACCGGAGTTCTGCTGTGGCCACCCCTAACTGGGAAAAGCCATAGACGAGATGTATGAGTTTATGAAAAATTTGAAAGATATCAAGCTGAGTATATTAACCCAAAAGAAGAATACATTTCTGTTAAGTAAATGGCTGCTTTGGCCTCAGTTGATAAACATACAAGAAGGGTAAAGTAAACAGAATAGAAGTAGTAGATAGACTGGAAATTCTGGTTGGTTGGGGGGGGGGGGGTCTGACAAGATTAGAGACAGAGTAGTGGTGTATTTATTTAGATGTGATTGATTGAAACATTTTTGGCTGCTGGAGAACTTAAGCGGTCACATCACCTTTTCTATTAAGGATGCCATGACTTGTTTAAAGTTTGATGTAGCCAGGATTGTAATCTGTTGTACTTGGCTGAATCCAGATGCTATTTAATAAGGTTTAGAAATTGGTTTTGAAAGCTAGATGGTAATAACTGGCCAGTCAGTACAGAAGAAAAACAAATGAAGAGCACCATGCATGGAGGCTAAAGGAAATTTATGTAATCATTTTTGGTTTTGATCTGTTGGTAAAGATGGTTATTTTCGCAAAATAATTTTGCATGCATTAACATTATTGATTGTGTATCACCTACTTCCTTAAGGGGTATAAGCCCCTCAGAAGGCACTGTATTCAGCTGGGGACTCGAGCAGAGTAACGGCTGCCTGGACTTGTGCTCCCCATTCATCCTCTGCCCTGAGAAAAGTTATCAGGCATTGCCTTGTCACTGGTCTCCTCCTCTTCACCAGTTCCTTCAGCTTCCAGGCTTCTTATCGACTCAACCATAATTGTAAGGGCTTTATTACTCCATGCCCATAGGGCTGGTCTAACATTCATGATTACCTGTTGTACTCAAAGTGACTTAGAGCAACAGTTGAGTAAAACTTTAGTCGTGACAGTATGGCCAGATAAAAGGCGCTCCATTACCAGTTCAAGTCTATTAAACTTTTCGTAACGAAACTTGTGAGTGAAAAAGGATGGATGTTAATATCCAGCAGAGTAATTTACCAAAGCGGCTATGTACCTAGATATGGGAAAGACTTCATGAAGTGCACTTGGGTGTTACCAGGTGTAAAGAAGGGCATATGATGTAATGTTCCAGCCTGGCGTGCACCTTTAAATAGAGCTTGTGTTTAAAAAACAAGCAAGTGAAAAAGTCATGTGTATGATATGTTTTGCAAAAGTTGTGCTAAAGACACTACGATATAGAAACAGACCTTGGAGCAAAGTAACTCATGACTTGTTTCATTTCATTGATAGTTATCTCATCTTTGTTGACTACTTCTTAGTATCATAAAGTCACTGGATTAAAAAATACATCCTATAATCTGCCTTTAGTCTGATGAAATATTTTTTTTCTTGACATGACATCACTGTCGTTCTCTTCTCTGATAATGTTCCATAGCTTCTTAGTCAAGAATTTTGTATGTTTTCAAAAAGTATTTTTTACATTTTCAAAACAAATGCGGAATTTTAACACATAACTTATTTACCAATGTATCCACAGTCTGATGGACCCAGAGAGAGAATTATCCAAACAGAAAAGTATGAATGAATGAACTACTAGCTCTAAAGAAGACTGTTCTCTTGCTCTTATTCAATGTAGAAATGACCCACCCACTTAAGCCCACAGGTCCTTTACAGTTGTTGAATGCTAGTAGAATGAAACAAAGTTATTTCCATTATCTGTTCTTATTCAGCCAGAGAAAATACCAAATGTTCAGTCAGCTTGGCAGAAGGCTCAACAGAACAGACTGGTAGATCTTTTAAGACACTGCCAGAGTATTGAAAGGTGGTGTGATTATTAGAATACTATATCCTGCTGACAAACATTTGTAGCAGCAGAAGAATATTGTGATCTTATGAGCACATAAATGTTACACCAAGGTCCTGCATTGCCAAGACTAAGGAAAGCCTGAATGTTGACTGTGATTGAAGGCACATACATAGGACTGGGCTGTGCTGTTCACAACTCAGAACAATAAAATGTCTGAGAAACTACTAGCAAGGGGTAGTTTGAGACAATTTGTCACAGTTGCATAATCAAGAAGCTGTTCCTGAGCTGTTTGGCTATCCTGATTGTGACTTTGCATAAACCAATGTCTTCTCTACATGAATGGCAAGTGCTGTTGTACCTATTACCAGATGTGACACTGTCATTGTCACTGAAATGTAACTAGATCAGTATATTCATAAAATGCTGTCCACATGGACAGACCTTCTTCCATGCTATGAGTGCAAATACTAATTAGTGTGTGTGTGTGTGTTGTTCTTATACCCCACTCATTTAGTATCATCACACTCACTTAATGCACGGTGCAGTGATCAGAGTATTAATCCCTTCCTAAACTTGCTTTTGGAATCTGTAACATCAAAGACTAGATTACCAGTCACTGAAGAGCCTAGGGATCGCATATCAGTAACTGGTTTAGGATTAATGCTTCTGTTTTGCAACTGGTAAGAGAAGGAGCATAAGGATATTTATTTCCTAGCTTCTCTAGAGATCACCGATTACTGGAAACCCTGAAAATTGCATTTTAGGAGCCAATTTGGGATTAATGCTGATACTTTGCTCCTGGTGAAATAAGGAGCAGAGGGGCATTGATTCCTGTTGCTCTTTAATAGAGGTGTGTGTGTGTGTGTGTGTGTGTGTGTGTGTGTGTGTGTGTGTGTGTGTGTGTGTGTGTGGGACAGAGTTGTCTGATTTGCAGTTTTGGTGAGAATCACTTCAGGGTGCCAACTTACTACTTAAACAAACTGATAGTGTATGAGAGATATAGTCGTATACTGTTATTGGAGGCAAACTTCTCATATGAAAGCATGCCAAATAACACACAGCTTGTCAGTACCAGAAAACCTCACACTAAACCAATCCCACACAGCTCAGACCAAACTCATAGACCTACATAGGCTTTTAGAAGTAGCCTACCTAAACAACAAAGGTCTTCCAAATGTAACCTAAAAAGTACCCTCAGCAGCCCCACAAGCACATAATATAGGGAGCACCCACAATGAAACATGCATCTAAGAGTCACATTGACTCAGTTCAAAAGCCCATAATCAGACCTCCACACCATCCAATATTCTCATTATAGGTGACTCCATAGTGAGACACACTGACATACTACTCACTAGACTGTTTAAGGAAAGGGTCCTGGTCAGCTCCGTATCAGGTGTCAGGATTTGCCACGTTATGCATGCACTCAAGTTATTGTACCACAAGTACACGTATGGCATGATCATAGTGCACATGTGTATAAGTGACTTGAGATGTACCTCCTTGGACTGTATGAACAGGGACAAGATGGAGATCTTGGAATAAGTGTCTGAGGTAGGTATATACCTAGCCTTGTGCAGCATTCTGCCGTCACCAAGAATGATGCTGCAGTATGTACAAAAGATTACTGGTGTCAACAACTGGCTTAGCTTCTGGTCTCATTCTAAGGGGGTGCAATATATGTCAGCCTTGGAGGAAATGATAGACAGTCCTTACTATTTTGACAGGTGTAGTGTGCACCTGTCCCTCCCCCAAGGCTTTCATATATTTGCTAAATACCTATCCACCCCCATAGTCCCTTTTCTAGGTAACACTAGTCTTCTAATGCTTCCTACTTGACAAGACAGAATCAAGATAACATAAAGGTATTGCTGCTTGATGCTAGGAGCCTTAACAAAAAAACTCCACTCCATATAAGTGCTCCTTATCCTCTAAAACATTAGCATATAAATCATTACAGAAGTCTGGGTCAAGACCAGTGGGAGCACTTTGTCAGTGCAGGGTTTCAATGTTTACCACGTGTTCAGACCCACCATTTTAGATGAAGACAGTAAAGGCAGTGGGGTCTTCATATTCTTGAAAAACATTTCACTTTCAGACTCATTAGTCAAGAAAGAGACTTGAAGCTCCCTCAAGTCCAGCTGACTTTTAACAAAACGCCTTTATTATATCATACTTAATTATAGGACACTCTATGCCCCCCTCATCTCAAACCTCCTACCTAACCAGTATGACATCCCTATGCATTAAGTCAAATGCCATTCTCTTGGGAGATTTCAACTACTTCTCTATTAACAGTTAAATGTATATATCCTCAAATATGTATGCCCAGAAGCTTGTGGACTTCATTAATGCAAACTCTCTAGACCAGTTAGTCTGCACCCTAGTCAAGGATGATAAAATCCTGGACTTGGTCCTTACCAGTTTGAGGCAGCTTTGCTCCTCACCAGTTAAGAGTTTCCTCCTTAGTAAAATTGGAACACAGATCATTTGCATTCACCTTAAGACTGAACCTGGAAGCGTGTTCCAGTATTTCAGTATTAAGAAATTATACCAAATGCTAATCTACTAAAACTGAGTGACGACCTGGCTAAATTCAAAAGCCTCTTCTATGTTGATGATCACGCTGCTTAAGCGGAATTATTCACCGCTAAATTCCGTGCACGTGTAAGTAGCTGCATAGACTCATCTGTCCCCCACAGAATTAAATGCAATGAAATCTTAATAAAATAAACCTCTGTGGTGAAACCCAGACACTGTAATAAAAGAAAACAAAATCATTTCATTCAGATGTAAATCTAACTTTCAAGATGTCAGTAACGTACTTGCCAAGCTTAACAAGGAAGTCCAGACTCTAATCAATTCAGATATGAGGTAAAATAGCTTCCCAGGTGAACGATAACCACAAAGCCTTCTTTGACTGTGTTAGAAGTCTGAGAAACAATGCCTAGCTCTGCTCAGATCTTATAGTAAAGCATATCAGATACTCAGACCCAGAGGATGTACCCAATCTACTAGTGGATAAGTTAAGTTTAAACTTTACCTGACCCCCCACCCCATGATCTCAGGTGACATACCTGAATCTTCACCCTTTCCCCCAGCTTCTCCAAGAACAAGTCCACCAAAGATTTTCCAAGGCCAAGAACACTGCTTCTTTGGGACCGGACAACATACCAGGCTGCCTGTTGTCTGCTTGAAACATGACTTGTCAGATCCATTAAAGAGGTTATTTAATGTCAGCCTCCAAAAAGGCTCCAGCTAGATGAATGGAGGTTAGAGACAGTCCCTTTGCACAAAACGGGGTGTCACCGGACCTGGGTAATTATAGATCCATAAGCCTGATCAGCCTAATCTGTAAAGCTATGGAAAGGATCATTCTGGAATTAGTAAATAAGGACACAGCTAACCTACAAACTCTTGATGCAGACCAGTCCACATTGGTCAAAGGCAGATTCTGCCTACTTAATCAGGTAGACTTTTTCGATAATATTACTGAAGCAGTGGATGAAGGCAGATTAGTACACACTGCGTATTTAGACTTCACAAAAGCATTCAGCACCATCCCACAATCTTCTCGTAGGTAAACTTTCCAGTTAAACGTAAATCTGTATGTAACTCATTGGATGGCAAACATGTTTACAGATAGAACCCAGGAAATTAGGGTAAGCAACTTCAAATCCTCCAAAAGAACTGTCATTGTCAGTATACCTCAGGGATCAGTTCTTGGGCCACTCTTCTTTGGCATTTACTTCTTGGAGTTCAAAGCAAACATTAAGGGTTTATGTCTGACCAAGTTTGCAGATGACTTGAGTGCCGTCATAAGGACACCAAAATTCTCGAAGATGGTCTTCACCAAGCAGATAATTGGTGTCAAACTTAAATGCAAAGAAATTTATAACTGTGTCATTTGGCAAGCATGACTTTCCTTGTAACTGTTACATTGACAAAACTCCCCTGAAAGTTGACCTAGTAATTTGGGATCTTGGAAACTATGTTGACGTCAAGTTGTCTTTTGATCACCACTCATCTCCTTGCAAAGAATTTTTTTCTGTTTGCATAGCTTCTATCTAAAGGTATGATGTCCCAGGCCAGGGATGTAATTATTTTACTTTACTTGCCTCTCATCAGACTGATCAGTGGTTATAATACCCCATTTTTATGTATCTGTTCAAACACTTGCCACAAATTAATCTTGTCCCTCTTCTCTGTATCATACAGACTACTAAGAGGTGACTTCTTCCTCAAGTGTAGGCCTCAACTGACCCTGTCCTGTAAGACCTATTATACACTTGAAAGTCCAGTGATACTGTGAACACCTGCTCAAGGGATCTCAGTCTCTTTTGTAACACAGAACATGTTGGAGAGAGAGGTATGTATCCGTGAGAATATCTCTTCTAACAGTCTTCCACTTCATAGAAAGTGGTGTACTTCCCTTACTCTATCCAAATGTGATTTGGGTGAAAGGATGGGAAACTGCATATTCACTCCCTGTTTAGTACCTTTATCCCACACGGATAGGGACAACAAGGAAATGTCCAAACATATCTGTTTTTCTTCCTGCTTCTGGGTTATATGCACACAAAATACCAGGGCTAAAAACTTTTGTGGGCATGTAGGCTAAGACTTTTAAGATCCTCCTAGATCAGTACCCTAGTAAGTACCTATGAGTCTATGAACCTATTATGCATATATTTATATAGCTACAGATACATCTGGTTGTTTGTATTTATAAATAAAAGTATACATGTGTGCAGGTGTATACATGTTTGTGCCATGCACGCGCAATATGCAGTCAGTCAAAACCTAGCTGATCGATGGGCTGAGCACAGGTTTTCTGCCCAGGATCACTGTACGTCAGGGATTTGGAATGCATCTTTTCCCCATTGTTGTACAGTCTCTGAATATATCTGTTTTAATATACATGTACATCTATATTAATATCTACTTATTTTTTTAATTTCTCCAAATCTTTTGGGTTTCTAATACCATGATGGGAATGGACCCTATTCCTAAGTCAAAGTACATTTAAAGTTCATGAAATTAGTGTTGTTTCAGTCTTTGATGTCAGCCATAAGTGCTCTCCACAGCACCAGCAATGTGCCCAGTAATGACTCCTCCTGCAATTTGTATTGAGTTACATATATTGGTAACATATTTAAATATGATTGTAGATTCTTTTTTATGCCCCGTTGCTCCTACTACTATTGGAACTGTCTGGGTATCTTTCTTCCACATAGCTCTCGTTTCTGCTGCAAATCCTGATATTTTATGACTTTGTGTCTCTCTATGCAAGACACTGTAGTCACTGGGTGTGGTGAATTTCAATGATCAATGCTACATTTGTCTTCTTTTCTTGGACCACTATGTCTGGTTTTCTAGCATCTGTCTTTTGAACTGTCGGTAATGGGTGATCCCATGTGCTATAAACTTCATCATTTTTTGTGATGCTTTGTGGCTCATGCTTTCAGTGTTTTTTACCCACTTCAGTACCATAATGTTTGCACAATCCTCAATGCAATAGGCTTGCCACATTATTATGCCTTTCGGTATACAGTTCTTCTGCCATTAGTATGTTGCAACCAGCAACGCGGTGTGCAAATGTTTCAATTCTGTTTTACAAATCCTACATATTTACCTACTACTACCTACTTATTATTTATCTATGTAGATAGATGTGTAAATACACACACACACACACACACACACACACACACACACACACACACACACACACACAGACACAGTGGCGGTGCTGCCCCCCCTGCAAATGACTGACAAACTGTGGAAAGTTGAGTAGAAATGCATGTTTTGTAATGCAGCCATGTTCAATGAATCAGGAACTCGTGTCCTGACTAGTTGAATACTCAATGATTGTATGATGGAGGATGTAATGTTTAGTGCAGTGGCTGGAATGCATGTGTATAAATGTTCTGTGATGCTGTTTGCTTCTTTAGCTGCTGTCATTTTAGTATCTAGAATGCTTGCTTAAGTACTGTCTCTTTGTTGTCTTTTTGCCACCCAGTTTGTAAAAAACTGAGAGGTGAAACTGGATTGATTAAAATAGATGCAGCAGCACACTCAACGCATTCAGAACCGATTAATCTTTAATAAGCAGGTGGCTGTAAAGACTATATCTGATAAATATATAAACAGAAAATTGTAGAAGATTGAACTAAGTGGGTTATGATCAGGTCACAGATCATAACCTGCTTATTATGTGTTCGAGATATGGCTGCCAAGCAGTTCACCTTGAGATCATAATTCTTTGCAGTGTATGAAGCTGTACATATACTAGTAGTTACAAGGGGAAATAAATCACTGTGTTTTGCTGACTTTCAAAGCTGTACAGTGCTTAGTGAGCTCTCTCAGAAAAACAGTATAACAAAGTCTCTTACGTTTATACTCACCTTGCCATGCCTCTCAACTGTTCAGATTTTCACGGAATGCCAAGATTTTTGCTTCATATTTTGGTATGTCCCTTATAATATCTTGTTTTTGTCTAAATCACTGGGGATTGAAGTCACTAAATAGTAGCTTACATTTGAGTTTAAGACTTTGTATTCTTCAGAAAATGCAGGCAAACACACACCCTGTTAAGTTTATAAGAGGAAGTCTGGCAGGGATGTTACTGGTATGTACAGCAGGCAGAAACAAGTCTGTTTTTTGTTTTGGCACCGTCTTTGCTGGTCAGTACTGGCAGATTTGACTGCTTAGAATGAGACCTGGCCTTAACATGTTAAGCAGAGGGTGCTTAACATTTAAGACTGGTTCTCACACTGTAGCAGTTTATCTTTTTCCAAATATTGGAGATTAATGACTGTGCTTCATACACTACTTTGCCTTTAATGCTGGTAGACTCCAGACTCTGTATATTATAACTGCTTTTGTTCTGTTGAACCTCTTTTGCATGAATAGAAGGCTAGAATGTCACTTGGGTGTTGTGCATTAGTTTAGTCTCTGTTTACATTATAAAGTTTGGAGAACAACTATGATTATTCTCCTCACCGTTAATCCAGACCCAAAGTATAGAGTGGTCACAGGATCTGGCTGACACCAGAGGTTTTTATTCTCACTATGTAGACAACAGCCAAGGAGTCTGAGTGAAAGGAAGCATGACCTTGTCTGTAGTATATATACTTTTTGCTAACAAATTGTTGTCTTTCCTGTCTAGAGTAGTGGAGACCCGTTAATGCTACACAGTTTCTACTCCATTAATGTTGAGGCTCTCCTTGCTGTTTGTGCTTAACTTGTGCTGGCCTTCAGCCCCCATCTGTTTCATCCTGTGGTACTTTCTTGCTGACATTCACTCCCCCATCTGTCTCAATCTTTGGTACCTTCCTGTATACTTGGTTGGGGGGGGGGGTGGCTTTTGATCTTGTACTGTTTTAAAATAGTTTAGGTCCAAGTGGAGACCTATTGTTCTCCATGTATTCTTTTCTGCTTTGTCTGAAAGATTTTTATCCTTGGCCATTGAAATTCCTGAAGAAAATTGACCTGCCAGTCATAGCAGTGTGAACTGTGCCTCTGTTTTACAGTGTGGTCCCCATTTCATTTTGTCTGTTAAATGCTCTAGGAGTCATGTCTTGCTTCTACAAGAGATTCATTGTGAATGAAATGTTGCACTTTTTGAAAGAATGACCTATTTCACATTGGAGAATGTCTTATGAAGTTTCTTCCTGTATGAATGAAAATATTTTGCTCCTATTGTTTTTACTGTTGAATGAAATTTGTCTTTTTTTTAAGTTGAGTTTTATGGCTAGAGCAGCTGTCTTGTGTTCTAAAATAGTGGTGCACAGTATGATGTTGCTATGTCTTGAATGTATTCCCTTATCCAGAACTGCTCACATTTCCCCTCACATTCACTGCAGTGGAACCATTTTTTTAAATGTTTGTGCGCAGTCATGAAATATCCCACTTTTATATGTAGTTACATTTTTTGCCCATGCAGTTTGTGAAAGTTTATATTTCCCAGCAAAGCAAGAAGTCAAAACTGAGGTAGTTTACAGGAATATGTACAGATTTTATTTTTTTGGGGGGGCATTTGGCAGATGACGTTGATAGTATTTTTGAAACTATGGACACTCTCTGCATTTTCCTTTGCCAAACAAGTAAGTGTAATTTATTTTTAGTAGCTGTTTCAGTGAATGTGATAACTTTGAGATGTTCTTCATGTTTCACTGTTGCAGTCATCACCTGTGGGGTTATCCCTGCTGTGGTAGCCCTTGGCCGGCCCGAATACCAGTGTCAATGTTTTTGTGCACCTCTTGCTGTCGCTTGTAGTCTGACGTCAGGTTGTCAGTACTATAAAGCAAGGCAGCCGACCTCATTACATCTGTCTTTCTTGCCGTGGAGCCCGTAGCAGAAGCAGATGTTCTTCGTCTTCCCTTGCTGCAGTCCTGACTATTGGGGTATAGTCCGCGTCCCAGTCGGCCCGAATACCAGAGTATAAGGCTGACGTCGGTCATGGCGCCTTAGACTGACGTCAGTACGTCAGGGTACTAATGCGCATGACCGACATCATTTCCTCAGTCTTTTTTGCCGCATGGTCCGATGCAGAAGCAATTTTGCGAGTGCAGGTTGGCGTTCTGAGATTTTCCGAAACCGGAGTTTCAGACCGAAACAGAGTTGGCTAAGTAACCCCGTTGGGGAACATTTTGGTTTTTTCTTGCCTCAGTATTTAACCGGATGTCAGAAAAAGTGAATAACTGTATTTCTTGTGGGAAGCAGATACCGCATAGGGATTATCATACATTGTGTATACCTTGTTTAGGGCCTGAGCACGACGTTGTTGGTTGCCGCTCTTGTGCTAGATTTAACAAGCGCACTATTAAGAGGAGGCTTGATTGTGCTAGGTTAGTGTTTGGGAAGCGTTGCAATTATAATATGCCGTCGGATGCTCCGGCGCCCGCTTCATCCAAGAAGCGCAAGGACAAAACAGTGAAGCCTAGGGTGAGGAACCGGCAGTCCCGGACGTCGGTTCTTTAGAAGGCTCAGGGAGCCAGAGGTTTTGCCAGGAGTCTCTATGGAGTCTCAGGCAGATACTTTACTGTTACAGGATGTGCCCTCTCAGGAGGTAGGCCAGGCTGAGGGGCTTCTCAGGTAACTGTTCTTCCCTCTCTTCCCAAGGTAGTTAGGGCCTCTCCTTCTGTTGCCAAAGCTTCTTTTAGAGGTAGGCCAAGTTCAGCTTCTGTGGGGGCTTCTCCTAGCATTTCGGGCTCTGTGCCTAAGAAACATATGCTTAAAATGGCAGAAGATTTGATTACTCTGATTAGAGGTTCTATGCCCCCGCCTGATAAGAGGCCTAGGGTGGAACAGGAGTTTGATAGTTTTGAACAGTGTTCTCAGGCTTCAGAGTCTTCTGTGGAAGACTTGCAAGACTTTCCTACTTATTCTGATTCTGATGTGGATGATTCCACTCCTACGGCTTCTCCTCCTGAGGATTTTTCATTTTCAGAGACTCTTCACTCCATGAGGGAGCACTTTAAATGGGAAGGCCAGGATTACTCTGATTCCAGGAAAAGGCTTAGGGAATTCTTGTTTTTACCCCAGCATAGGCCCTTAGCTATTCCTCCTGTGTTGAATGTGGTGGAGGATGTTTTTGCAGAGGCTTCCCTGAACCCTGATTCCTTGCCTCCTGCTGCTGTTAAGCCTGATAGGTATTATAGGGTGCCCAAGCTCATAAGTATTTGTTTAAGAGTCCTAGGGCGGACCCAGAAACTGTTTCTCAGGGGCCTAAAGGTGTTAAAGCTTCTGTGGTTAAAAATCCTGTACCCTCTGATAAAGAGGCAAGGGCTTTGGATAGGTGGGGTAAGAAAGTATATACTTCTTCCACTCTAGCCATGAGGCGTTGAATTGTCAGTTTCATATGCTGAAATATCAGAATTATCTCCTTTCACAATTGAAATCTAAGGTGGATGCTTTGGCGGAAGGTATTGAGTGTAAAGAATTGCTGGATTTGGTTCATGTGTCTGAACAAGTGGGTAAGCATTCTTTGCAGTGTGGTTTTGATGCTGTTCAGGCCTCCTCGAGGGTGGCTGCTACTAGTTCTGTTCTTCGCAGACATGCCTGGTTGAAGGATCAGAATTTAGCTGAGCATGTTAAGACCAGGATTTTGGATGCTCCTTTACAGTCTGATGTGTTGTTTGGACCGCCTGTGGAAGCAGTTTTAAAGAAAATGGAGGACAAAGCTAAGTCTATGCAGACTGTTAAAGATTTTTTGCAGGTGCAGCCTCCGAAGTTTAGTAGAAATTGGCCTGCTAAGGGGTGGACATATCCTGCTTATGGTTCCCAGTCTAGGGGTAGGTCTAGACGTGGTAGGGGCAGGGCTCAAGGTTCGTTTAGGCCTAGATCAGACAGTTCACCTGCTCAGACTTCTGGTGAGGGCAGGGGTCAGTCCTTTCGTAAGCAGAACCAATGACCTGCCTTTTCAGCTGCCAGTGGATTCTCGTCTGGCAGCTCCTTTGGGAGGAAGATTGTCTCTTTTCAAAGAAAATTGGGATTTAATCACTCAAGACAGATGGGTGCTGGATATCATTCATCACGGTTACAGATTTTATTTCCACACAATACCCCCTTTCAAAGGCATGCCAGATGTTCCTCCTCCACAAAGAAAAGAGGCTCACAGGCAAGTTTCTCAGTTACTCCAGATAGGGGCCATTCAGCCAGTCCCTGTATCAGAAAGGGGCTTCGGATTTTATTCTCGCCTGTTCCTAGTACCAAAGAAGGGGAACACGTGGAGACCAATTTTGGATTTATCTATCCTCAACACTTATCTGGACATTCCCAAGTTCAAGATGTTGACGTTACAGCAACTGTTACCTCTGCTGGGCAAGGATCACTGGATGGTAACTTTGGATCTCAAGGAAGCTTACCTTCATGTGCCTATAAGGCTAAGTTGCAGAAAGTATCTGCGGTTTCGAACTGGAGATTTTCATTATCAGTTCTCTGCATTGCCCTTTGGCTTATCTACTGCGCCCAGAGTATTCACAAAGGTTCTGGCTCCAGTGATAGCTTACTTCAGGCTTCAAGGCATTCAAATCTATCCTTACTTGGACGACTGCCTGATTCTGGCTCAAGCAAAGGAAGACCTTCTACAGCATCTGGAATATGTCATAGCAGTGCTAAGATGCCTAGGGTATTCTGTGAACGAAATAAAGTCCAGTCTAGTACCCTCTCAAGACATGTGCTTTCTGGGTGTGAGACTGAATACAGCAGCCCAGATGGCCTTTTAACCCCGGACAAACAAAAGAGTCTGTCACTTTACTTCCATCAACTATCTCATCAGTCCGTGCTGACTGCAAGGACAGTCCTTCAAGCATTAGGGTTCATGGCATCTTGTATTCTGGTGCTTCCCAATGCCAAACTGCATATGAGGAAGCTGCAATGGTATCTCAAAATGTATGGACACAGCACTGCCAAGATTTCGACACTGTCATTCACATAATACCTTGCCTTCAAAAGGAATTCTTGTGGTGGGCTCAGGAATGTCACCTAAACAAGGGACTCTCTGTGACCCGGCCAGAGGCGAGTCAGATTTTAACGACAGATGCCTCGGACACTGCTTGGGGAGCTCATCTAAATGGAAAGTGGATACAAGACAAGTGGCCTGCCAGACTACAGCATCTACATATCAACATGAAGGAGATGTTAGCAGTCCAGTTTGCATTGATGGCTTTCAAGGAGTTACTTCTTCCAGGGCAGGTGTTGATTCTAACAGACAACACAACTGTCATGTGGTACATCAACAAGCAAGGGGGAACACATTCTTATCCTCTATGCAGGCAAGCAATGATTTTATGGGAGACTGCGTTGAGCCTGCAACTAACTCTTCAGGCAAGGTTTCTGCCAGGAGCACAGAACTCCCTAGCAGATGTATTAAGCAGACAAATCATGGATCCCCACGAGTGGAAACTGGATCTTCATGTATTTCAGAAATTGACAGTGTCATGGGGAACTCCAGACATAGATCTGTTCGCTTCTCCTCTAAACCACCAGCTGCCAAAGTATTGCACAAAGGGGTTTCATCACACAGCTTGGAAAGTGGATGCTCTGTCTTTCAGTTGGAAAAACCTTCATGTCTATGCCTTTCCACCTCTGCCTCTTCTTCCAAAGGTATTATTAAAGGTCAGACAAGACAGGCCAAGGATGATTTTGATAGCTCCAGATTGGCCTCGGCAACACTGGTACCCACTTCTACGGAGTCTTGTAAAGAAGCCTTCATGGCCTTTACCTCTGATTCCTCATCTGTTATCTCAGAAGGACGGTCATCTGCTCAATGTCAAGCTTCAATCTCTTCATCTCACCGCTTGGCATATTCTGTGTTGAAGCACAGCAGGTCTCAGCTTCCTCAACAAGTTTTAAATGTGATTATGGAAGCTAGAAGGCCTAGTACTAGGAGAGTGTCAGAAAAATGGAAGAGATTTTTATTTTGGAGTACAGCAAAGAATTTGGAGATTTCAGAGCCTAATTTGAGTGTGGCTCTTCAATATCTTACTGAATTATTGGACAAAGGTTTGTCCTTCTCTTCCATAAAGATTCATGCTGCAGCAATTTCAGCTCACTATGATTGTGACCCACCTTTGTTTTCGCATCCTTTGTTCAAGCAGTTTCTTAGAGGGCAAAGAATATAAGACCCCACGTAGAGCTCCTACTCCTGCTTGGGATCTCAATTTTGTGTTGGAAAAACTTACTCTACAACCTTTTGAGCCTGCAGCTACTGCTGAATTGAAATATTTGTCATGGAAGACTGCTTTTCTGTTGGCTATTACTTCTGCAAGAAGGGTGTCTGAGTTGCAGGCCCTTATGGCAGTAGAGCCCTTTTTGATTTTCCATAAGGACAGGGTATCATTACGTACTAATCCTTCCTTTATGCCTAAGGTGGTTTCTAGTGTGGCTTTAAACCAAACTATTCATTTGCCTACGTTTTTTGCAGATCCTCAAAATAAAGGGGAAAAGATTTTGCACACTTTAGATGTACACAGGCAATTGTGTTATTATTTGAGCAGGACTAAATTTTAGGCAGTCTCAGCAGTTACTTGTTTCTTTTGCTTTGAGTTCACAGGGCAAGCCTGTGTCAAAACAAACTATTTCTAGGTGGATTGGCTTTTGCATTGCATTTTGTTATTCCCATCATGGCAAAGAGGTTCCAGCTGGGATTAGGCCTCATTCCACTAGGGCTACTGCCACTTCAACAGCATTTCTAAGGGGTGGCAACTAAGGATATTCTGGAAGCAGCTACTTGGAGTTCAGTGCATACTTTCTCTAGGCATTATCACCTGCCTATATACTCTAAGACCAGGGCTGGTTTTGCCACAGCTGTTTTACAAGGCATGTTGTCAGCTCCTGCTACTTTATAATTTGCCAGCCTCCCTTACCTCTGCTTTGGGATTCTACCCAATAGTCAGGACTGCAGCAAGGGAAGACGAAGAACATAGTACAGTTTTGTACCTACCATAAATGTAGATGTTCGAGGATTCCCTTGCTGCAGTCCAATTTACCCTCCCTCCTTCCCTCTGTGTTTGGGTGGTTGTGTAGGTGAGTTTACATGCTTATATTTTTTGTATATATTGTTGTATATATTGTACATGTTTTTTGGTGCAGGTTGTTTTTGGGACTTGTCTTTTTGGGTCTTCTGACATCTGGGGCAAGAAAAGACTGAGGAAATGATGTCGGTCATGCGCATTAGTACCCTGACGTACTGACGTCAGTCTAAGGCGCCATGACCGACGTCAGCCTTATACTCTGGTATTCGGGCCGACTGGGACGCGGACTATACCCAATAGTCAGGACTGCAGCAAGGGAATCCTCGAACATCTACATTTATGGTAGGTACAAAACTGTACTTTCGCACGAGTGCCAATCGGTCGGTACCAGAAGTCGAATTTCAGCAGAAAACGTCTAGCTAAGTACCCTGTTGGGGACCCTTTTTTTTCTTGCTCTAACAGATGTCTGAAAAAGTTAACAATTGTCTCGCCTGTGGAAAGCAGATCCCACACCGAGACCTTCATTCTTACTGCATCACTTGTTTAGGCCCAGACCACAATGTCCCTCTTTGCCGGTTCTGTGCCCTCTTTAATGTGAGAACCTTTTGCCGTAGAGCTCTTTTTGTAGATGGTTATTTTCGTATTCCGTCTTTGAATTCCGATATGGTGCCAACAATCCGCCGACATTCCGAAAAAACGTAACGATAGAGACAGGCCACACAAGGCTAAGCCTTCTGATGATGCTACTGCTAAACAAGTCATCAGTTCTCCGGAATTCAGTGAGGTGCTTTCGCAGCCCCTGATGCCTGACTCGCTTTCTGTGCAGGCCTCTGCTGAGACCCTTTCGTAGTCTGGTATACTGCAGAAATCCACTTCGTCTACCGAGCCTTTGGCTGTCTCTACCTTGGTTGGGTCTGGAGCCGCAACGCAGGCACCGGCTTCCGAGGATGCCGTTCGCACTACCAATTCTAGACAAAAACCTACGTCTTCTCTTCCGACTACCATTTCTCAGAGACTGACGGATTCTCTCAGGCCTCAAAGCCAGGCCACTCCCAGGAAATCTGTTTGTAGCCATCATCTTGCTACTGCTCTCCCACCCCAAGCTCAAATACTTAAAATGGCGGAGGATCTCATCTCCCTTATCCGAGGTACTCAAGCCCCCACTTCTAAAAGGAAAAGGCTTCCTTCTCCAGAAATTATGACAGACCAAGAGTCTGAAGAATCTGATTATTCTGCCTTTGAAGAGGAAAAGCCCTTAACTGTTTGAGGATTCAGATGCAGAGGAATTCATCTCCTCTGCCTCCCCTCCAGAGGAGCTCTCCTTCGGGGAAACCCTTCACTCCCTTAGAGAACAGTTTCAATGTGACTCTCAGGACTACCCACAGTCAAAGAAATGACTTAGAGTGTTTCTGGACCTGCCCCAGCACAGACCCCTGGCCATCCCACCTATTCTAGAAGTGATGGATGATGTTTTTCTTGAATCCAGTTTAGCCCCTGATGCCCTGCCTCCTGCTCCAGCTAAACATGACAGGTACTACAGATTCTCACAAATACCTGTACAGGAACCCTGCTGCAGACCCTGAGGTCATTATGCAGGGATCCAAAGGAGCTAAGACCTAAGACTAGTTCTGCCAAGAATCCTCTTCCTTCTGACAAAGATGCCAGAGCTCTGGACAGATGGGGTACACCTTTGCAATCTTAGTTATCAGAGCACTCACTTGTCAGTTCCATATGTTAAAATACCAACAGCACACTTTGGAACAGTTAAAACAGAAAATTGCTACCTCTCTTGATGGTGCCATCTCTAAAGAGCTGGCAGAATTACTTCACTCTGCTGGTCAAGTGGCCAAGCATTCTTTACAATGTGGATATGACACCCAAGAAGCCTCTAGCAGGACAGCAGTGACAGGATCTGTTGTTAGAAGACATGCATGGCTGAAGGAACAACCTCTCCCTGATCATGTCACGTCTAAACATATTGATGCACCCTTAGATAGGGAACGCCTGTTTGGGGAAAAGCAGAAGAGGTGCTTAAAAATATGGAAGACAAAGCAAAATCTATGCAAACAGTAAAAGATTTCTTTCAAGTTTAACCAACCAGATTCAGCAGGAACTTCCTCTCTAAGCACTGGGCCTTCCCTGCACCCAGCAGACAGGGCCGAAGCAAGCCCCGAAGGGACAGGACATCCAGGCCCCTATCCCAGGGCCAGCAAAGAAGCAAACAATAGACCACTTCAACCTCTAAAGCAGGGAGTTCTAAGCCAAGTTTCTATGGTAAGCACTCACAATGACTCTCCCTCCACCCTCTGCCCTCCTTTCACTCATCTAAAACTAAATGGAAGGCTCACCCTCTTCAAGGACAATTGGGTCTCCATAACCAAGGACCAATGGGTATTAAAAATAATTTCTCAGGGATACAGATTCTCCTTCAGCGAACTCCCAATTCCAAGAGTGTACCCAGACCTCCCCCCAACCTAGTGGGCAGAGGCATTAAAACAGGTAAAAACACTAATATCCCAGGGGGCAGTAGAACCTGTCCCTCTGGATCAAACAGGAAATGGTTTTTACTCCAGACTATTCCTTGTACCCAGAAAAGAGGGCACTTGGCACCCCATCCTGGATCTATCCAAACTGAACACCTCCTTGGTGGTCCCCAAATTCAAAATGCTAACCTTGCAGCAGCTCCTGCCTGTGCTCACACCAAATGCCTGGATGGTGACCCTAGACCTAAAAGATGCCTACCTCCATATCCCCGTCAGGGAATCGTGCAGAAAATCCCTATGCTTCAGAGCAGGCAATTAGCACTTTCAGTTCTCTGCACTGCCCTTTGGCTTATCTACTGCTCCCAGAGTATTCACCAAATGCTTGGCCCCAGCCATAGCATTCTTCAGACAGAGAAATATACAGATTTACCCTTACCTGGACGATATCCTCATTCAGGCGAACAGCAAAGAAAAGTTGCTCCATGTCAAAAAAGTCCTAACTTCCCTGGGTTCACCATCAACGAGAAAAAATCAAAGCAAAACACCACTAGGAAATTTTTTCCTGGGACCTGTGCTAAACACAGCAACCCTTATGGCCTTCCTACCCCCAGAAAAGCAGAGCCTCTATACTTAACCCAGATGGCTTCCAGACGTCACCTCACTGTGAGGAAGTTCTTGCAAGCCCTGGGATATATGGCATCTTGCATCCTTCTCAACTCTCTAGCCAGGCTTTACATGAGAAAGCTTCAGTGGTACTTAAAGAACCTTTGGTGTCAGCACTTTCAGTCCCTAGAGACCACTCTCCCACTGATCCCTTGCATAAGGGATGAATTTCTCTGGTGGGTAGAGGCCTGTGCCATGAACAAATGAACAAAGGGTCTTCCCTTCATCCTCTGCCTTTCTGGACAGACCATCACCACTGACGCCTCAGACATAGCTTGGGGTGCTCACCTAGCAGGCAGGTGTACCCAAGGCCTTTAGAATACCGAACAACATCACTTGCACATCAACCAGAAAGAAATGATGGCAGTGCAAAATGATCTGACTTCCTTCCAACCGCTTCTCAGGCCAAGGGTCTTCCTTATAAAAACAGACAGCACCACAGTTATGTGGTACATCAATAAGCAGGGGGGCACCCAATCTTACCCCCTGTGCAGGTTACCCATGAGTCTGTGGCTCACAGCCACCTCCATGGGGCTGCACCTGATTGCCCAATACTTACCAGGGATCAACAACACACTGGCAGACCACCTAAGCAGAAGCTTACTGGACCCCCACGTGGCACCTCCGCAAAGAAATCTTTCTGCAAATCACCCAGGAGTGGGGGACCCCAGAGGTGGACCTCTTTGCCTCGCACCTCAACCACCAGCTGCACAAGTTTTGTACCAGGGAGTATCACCTCGTAGCATGGAAGGTGGATGCCTTGACCTTCTCCTCTATCCCTTATTCCCAAGGTTCTGATCAAAATAAGAGAGGAGAGACCGAAGGCCATCCTCATTGCTCCGGATTGGCCCAGACAGCATTGGTACCCCTTACTACACAGTCTGACCTCACAGCCCCAAAACTGCTTCCCCTAAGGTCAGACCTCTTGACCCAGGAGAGGGGGATGGTACTGCACCCAGACCTACAGACTCTCAAACTTTCAGCATGGCTCATACACTAAAAACTAACAAGAAGTCACTGTTAAGCAGACAGGTCCTGGACATCATCACAGAGGCCAGAAGGCCCAGCACAAGAAAGTCTTATGCAGGAAAATGGAAAAGATTCTGCTCCTGGAAACCATCTAAAGGGGGCAGTTCCTTCCAACCTTCCGTCCCTCTCATCCTGGATTACTTAGCAGAGTTGCTCAATAGTGGCCTCGACTTCTCCTCTATTAAAATCCATGCTTCGGCCATCTCTGCCCATTATGATTCAGAACCACCCATCTTCTCTCATCGTTTGATTAAGCAATTCCTCAGAGGGGCTTCTAATATCAGGCCTCCCAGAAGATCTCCTACTCCACCCTGGGACCTGAATTTTGTGTTAGAGAAACTAACCTTACCTCCTTTCGAACCTGCCGCTTCAGCAGAATTGAAATACCTCTCCTGGAAGACTGCCTTCCTACTAGCTATCACCTCAGCCAGAAGGGTCTTAGAACTTCAAGCTCTTATAGTTGTCGAGCCCTTTATAATTTTCCATGCAGACAGAGTCCCCCTGAGGACTAATCCCTCCTGTATGCCCAAGGTGGTATCTGATGTGACCCTTAGCCAGGTCGTTCACCTTCCCACCTTCTTTTCCAACCCTCAAAACAAGGGGGAAAGAATTCTACACTCACTAGACATGCACAGACAACTCAGATACTGTCGGGACCGCACTAACCCATTCAGAAAAACTGACCAACTTCTGGTAAGCTTCACTCCAGGGGCGGAGGGGATGCTCATCTCCAAACAAACCATTTCCAAATGGATTTTACACTGTATCCATTTTTGCTACAGACTACATGGGAAACCCATCCCTAAGTCGATCCGTACCCACTCCACTAGGGCAACTTCCACTTCCACTGCCTTCCTCAGAGGAGTACCTACCAGGGACATATTGGAAGCGGCCACCTGGACCTCTGTCCATACCTTTACAAAGCATTACCACCTACCTCTCTTTTCTAAGTCGAGGGCAGGGTTTACCTCTGCAATCCTGCAGGGCCTCCTGACCCATACCTAAGAGTCTGCCTATCCTTCCACCCTTTACCTCAGCTTTGGGAATCCTCCCACAGGTGATGACTGCAACAGTGAAACATGAAGAACATAGTACAGTTGTGTACACTTACCATAAATGTAGATGTTTGAGTATATTCACTGTTGCAGTCTTGGTTTCCCTCCCTTCACCCCCCCATTTCACATCTTCCCTTAGAGGGACACAGGCTTCCCAAGGTGGCTCTTAGCCACCAGGACCACTACTCTCCTTTCCCTTGTGCTTCTGACGGGTGGGCAAGAAAAACTGATGTAATTATGTTGACTGCCTTGCTTTATAGTACTGATGACCTGACTACAGACGACAGCAGCCAGCGCACAAAAACATTGACTCTGGTATTGGGCTGGCCGAGGGCTACTACACCAGGGATAACCCCGCAGGAGATGACTGCAACAGTGAATACACTAGAACATCTACATTTATGGTAAGTGTACACAATTGTACTTTTTGATGTGTGGAATTATTTTATACAGTAGTAACGTTTCCAGTTTTGCAGTATGTTATAATAAAGAGTTTATAAAGCACTGGGATAAATTCCATAAGTACAGACAGGGACTTATAAAAGCGGCTCCAAGAAATTAAATTTTTTGCCCCCCCTCCGTGGACCCTGCCTGATGGCATCTCCACATGCATTCATTTGCCCTATTTGTTTGGGGGGGCCCAGGAGTGGGCATTCCCAGTATAGACAAGAATGCTATGGCCTATTCATTCCTGCACAAGAATCCCAGTTAGCTGTCATTTCCCTGGCAAGTATCATTCGGAAGGGAGTGGGCCAGCTTGCTTTATCCTCTACCACTGACAGCACTCTCCTTGACAGCTCCTTTGAGCTCCATAGTTACTGTCCCCAGAGGAGAAGCATGTCTCCACATTCTGTATTCCCTCTCAGCTACATAGTGCAAGTGCTCTATTAACAGTGTGGGCTTGCCAGTCTTGAACTCCACTACATGAACACCATTAGGTGTCAACCATATGGTAAGCCAGAGCCATCTTCCTCCCCCTAAGGATGGGCAAGGTGGCAGACTGGAAACAACTGCTCTTACATCCTTCCTGGCCAACTCACACAGACACCTGAGCCACTAATTGAAGTCATGTCACCGGTGTCATACTGAAGGCTTTATCTTTCTTAAGCCAGTATGCTGGCTAGCAAGTAGGTACATGTTGAAACCTTTGTATAACCTAAGAGGAAGCAAAGCATTTTTAGAGTTCTACATCTAAGTATGAAACTGGTTAGAGTGTGCATTTTGTGTGTAAATATGTTTGTCTACAAGTGAGTATTGTGATTATTTTCCTGGTTCTTGGATTAACAGTAGCTGTAGCCAGAAATCCTTATATTCCCTCTGGAACAGTGATGTACTACTGGATGCAACAGTTTGAAGTTCAGTAACTCAGAATGAATCCTGGGCAGTCACTTGTGCACTGAGTTGTCATTTGCTTTCATGTATTTTCCATATGCATTGCAAGTATCATCTACTGCCTCAAAGGACTGTAATTTGTAAGCATGAAAACTGCAGAACCTACAGATGTTAGTATGTGAGTAATACATGCTACTAGATACTGAATCGATTTTTCCCCCAAGTAGTTTTGAGAGATCCTGTGACTGCTGGTAACAACAGACATCAGGCTGCTAATCTACTAAAATGCAGAACTCAGTTGACGAGATGACAGTGGAAGGTGTCAGGTGGCTTTTGCAGCAGGCTTCTTAGCTGTAGTACAGAATTTATAATTTGTTCTCACCTTGCTAGCTTTATACTCACTGATGAGCATAAAGTTCAGGGAATCGTACCAAATATCCATTTTAAGCATGTTACTAATTAAATATACTGGCCTGAAATAATTAGACAATAGCTGCTAACAGCAATTTTAAGGTTTATTCATAGTACTATAACAAAAGGTGAGCGTTCATCTTGTTAAACCCTAGTAACTCTTCTAGGCATCTCTCTTAAGATCACCCTAGTGATACGTGTATGCTTTTAATATCACAACTTCATATTTACTTTAATAATTGCACAGCTATGTTACCTACAAGCTAATGAAACATTTTGCCTTAAAGATTACATAGTGAGCAATACATCTACATTGATACGACTTGTGCTAGTACAGCTGGAGAGTGATTAACTGCTGTTCATTCACTGATTATGCATACATCATGATTTTCTAATTTTTGTAAATATTTCAATAACTAGGCATCATACATGTAATTGTTTAGCCTCATATGAAAACTCCCAACAGGATGAGCAAAAATGTTACTGTAGTGTGTGGTTACTGCTATGTACACCTCTGAACTTCTTTGTTCAAGAATTTGTGACAAACCGAAAAATAATAGGAGTGAAAAGGCCTTCTGATGAGTTGCTAAACCGAGTTCCCACCTGCTTGAGTTACCGGTAGCTCAGGTCAGTGTAAAAGATCCCATAGCTTCTATCGAAAAGTGTAGGGGAATTTCCCTGTGCCCTTAATAGTATTAATACTACCTTAGGTCTCTCCTGAAAAGAAGCCACTTGTCTAGTTAGACTAACCAGTCAACAAAAGATAAATTAAAAAAAAAAAGTCTAGGACACGTGTTTTAATGCACTTTTAAAACATTACATGAATTTCTTATAGTACAAAGCAAAAAGAACATTGCTTATATTTTCTCATTGATGTACTAACATGTTTAATAAATGTGAAGAAACATTAGTTTGGAGGTTTTGTTTTATCAAATGTAGTTACGTTATTTCCAGCTTACGTTATTTAAGCACAGCAGAAATGTTGCTACTCCCTTCACCCATGTCAAGAGAACGTTGAACTGTGGGCTGGATTTCAAAACAATGTACAGTCAGTTCAAGGTGCTGCTCTGAGTTTCTTCTCCTAATTGGCATGACTCATCTCCAAAAGAAGGCCGATATGCTTTCCATTGCTGAACACGCAAATGAAGAACTAAGAAGGCCTACTACCCTAGTAATTGAGTCTGAACTAGAAAATGTTTCCTCTTTGATTTTAACTTACACGTGATTAACTCTTAAGTCGGTGTCTCCTTTTGAAAATCCCTGTCAGTCTAGATCATTGTCGGTATATTTTTCTTCCCTTTTTCCTCTACACAGTAGTGTACTGTACATTACCATTGTTGGTAATCGCTATTCTCTTTATCTTTTTACTTGTTTTCTAAAAAAAATAAATAAAATTTTCTTCTTTTTCTGTTTATTTTTGTATTAGAATGGCTGAGAAATGACCTTCAGGTTTTAAAATGTGTTCCAAGTGTGGGCACAAGTTACCTATTTTGGATGCCCACGGTCTCTGTGTCTGTTGCTTAGGCCTGTGACACCTGCAGGAAGACTGCACTATCTGCCGTAACATTAATCCATGGGAATTGCTGGATAGTAAAAATAAATATTAAAAGGTATGCTGCCTTCTTCCTTTGGAGAGGCTATCGCAGGGGCTCAGTTCCCCAAACAGAAGACTAAGGAGTCCAAATCTCCTGTTCCTTCAACTTCCTCAGCTCCATCCTCCGAGCCTTCTAGGAAAAGGTCCAGATCACATTCAAGGAGGCCTCATACTTCTTCCCCCTTGGATCCGAAAAGAAAGAGATTGTCGGATTTGACATCCTCTGATCCGACTGTTAAGGATCCTATACTTTTGTCTAGGACCCAGTATTCCCCGTCATTAGACCCTGTGCCTTCTAGGCTGCCTTCAGCTTTCCTAGAGAGGCGCCATGCAACATCTCCTTCCCTGGCAACTTATTCATCTAGGAGTTTGACTGAAGAGGATGTGGATTGCATGATGAGGAAGTTTCTCTTGGCACAGATCCATATGGATTTGTTATCTAACTGAACTAACAGTTCAGGTCAGGTAGCCCATTCATTGACCATTCCATTACCCCATACTCCTTATCTGATTCCCTTAGTTGTTCCCGAGTCCCTGGATCCAGGTCTTCTGGGTCTGCTAGACTCTGATCCAAGGATAACTTTTTCATCGGATTCGAAGCTGACTCTGAGTGCCCTGGCTCCAACTTTTTATGATCCAGAGGACTGTCGGAGCTGGAGTCATTGGAGTTGACTCGAGGGTTTCAGAACCGTCTCTGATCCTTGGTGCTTCAGCACTGGATAGCTCGGCTCTGACTTCCTCCTCAGCAAGACTGTTTTCGATGCAGGACAGGACAGTGGTCCAGAAGCCTGCCTTCTCAGGTCTGTCTCTCTCTCTCTGTCTCCGGGGCGGTTGGCCATTGAGCAAAGACAGTTTTTTCTGCTTCAACAGAGCTAACGGATTCACCCCCCTCAGATTTCCAAACCACCTCCTAGATGACTCTGCGCGTAGAGCTTCAGCATTCGACACCACAGGGGCAGTCAGCCCGAGACCTCCAGACTACCCAGCAGGGTATTAGTCTCTATCGACACCTCCCTGAAACAACCCACCGAGGAGGTCTCTAGGAAGGGGAAGTGTAAGAGAAGGCAGTTAAATTCTCTGCAAGAGTCTGTCACTGAGGATACAGACTTCGATAAAGATGAAGGGTCTGCACAATCACCTCCAGAAGATGTGTCATTTGGAGACATCCTTGAGATCCTGAAACAGAGAGGTGGTTGGACTCCTAGCAACCCTTCACCTGAGGAGTCAGTATTTCTGGAGGTGTTCGGAGCTGGCTAATCTATCTCCTGGGTTTCTCTGCCCACTGACAAGCTCATTGATTTGGCCTCTCAGTGGGCATTGAAGGAGCCTGACACAATTGAACTGATACCCAAAAGGCCAGATAGGATTCTAGCTCCATCTTTGGGGAAGGAATTTTGGGGTAAAGGGGTGCCCATGGATGCCAAGGTCATGGCAGCGGCCACCAAGAAGCAACATTCTGAATGCCCCTTTTGGTATGTACCTCACAAGACATTTACAACAACTGGAAAGGCCGCAGAAATACCTCACAAAGAGGATTACTGGCCTCAAACAGATGACCTACGCAGACTGTCTCAAAAAACTTCAGCTTTACTCCGTCTCATATCGCCTACTCAGAGGTGATCTCTGCCTAACATACAAAGCTATGTCAAACCCAGAGCTGTTAGACATGCTCCACTTAAAGAAATCCCATTCCCTCTGAACTACACGCTCTAGGGACCTAAACCTTGTCACCACAATAAACAGAACATGCCGGAGGGATAGATTCCTGTCCCAGAGACTTCCCATACTCTAGAATAAACTACCTACCTATATCAAGCAAAGCTCCTCATTAGCACTCTTCAAGAAAAATCTTGATGATTGGATGGGAAATAGGAAATTCACCCCGGGGATCACTTCTGTGGCTCTGCTCGACAGTGGCACAGGAAAATAATTTTCTTGGGTGGCAAAAGCCAGGGTACCTTTTTGGCTGGGCTTGTATAGGCCCTAGGGCCGATAGCCTAGTATCTACCTATGATCCTATGAACCTATGAACAGAGTTCCGCTGTTTATCCCCCTAACAGGGAGTATAGGGTGATGGACAGGTTTGGGACGCATGTCCATGCATCAGTGACCTTTGCCCTTAGGTCACTGAACTATTTGGCACATTTTACGAGGTTACAAAGGTATTTGATCAAATAACTTTCAGCTTCCCTTTCAGCAATCATTTCTGCAGAGGCCGAATCATTTCTGGATTCTCAGTTGGCTACCCTTCAGTCTATTTCAAATTCATCCAAGAGGCTTACTTCTCATGCAGCCGAAGGTGCCTCAAGGGCAGCAGGTTGAGGCATTTCCATCAGGAGGTATACCCGGATGTGCTTATGTGATTTTGCGGAGCCCTTCAAGTCCTCATTCATCAGTGCTCCCTTTGATGGTACTTCCTTGTTTGGTCCCAAAATGAAGGACACAATATCCAGGTGTGAGAAGGATTGGAAGACCCTCTCTGCGGTGGTTGTATGTTTTTCGACCCCTCAAAGATCATTTTTGAGGAATCAGAGAGGTGGTCGGAAGATGTGCTTCAGGAAGTCCCATTGTCCTTTCCAGGACACATGTAGAGAAAGTTTTCCTAGGGGCAGAGGGGGGAACTCTAATGGTTGATGCCACCAGCGCAGCAGAGGAGGTCTGCAAAAACCAGGGGTCCAGCGATTCTTTTTCTGAGAGACCCTACCAGCGTTCCTGAAAGGAGGCCCGATTGTCCACCTTTGGAGGCAATCGGGGTCGACTGTCCCTGCACCAGAGAGCCTGGATAGACATAACAAGCGATACTTGGGTGCAGAGGATCATTTCCAGAGGTTATATAATTCCTTCTTACCTTCCACCTCCAACCCCATAAAAGATTCCCGATGTTCCACCCAGTCAGAAGAAAGAAGCAGCAATTCAAATACAAAGGCTGCTTGAAAAGAGTCATCCAAGAGGTCCTGCCAGAGCAGATAGAACCCAGAAATTACTCAAGATTTTTTTTAGAGCCAGAGAAAACAAGGGACTGGAGACCAGTTTTGTATCTCTGCAACTTGAATAAGTCAGTTCGACACACAAAGTTTTGGATGGTCACAGTTCAGTCCATTTTCTCTTTTCTGGACAAGGACGATTGGATGTGTTTGGTAGATCTCCAGGATGTGTACTATCACATAAAGATGAACAGACAATCCAGAAGGTATTTACGCTTCCTGCTGGGAGCCAGTCACTACCAGTCCAGAACTCTGCCCTTTGGCCTCACCACAGCCCCCAGGGTGTTCACTAAATGAGTGGCAGTAGTAGCAGCTCACTTGAGACTGCAGGGATTCCGGGTGTTTCCATATCTAGATATCTGGCTCATTACTGCCTGAACCAGGCTTCCGTTAATAAGGGCAAGACAAGTCTCACAACCAACTCAAAATTTAGAATTCATAGTAGCAGTTTTCAACATGAAATCTACGATAGCTTCTCTTCCTCTATCAAGAGTACAGACTATCAGATTACAGCTCAGAAAAGTAATTTGCAGTACCAAGATCTCAGCATAGTCCTTCAGGCTCTAGGATCAGTGTCAGTGGCAATAACCTTAGTACCTGTAGCCAGATTCCACATGAGGATTCTTCAATCGATGTTAGCAACACAGTGGTCTGTCCTTCACCAACACATGTCAGCACAAACAAGATTCATTCAGGCATGCAAGAAAGATCTCAGGTGGTAGAGCAGGTTTTACAAGGCAGTCCATTCATTCTCCCTTAGCGCCAGGCCATAGTGACCACAGAAGCTTCCCAGCTGGGGTGGGGGGGCACTTTCTGGAGAAAACAGAACAAGGCACTCGGTCCCCCCGAAGAGGCCAACTTGCATGTAAATGTCTTATAGATGAGAGCAGTGCTATTAACATTGCATGCCTTCCAGAATGCTCTCCCTTCAGGGATAGTTGCTGTTCAAACAGACAGTATGTCAGCAGTTTGGTACATCAACAAACAATCAGCAGTTTGGTACATCAACAATCAGCCAGGGACTAGATCATACACCTTGTGTTGAGAAGCACTCAGAGTGTGGCAGTGGGCGATCTCATCCAGCCACTTCCCCAGAAAGTGCATTGCTAGGAGAAAGTCCAGTGTGATAGCAGACAAATTGAGCAGGTACATTCTTCTACCTCATGAGTGGTCTCTCAACAAAGGAGTGACACAAATGATCTTTGTCAATGGGGCCAGCCTTGCTGCAATCTTTTTGTTTCCCCTCTAAACAACAAATGCAGAAGCTACTTTGCCCTAATCCCCCCACAAGGGGAATCACTGAGGGATGCCCTATTTCACAATTGGCCTCCCGGTCTGCTTTATGCCTATCCACCAATTCCATTAATTCTGAAATTTCTGCAGAAGGCTGCCAGGTTGAAGAGCAGAGTCAGCAAAGTCATGCTTATTGTACCTTACTGGCTTCAACAGGTTTGGTCCCCCTTCCTGTGGCCTCATCTAATTTACCAACATTGGATTTTGGATCCGATTCTAGACCTCCTGTCTCACCCAACAGGTATGATTCACCCAGACATCTCGAATCTCAGTCTTATGGCCTGGTTTCTTCAATTATGTTAATAGCCAGGCAACCAGTGCTCCTTTCCTTGGTCCACTATATCCTTTTATTTTCCCATAAACCTTCAACACAAAAACTCTATTCAAGTAAATGGAAAAGATTTGTTTGCTGGGCACAACAAAATCATATGGATCCCTTTTCAGCTCCGATACATAGTGTACTTAAATTTTTAGCTTTACTTTTTGAAGAAGGAGCTAGTTCCTGTACCATTAAGATTCAGTTAGCCGCAATGTCTAATTTCCATATTGGATTTGAAAGTTCTTCAGTAGCACCTGCTAAACTGTGTAGAGCATTCATGAGAAGCACTCTCTTTTTGAGACCTCCATTTAAAAAAAAAGGCCTTGCATCTAGATCTAAGGATGCTATAATTCCATTATACTCTGCCCTCATCAGGTCAGTAATTGAATGCAGTGCTCCCTTTTGCATGTACCTCACCAGACACCTGCAACAATTGGAGAGACCACAGAGGTTTCTCACGAAGAAATTTCAGGGTACACAAAACAAGTCTTATGTGGAAAGACTGAAAGGTTTGTCACAGTATTCTGTCTCCTACAATTTGCTAAAGGGCGACCTGTGCCTGGCTTACATGGCAGTCTCTGACCTGTCCCTGATGAAAATGCTACATATTCGTAAATCAAACTGCAGGAGGGTCACTCAGTCTAGGGATCTTAACCTAGCCCTTGACTTGAACAGGGCATGCTGGAGAGGTGGATACATCTTCCGGAGACTGCCACTTCTCTGGAACAAGCTTCCAGTTCCTGTGAAATAGAGTCCCTCCCTGACCCTCTTCAAACACAACCTAGATCAATGGATGGGTGATCGGAAAGTCACTCCTAGGGTGGTACACATGTTGCCCATGTCCCTCCTGAACAGAGAAAGTCTGTATTAATTGCTATAGACCCTTACTCTGCAAATTTCACTCACCTAACCACCGACAATTGGGACAATTCGGAATAAATATGGCTAGGCTTGTAAGGGCTCCAGGGCCGTTAGCCTAGTAACCTGCTATGAACAGTCCCAACAAAATGCAGGTAAACAGAAGATCTGAAGCTGTTGCCTTCATTTATCCTTCAACCTGTGGGTACTTGGATCCGACCAGATCCAACTCGGCTGCATTGCCAGCATATGATCCGAGCTCCAAGCTCCTCCACTTCCCTTCAGATCTCGTTTGCCATGCCTCTGTAAGCATCGTGATCCGCTTCTCTGAGCAACTTTTTGGGTAAGTGAATTTTTTCTGGGCTTAAGTCTCTCTATCTAGTTTCTTCCTTCTACCTTTACTATCACTTCCCCTCTGCATTCGAGTCGGTAATAAAAAAAACAAAAACAAAAAACCTTTTCTTCTCTTCTTTCGTTAGGGGTGTGTGTGTGTGTGTGTGTGTGTGTGTGTGTGTGTGTGTGTGTGTGTGTGTGTGTGTGTGTGTGCGCGCGTGTGTGTGAGTGTGTCTGTGTGTTTGGGCCTCTCCCATTTAGGTATGTCAGAGACTCCTAAACTGAAACCGGGATTTCATAAGAGTGTGGCCACAAGCTTTCCCCAGCTGATGGCCACACTCTGTGCATTGAGTGTTTAGGGGTGGCCCATCTAGAGTCCTCCTGCTTGATTTGCATGGGGTTCAACCCTCCGCACATTGATCGACAGGAGGAACAAACTGATATTGAAAGGCCTTCCCCCCTCCTACCACCGGGGCCCAGGCCTCTAGTTCCTCTGCTACCCCTGCTTCTTCCATTTCCGCCCTGGCCTCTGGGACTCAACCTCCCACTAAGAGGACCAGGGACAGAGACAAACATAAGCATAGGGTCAAACCTAGGAAGCGGTCCCCGACCGCTCCTCATCTGCAGGTCCCCCAGCCAAGATCAGCTCGGGTTTGAAAGTGGAGTCTCTCTGGTTCCGTTCCTCTCGCTTCTCCTAGAGCCGGAGGCGTTTTGGAGCTGCTCCCCGGCCTTGGCATACCCCCACCGCCCCTCTAGGCCGGTGTTGGTGGCCTCCTCAACCATATCCACCCGTAGTCTTTCTGAAGCCGAGGTGGACAGGATGATGCAGAGATTCATCTGCACCCAAATACAGATGGGGGTCTTGCCTGCCCCTTCTGCCTCCGGAATGGGAGGCATGCAGTCCAGCTTTATTCTGATTACTCCTTCTCCGATCTGACACTCGGTTTCGGAGTTCTTGGATCCGAGGACACTCAGTGTCGAGGGGTCAGCTCTGATGGTAGCTCGACGCCGGCCATTACCTTGTGTGGGTTGGATCTGACAAGTTCTGATCCATCCAGCTCTCGGAGCTGGATCTGAGGGGATGGTTTCAGCTCCCAGTTTTTCGGAGCAGAGCCTTTCCAATCAGAGGCTCAGTGCCTGGAGGTTCGGCTCTGGATCCCCTGTCGAGACAGAGGGTTGCAGACCCATCTATAGCCCCTTCTCAGACTGTACGCTCTCCTTCTGCCTTCAGTGTGGTGGAGAGGGTTTTCTCGATCCTATCGAGACCCTTGACTATCTTGTCTTTGTAGTCCACCCAGGCTCCTCTCTATTTCTGGTATGGATTCCATCATCCTGTTACCTCAGGGACAGCCTGCTGCCGCTTCACCCCAGGGAGCTCTAGCACGGGAGCATTCAGAAGTTTTCCAATCCTCCACAGAGACTCCCCCTGAGGAGATGTGTCAAAAACATATGTGTAAAAGGAGGCACATTGACTCCCCACTGGAGTCTCTCATGGAGGACCACTGGAGCCTCTCATGGAGGACACAGATTTGGAGGAAAGGGAGGGTTCCCCCAGTCACCCCCGAGGATGTCTCCTTTGGAGACATCATGAAGATCCATCGTCAGCAAGGGAGTGGTCTGCCCAGAAACCCAACCCGGACGAATCGGTGTTCTTGGAGGCATTTGGCACAGGAGTCTCTACATCCTGAGTGTCCCCTCCCGTGGATCCACTGGTGGATCTAATTACATCTCGGGCATAGAAAGAGCCTGACACAGTGGAGACGATCCCCAAACATCCTGACAATTTTATTGAGTGGTTCCTTGGATAGGACCTACTGGACCAAGGGATCCACCGTCGGTGTCATACTAGTGGCAGCGGCTACTAAGAAGGAGCTTGCGCAGGAGAGTTCCACGGTTCATTCACTAGACCAAGAGTCTAGGACGATGGACTGCTTTGGGAAGCGGGTGTATGCTTCAGCCACATTTTCGGTTTGTGTGCTGAACTGTATGCCACACATAATTAGACTCCAGTGAGACCTAGTCAAGGAGATTGCTGAGTCTACCCCAGGGTCCATGTTGGTGGAGGAGAAGAAGGTTTTCACCTCTCTTATGGCCACCTTCACGTCGATCGCTAACACCTCCATGCGGCTTTTCTCTCATGCTACTGAGGGAGCCACTAGAGCTGCCCGAACTGGTGCTGCCATCAGGCTCCGGCTCTGTGCATTCTTGGAGCCCTTTAAGGTGTCTTTTACTAATGCCCCGTACAGTGGTTCCACCCTCTTTGGAAAGTCGGTATGCAGCACTCTTATCCAGAGCTAGAAATATGGGAAGACTCTTTCTGCCGTTGGAATCCGTTTCTCCACCCCTCAGCGAACCTTTTCAAAGAATCAGTGGGAGGCAAAGACGATGTGGTTCCGGAAGTCTCAGAGCTACTCCCAGGATGCTCAGGACTCGCCTTTCCCTAGTGGCAGAGGGGGATTTGTTAGACGCTACCCCTGAGGCAGAGGGCTCTGAGGAATTAGGGGTCTCGAGAGCCTTTCCCGGACAGTGCTGTGCAGCAACCCTGAAGGGTTGCCTGGCTGCTCAGCTCTGTAGGCAGTCGGGAGACTCCTCTCACTACACCCATCTGCCTGGGAGTCGATCACAGATGATCGTTGGGTGTTGCAGATCATATCCAGAGGCTATTCAATCCCCTTCATTCAACCACCATTCCTGCAAAAACACCTCCCAGATGTTCCACCCACGCAAAGGAGGAGGCAGCACTGGAAATTGCAAAGCTACTAAAAAAGCGAGTCATCCAGCCCGTCCCCCTAGACCAGTATGGATTAGGCATCTATTCCAGATTCTTTTTAGTGCCAAAGAAAACAGGAGACTTAAGACCCATTTTGGATCTTTCCACCTTAAATTTTCAGTTGCCAAGATGAAGTTCTGGATGGTCACTCTTCAATCTATCCTGCCTTCCTGCAGGAGAACGACTGGATGTGCTCGGTCGATTTCCAGGATGCGTGCTACCACATCAAGATGAACAGGTGCTCTTGGAGAGTCCTCCTCTTCCTGCTGGGAGACAGTCATTATCAGTTCAGAGCGCTCTCCTTTGGTCTCACCACAGCCTCCCAGGGTGTTCACCAAAGTGATGGCAGTGGTAGCGGCTCACCTGCATCTGCAGGGCTTACAGGTCTTCCCTTACCTGGACAATTGGCTCCTTTCTGCTCCCTCCAGGCATCGACTCTGCCAAGCAAGGGATTCCCTTCTTCAGATTGCCCACCAGTTGGGCATAACCAGCAGTCACAACAAATCCCTACTGACTCCAGTTCAAGTTCTAGATTTCATTGGAGCTTGGTTGGTCACTACTCAGACTAAGGCTTTTTTAACTTCAGACAGAATTCAGTCCTTGAAACTTCATGTGTGTATCCTTCAAGCCCCGTTGCTGACATAAGAATTGGTCTTATGGGCATTGGCATTTATGGCGGCCATGATCACCCTTGTGCCTATGGCTCGATTACACATAAGGGTACTGTGATGGCGGTTCATTGGTCATTTGCTAGATCTTCAGTTGTCTCACATGATTTGCATATCTCGAGCATGCAGGGATTCTCTTCTAATGTGGATTTGTTCTCCAGGTCTTCTTCGGGGTTGCCCCTTTATTCTGCCGGACCCCTTGGCCACGGTGACCACGAATGCTTCCCTATTCTGGTGGGGGCATTGTTTAGGAAGGACAGTCCAAGGCACATGGTCCCCCCACGAGACCCGATTGCATATCAACGTCCTGGAGATGAGGGTGGTGCTCATAGAGTTGCAAGCTCTCCATGCCCATCTTCCTTTTGGGACGATTGCTGTCCAGACGGACAATATATTGGTTGTCTGGTACATCAACAGACAGGGGGAACCAGGTCTTATCCCCTGTGTTATGAGGCCATGAGAGTGTGGGAGTGGGCGATCTCCAACAGCCATTTTCTGGTAGCAACTCACATTCTGGGGATGTCCAACATTCTAGCTGACAGGCTCAGCAGGTCTATTTTGATGCCTCTTGAGTGGTCTCTGAGTCCTTCAGTAGCGAGCGATGTTTTCGACTCTCCTTTCAATGCGAAGTGCAGGGCGTTTTTCACTCTGAACCCCATGCAGGGGAAGCCCCCAGAGATGCTCTGATTCATGCTTGGCCCTCCGGTCTTCTGTATGCTTACCCTCCTCTCCCTCTGATCCCAAAATTCCTTCAGAAAGCTTGCAGGTTGGGGAGCTCGGTCATACTCATTACCCATTCCGGCCTTCCCAAGTCTGGTTCCGGAGTTCTCTGTTCTCACGTAGTGTGTCCTCCATGGACATTAGATCTGGTTCAGGACCTCATCTCTCAGGTATACCTCACCCAGATCTGGTCAGTCTGAAGCTCACTGCTTGGCTGCTCCATTCCCATGATAGCCAGGATTCCCACGTTATCCTCACCAGTCAAAAAGGTATTAGTTGCAGCTCATACGTCTTCTACTAGGAAGATTTATTCCAGCAAGTGGAAGCGTTTTGCTATCTGGACACCTTAATGTGATCTAGACCATTTTACTGCTCCAATTCCGATGGTTCTTGAATTTTTGGCATACATTTTTCACTGAGGTGCCAGTTCTTCCACGGTCAAGATCCAACTGGCAGCTATATCTAATTTTCATGTAGGCAACAACACGGCTTCTCTAGCTTCCTCTAAGCTTTGCAAGACCTTTTTGAAGTGTACTTTTTTGCTTCGGCCCAATACTTCCGTGGGATCTTACGCTGGTTTTGTAAGCTCTTGTTTCTTCCCCCTTCAAACCAGCAGCTTCAGTAGATTTATAGCTTTTGTCTTGGAAAATGGCTTTTCTGATTGATATATCAGCCAAAAGGGTTTCAGAACTTCAGGCGTTGTCAATCAAACCTCCATATATGATCTTTCATAGTTTCATAAATTCATAGGGTGGTACTAGGCTATTGGCACTAGGGCCTATACAAGCCTAGCCTTAACAACTCCCTGGCTATTTCTTCCCACACTATTTACTTCCTGGACCCCTGTCTAGCAGGGCGACTGACGTGATCCCTGGGGTGAATTTCTTTTCTCTCATCCAATCGTCAAGGTTCCCTTTGAAGAGGGCCAAAGAGGCGCTCTGCTTGACATGCATGGGCAGTCTATTCCAGAGTCTGGGGAGTCTCTGGGTCAGGAACCTATCCCTCCAGCATGTTTTGTATATTGTGATGACAAGGTTTAGATCCCTGGAGCGTGTGGCTCTGAGAGATTGGGATTTCTTTAAGTGTAGCATGTCCAACAGCTCTGGGTTTGACATGGCCTTGAGCAGAGATCGCCACTGAGTAGACGATATGCAACAGTATATAGCTGAAGTTTTTTAAGGTGGTCAGTATAGGGCATCTGCTTTAGGCCTGTGATTCTTTTAGTGAGGTATTTCTGCGGCCTTTCCAGTTGTTGCAGGTGTCTTGAGAGGTACATACCAAATGGGGCGTTGTATTCTGTAATGGGTCTAATGAGGGATGAGCACAGGGGGACAATGACCTCCTTTTTTGTGGATGAAAAGCCCTTAGTGATGAGGTGTGCCACATAGAAGGATTTCCTGACTGTTGTGGCGATGTGGTTATCGAAGGTGGGACCACTGTCCACCTGTGTCCCTAAGTCTTTTATCCCACTTTTGGTGTTTAGTGTACTGCCACCTATGTGATAATTCATGGGTACATGTTTTTTCCCAAAGGGGATAACTATACATTTCTTGGCATTGAGCTTGAGCCCATGGCTCTGGCACCAAGCATCTGTTTCTGTAAGGCCCTTTTGTAGAGTATCCACATCATTTGGAGATTCAATAATGGCTCCCAGTTTGCAGTCATCTGCGAACTTTGTTAGCCAGAGTCCCTTAGTATTGGCCTGTACTTCAGAGAAGTAGATGCCAAACAAGAGTGGTCCCAGGACTGAACCCTGAGGTACTCCACTTGTCTGGAGTCAGCTACTTTTACAGTGTGGGTTCTGTCAGTAAGCCAGTTGGCAACCCATCGAGTGACGTAGGGATTAATGCCCAGCTTTAGTAAGTTTATCTATGATTCCAGAGTGGGGGATGGTGTTAAAGGCCTTGGCGAGGTCCAGATAAGCTGTGTGGACCGCCTTACCCTCGTCCACGGCTCTGGAGACTGATTCGAAGAAGTCAGTCAGGTTCAGGAGACAAGATCAGCTCTTCACGAACCCAAACTGGGTGGGGTCCTGTGTTTGAAGGCTCCCAATGTCTTTGTTTATAAGTTCCGTGATAAACAAAAAAAAAAAGGAAATGGCACTCAAAATAAACCAAGAAACAATTATTATAAGTGCCAAAACTGTTGGAAGAAACGAACGAGGATAAATTTCAAAGTAGATTTATTCCAAAAATGTAAATATTCCACATAAAATACTCCATACCAGTGCAACAAACAACAAACACATGAACGCCTTTACATAACATGCGTTTTCGTCTCAGTTTCCCGACTTCATCAGATAACCAGTAATTTCATCAATTAACATTTATATCATCTAATTAATACAGAAACACCCAATCCCATTCAAGATCTGAATTTAAAAATTTAAAAAGACAGTGAACATTCTAATATTTACATTCACTAAATAGATATACTATTATTGTATTTCTCCATTAAATAGATGCTTGATAATAAAATTCTCAAATAATTAATTTAAAATAGATTGTTATGCATTTAATTCAAATCAAATGAATAACTATTGTATACTAAAACAACTTCATAAATATTTTAAAAGCTGTTATATTTTAAGTGAGCAGGAAGAAAGGTCTTGTCATCTGCTGAATAAAGTGCTTAATGCAACCCTAGTTCTAAAGTTTTGCAGATCTTAGTTTTAAAAGTGGAACAATGGATATATAATAATTCAGCCCTGGGGGGCTTCCTGCGTCCAGGGTCACTTGCCACCAAAGTTCTCTAAATTCTATTCTGTCTTTCCATGGACCTCCCATTACATCTTTCTTAATTTTCTCCAACACAAGAAAAGAGAATTTAGCATTTGGACAAGATCTAGTGTGTTTATATAAAGCACTAGTTTCCTTTCTTGTTATAATGTCGTATTTGTGTTCATAAATTCTTCTCTTTAATATTCTCTCTGACTTTCCAACATAAAAAGAAGTACATTCTGAACACACAGCTAAATATACTATCCCCTTGGTCTCACAGTTGTAGTATCCTTCACTTTCTATCCATCTGTCCCTACTTTCTAAATAAATTTTGTTTGTATTCATAATGTTTACACATTGTGGACAATGTCCACACTTATATGTTCCTTTTCTTCTCTTGTTGTATTTATTAATATTTCCATGCTCCAATATATTCTTAAAACTTTGTGAATTCTTGTATACTACCTTAAAAGGAAGATCTGATATTTTTTCCAAGTCTGTAAATGCCACAAATCTATTCCATTCTTTTTCAACTATTTTTTGGTAGTATTATTAAGAGCATTGTATTCCAATACTAATGCTTGTTGGAAGGTAGTGTTATCATAAATGTCACTTGCCAAAGGCGTGTCATAATGGACATGTACAATATTTCCCTGAATTGGTTTAAACTTGTGAGCTCTTCCTTCCATAACCTCTTCTTTCATTTTATTAATAAAATTGTGTGGGTAACCCTTCTCTAAAAACATTTTCTCTAAAAAGTCGCATTCAATCTGGAAGTCAGTGTCTATACTAGTCATACGACTTCCCCTTACAAATTGACCCTTTACTATATTTTTCTTACAATAATGGGGGCGTGCTCTTTGATAATGCAGAAAGGAATTGCAAAAGGTGGGTTTCCTAAATATCTTAGTTTCAAACTTCCCATTTATTTTGTAAACTTCTGCATCCAAATATTGTAAACTTTCTTTGGAAGTATTGAATGTAAATTTAAGGAAGTCAGTAGTTTCTTCCATATAAATCTTAAATTCTTCTAACTTTTCAACACTTCCTGTCCATAAAATAACTATATCGTCTAGGAATCTCCGATAGAGAGTCCAACAGGAGGCACATTCAGAATTTAAAATATATTTTTCTTCCCACTTAGCCAACACAAGGTTGGCATAGGTGGGGGCACAGGGCCACATCATTTGGAGATTCAATAATGGCTCCCAGTTTGCAGTCATCTGCGAACTTTGTTAGCCAGAGTCCCTTAGTACTGGCCTGTACTTCAGAGAAGTAGATGCCAAACAAGAGTGGTCCCAGGACTGAACCCTGAGGTACTCCACTTGTCACTTGTCTGGAGTCAGCTACTTTTACAGTGTGGGTTCTGTCAGTAAGCCAGTTGGCAACCCATCGAATGACGTAGGGATTAATGTCCAGCTTAGTAAGTTTATGATTCCAGAGTGGGGGGTGGTGTTAAAGGCCTTGGCGAGGTCCAGATAAGCTGTGTGGACCGCCTTACCCTCATCCACGGCTCTGAAGACTGATTCGAAGAAGTCAGTCAGGTTCAGGAGACAAGATCGACTCTTCACGAACCCAAACTGGGTGGGGTCCAGTGTTTGAAGGCTCCCAATGTCTTTGTTTATAAGTTCCATGATAATACGTTCCATGGCCTGCAGATCAGGCTCGTCAGACTGATGGGGCGGTAGTTCCCGATTTCCATGGTGGATCCCCACTTGTGGAGTGGGATAACTGTAGCTGTGCGCCACTCATTGGGCACAAAGCCTGAGGTGAGGCTATGATTAAACATGACACTTAGGTGAGGTGCCAGTTCATTTTGTAGTTCATGTAGTACACAGCCCGGGATGTCATCTGGTTCCTTGGATGCTGTATTCTTGGCTTTGGAGAGTGCGTTTTTACCTGTGTGGCCGTTATTACCGGAATTTGGCAATCTTCCGGTATTGAGATGGGCCATTTATGGGGTGAGAGGGGGGTGAAGTTGGCACTGAATTGATCTGACAGGATATTGGCAATATCCTTGGGATCAGTATATTTAATGCCATTCTGTTGTAGCTCAGAGCAGATCTGAGCATTGCCATTTACATTTTTGACATAGTTATAGAATGCCTTGTGGTTGTCTTTGGAATCTTTGACAGTTTTATTTTCGTAACTAACTTTGGAGGATTTTACGAAGGATCTCAGCTTCTTACTGAGGCTGGGAAGGGAGTTTTTTGCATCCTGGGATTTTCTTCTTCTACAACAGTTTCTTCCTTTTGTTGTATAGTTTGTTTATGGCAGGGGACTACCAGATTGGCTTCATTTTTTGGAGGAGAGCATCTTGGCTCTATTTGGGATGGCACAATTCATGCATGAGTGGATATGCTCGTACAGTGCCTTAGTGTAGGACTCAGCAGTTGAACTTGCAGTTCCCGTCTGCATGGGTGTCATGAAGTTTGTCACTTCTGACTTTAGTAGCATGAAGTTGGCTTTGGAGAAATTTTTTTATGGAGGTTTCCTTACTGGGGGGTGGGATGTGGATGTTAAGGGTGATTAGCTTATGGTCTGACCTGACCAACGAGGGGGAGATCATAGGTGTGGAGCATCGATTTCCCATGTTGGTAATGACCAGGTCTAGGATATTGGAGCCCTTGGTGGGACAGTGGATTAGTTGATCCAGGGCGTTGGAATTTATGAATTCCAAGAACCGTTGGGCAAAGGTGTTGGTACACGAGTAGTTTTCCCAGTTAATGGCAGGGTAGTTGAAGTCACCCAGTATTAGGGTGTTTGGTTCATAACTCATTACATCCGAGTGACACCTCCAGGTGCATCTGCAGTTAACTCCTACTGATGCCTCTAGGCGTCAGATATTGCTTGTTCATATTTGCATCAATAATTCTAAAAGCCATGCTATGTACAAGGTTTTAAAAGGCTTCTTGTTAAAGCTTACACAGTGACAAATGTAACTGCATTAATATTTGACCTTTCTCTAGTGCAGGTAATTAGATATTAACTGTTGTTTTTATGGTCTTAATTATTATAGGTATCATTTTCACATTTTTCAAAATATCTCAACAACCAAGTAACACTGAGAACTTCTTAGCCTCATATGAAAGAATGTATGTAACTTGAGTGGTTGCTGAGATATTGTAAGTTGTTTACAAAATATTACAAACATAATAGTGTTTAGTGTGACTTGTAAAATTCCATTTAATACCTAGACGCTAAAGAATACTACCACTATAAAAATAGTTTGTGCTGAAGGGTTTGCCATTTATATTTCTCTCATTACCCCTATGGTTCCAAAGATATGAACATTTGTTTGAAATGTGAGGACATAATTTGATTCTGTGAAAAAACGTAGGCTCCGTCCATTGGAAGTTACAGTTTAAACTTCCTGAGCTCCATAAGGACAGGATGTCTTTACGTACTAATCCCTCTTTCCTTTCCAAGGTGACTTTGGAATCGAACATTAATCAGGTTATTCATCTCCCTGTTTTCTTTCCCAATTTTCAGAACAGGGGAGAGTACAAATTGCATTTATTGGATGTTCGACAATTACATTTTTATTTACACAGGACTAAGTCTTTCCATAAATCAGACCACCTCTTTGTTTTTTATTCTAAGCCCTTTCTAGGGAAACCTGTAACGAAAGTTACCATTGCTCATTGGATTTCCCAATGGCTTATTCAGCTAGAGGTTTGCTCCCGCCGGAACAAGTTAAGGCGGATTCGACTAGATCTGTGGCTACTTCACATGCCTTCTGGTCCAGAGTTTTGCTGGGTGATATTTGCTGTGCGGCCTATTGAGCATCTTCGCATACTTTCATTTCACACTGTAAGTTGGACATTCTATCCAGGAACAGGGTGTCCTTTGGTTCTGCCATGCTCCGGAATATCCTTCCATGAGGGCCTCCCAGGTGTGTTGGTAGCTGGGGACTCTGTCTCACAGGTTGAAGGACAAATGAAGACAACAACTTCAGATAAAGAAGTTATGTACTCACCATAACGTTCCATCTGAGTTGTTGCTCTTCATTTGTCTTCAACTGTCCCTCCCTCCTTCCCCCTGCCTTTTGTGGCTGCATGGTGGTCTGGATAGAAGATGTATAGTCACCACTTTAGCATTCATTTGATATTCTCCTCTTATATCTGGAGACATATGGTTATGAAGTAAGGCCTTGGGTCAGGTTGGGATGCTATGGTTAGCAGCAAACTCGATCTGAAGGGAGGAGAAGGACAGGGGCATTATTGGTAGGGGAGGAGCATGTAGCTCGGATCAGATGCTGGAAATGTGGCTGAGTCGGATCCTGTTGGATCTGAGTACTCACACAGGTTGAAGACAAATGAAGAGCAACAACACGGATGGAACGTTATGGTGAGTATATAACTTCTTTTTTTAGATGGATTGTACCATTATGTTAACAGACTGTTTTTTGGGTATCTGTGCCTTGTCATTATAATCATTATAGGTTCATGTTTGATTACCAAGTTAACAACCTCTAAGGGACCCAGTAGTGGTCTGCGTGTTGGTGAATGACCTTAGACACTCTACCCATAGGAATATGCAGAAGAAATTTATTTAACTTGCTGCACATATGTATGAGGCAGGAAAGACATTGATCTTGAGTGGTATTTTGCCATCACCCAGAATAATGCCAAGATTCAATGACAAGATATTTGGCTTTAATAATTGGTTATGTAGTTAGTGTCATTTCAGGGGGATCCAGTACATGTCAGCTTCAGACAAAATGGCTGAAAAGTCTTCCTGCTTTACCAGAGATGACCTTCACCTCTCTTAACCAACATTTTCTCATTCTGGTTAAAGCCTTTGCTGTCCCCATAGTGCCTTTTTAGGCACAATACATATGATGGACATTCCAACCTAGTACACTTTAATTTGGAAAACATTAATGTGGCTCTACTCAGTACCAGGAGTCTTAACAAAAAAAAATGCCCAAACTTGATGCTCTCTTGCAACTTGAACACATCTGTGTATGCGTAGTCATAGAAACATGGGTCTGAAGTAGTTTACTTCATTTGCTCTTCAACCTGTGGGTCTTCGGATCCGCTTCGGATCTGACATGGCCGCATTTTCCAGCTATGGTTCCTAGCTCCAAGCACCTCTCCTTATCCATAATGGCTCCCTGTCTCCCTTCTACCCCCAGATCTTGTTTGCTGCCTTAGAGTATGCAGCGTAGTCACCGAGCTCCAGCATTTACATTTTGGTCAGGTTGGATTTTTGGTCTGTTTCTTAGCTATTTTTTTCTTCCCTTTTTCTCTCTTAAACCCAACTGTCACCTCCCCGGGTTTTTTCGTAGCTAGTGAACAAAAAAAGTAAAAGTAGTAGTAGTCCTCTTCTATCTTCTCTTTCCTACCTTTCCTTTCTGTGCGTGTGTGGATAGTGAACCGGCTGACAGGATGGCTGAGGCCCCGAAGCCTGGGTTAAAAAAATGCACAGAGTGTGGCTATAAGCTTTCACCGGCTGATGGCCAAACTCTGTGTGTGATTTGCTTGGGGGTTGCTCACCTCCAGTCCCCCTGTCCTATTTGCACTGGGTTTAATCCCAGAGCACTTAAGGACAGGCGGGACAAATTGATCTTTAAAGGCTTGTTGCCCTCTTCTGCTGGGACTGCGGTCCCTTCTTGCCCTGTGGGAAAAGCAGTGGCTGCTGCTTCTTCTTCCTCCCTGGCCTCTGGGACTCACACTCCCGCCAAGAGGCCCGGGGAGGCGGATAAATCTAAAAAGGACAGGGCCTCAACAGATCCCCCGACCACTTGTCGCAGGCCGATTCACCACCGAAGACAAAGCCTGTCTCTAGGCCTGCTTCCCCTTGACTCAGGTCCCTGAGGTTTTCACCTGAGCCCAAGGTTCCAACTAGCTGGTTGTGGTCTAGGTCCCCCTCACGCCACAGGCACTCCTGTCCTGCTTCGGCGGCATCCTCCCGCTCCACCCGGAGCCTTTTGGAAGCAGAGATGGACAAGATGCTGCAGAGGTTCATCCGCAGTCAAATTCAAATGGGGGTCTTGCCGGGGCTGTCTCCCACAAGAGCAGGCTCCTTTCTGCCCATGTTCCGTCCTATTACTCCTTCGCCGATCTGACCTTCGGTTTCGGAGTCATTGGATCCGAGCACAGTCAAAGTCGAGGGGTCGGCACCGATGGTACTCTGTACCTCAATGCCAGCGGTTGCCTTAAGTGTGTCAGATCCGACTTGTTCAGATCCGAGCTCTCAGAGCTGGAGCCTCGGGGTTGGGTCCAAGGGGAGGTGTTCCCTGCTCAGAGTCTCTCAGAGAGGAGCATACCTCTTGGCGTCTCGACTCCAGCAGGCATGGCTCTGACTCCCCTGTCGAGTCAAGGGGCATCGGCTTCTGCTTTTTCTTTCCAGGAGGCCCATTCCCCCTCTGCGTTCGATGTGCAGAGGGTTATCGCAGGGTCGAGGCCTCAGACTGGCTCGTCCTTAGAATCCGTCCAGACCCCCCTGGCTTTGAGTGTGGTTCTGACCATCTTGCCTTCATAGGGGCAGTCCGTAGCTGTAGTGCCCCAGGCAGTTCCACTCTTGGAACAACCCATTTATGAGGCCTCCCCAGACAGTCCCCTGGGGAGGCCCCCCCCACAATTATACATGCAAGAGGAGGCACTTGGACTCTCCCCTAGAGTCCCTCACGGAGGACACAGACCTGGATGAAGGGGAAGGTTACCCAAGATCACCCCCCAAGGATGTCTCCTTTGGAGACATTATGGAGATCCTTCGCCAAAGAGGGGGGTCCGCCCCAAAACTGACCTCTGACGAGTCTGTGTTTCTGAAGGCATTCGGCTCAGGCCCATCTACCTCTTGGGTGTCCCCTCCGGCCGATCCACTTATGGAGTTAACATCTGGCCTTGGAAGGAGCCAGACACTGTAGAGCCAATACCAAAGCATCTGGACAAGGTTTAAAGTCCCCCTGCAGACAAGCTACTTTGGCACAAGGGGTCCCCTGTAGATGCTATGATGGTGGCGGCAGTCACCAAAAAGGAGCTTGCACAGGAGAGCTCCACAGTCCATCCTCCTGTCCAAGAGTCAAGGACATTGGATTGTTTTGGGAAGCAAGCTTGTGCTTCCCTGTGAGGGCGCTGAACTATATGGCGCATGTTGTCTGACTCCACAGAGATCTAGTCAAAGAAATCACAGAGTCTACCCCAGGGTCCATGTCGGCAGATGACCGGAAGACTTTCGATGCTCGAATGGCCACCCAAGCTGGATCAAATACGCCCATGCGTTTGCTCTCTCACACCACGGAGGGAGCTGCACGGGCAGCAGGGACAGGCGTCACCCTGGCTCTGTTTATGTCAGTTCTCGGAGCCCTTCAAGGCATCTTTTACAAACCCCCCCTTATGATGGTTCTCTTTTAGGGAAGACTGTAAGGGAGACCTTGATCCAGAGCGAGAAGGACGGGAAGACACTGTCTGCCATTGGGATCTGTTTCTCTCTGGTTCAAAGGCCCTTTTCCAGGAACCAATAAGGCCAGAAGAAGATGTGGTTCGGTAAGTCTCAGGTGTTTTCCCGGGACGCTAAGGACTCACCGCCCCCCAGAGGCAGAGGGGGATTTGACAGATGCTGCTCTAGAGGCAGCGGGGGACCTAAGAACTTTGGGTCCCGAGAAACTTTCTTGGACAAACCCGGGCGGCAGCCCTGAGGGGTTGCCCGACTGTCCGTCTCTGGAGGCAGATGGGGCTATTTGTCACTACACCCAGTAGCTTGGGAGTCCATTACAACAGATCAGTGGGTGTTGCGAATTATTCTTCCTGTTCAAAGAACCTCCCCCATCCAACAAAGCCCTCCTGGACGTTCCACCCACGCAGCGGGAGGAAGCAGCAGTGCAAATAGAATCACTGCTACGAAAACGAGTCACCCAACTGGTCCCCCCAGACCAATCCGGGTTTATTCCAGGTTCTTTTTAGTGCCAAAGAAGATGGGGAACCTCAGACCAAGTTTGGATCAGACCAAGTTTGGATCTGTCCCAATTGAACCTGTCTGTAATCAAGACAAAATTCTGGATGGCCATGATTCAATCTGTCCTGACCTATCTGCAGGCCAGAGACTGGATGTGCTCGATTGATCTCCAGGATGCGTACTACCACATCAAGATGGACAGGCGCTCCCAGAGGATGTTCATCGTGTTTCACTGTTGCAGTCATTACACTTGGGTTATCCTGCTGGCAGGCTACCCGCAGTCGGCCTGAATTCCAAAGTCCTGGTCCGGCGTCGGTTGCTGTCGCCTCTTCCCTGACGTCAGTGGCCTAGGGTTATAAAAGATGCAGCCAACGCCATTTTCTTCAGTCTTTCTTGCCACGCGGTGCCCGAAGCAAAAGCAGTTCGCAAGTGCCGGTCGGCCGACTCCTGAGATTTTCAAATTCGAATTTCATATCCAAAGTCTTCATTAAAGCTAAGTACCCCGTTGGGGAAACTTTTTTCTTGCTCCAGTCCACTGTCAGAAAAAGTTAACAATTGTATTTCTTGTGGGAAGCAAATACCTCATAAGGATTTTCATTCTTACTGTATTCCTTGCATAGGCCCTGACCGCAATGTTGCTAGCTGTTGGTTTTGTGCTAGATTTAACCAACGCACTATTAAGCGTCAGTTCGATTTTGCCTTTCATTACTTTGGCCGAAGATTTAGTTATGTAATGCCATCAGAACAGCCGACGATCAGAGTTTATAAAAAGCGCAAGGAAAAGGAAAAGGACAGGCATCCAAGGTCCAAAACCAATGACGAGACCTCTGCTAGGCCAGTCGCCGGTTCTCAGTGAGGCTCTTTCGCAGCCCCTGGCACCCACTACCTCAGAGCCACAGGCCGCTTCCGACTCCCACGTGGAGCCGACTAGGCCTCTGGATACTCAAGGTATTGGACATTCGGAAACTATTCCTTCAGATGGGTCCGGAGCCGCTGAGCAGGCATCGGCTTCTGAGGGTGTTTTCAGACCTACACAGTTATATGTTAAGCCAACCTCAACTTCAAAGGCAAAGACTAAAGCAGCTCTAAAGACAAATAAACAAGTACAGCATTCTCCTGCACAGACTTCCATGCCTAAAAAACAGATGCTTAAAATGGCCAAAGACCTAATTACTTTGATCAGGGGTTCTCATCCCCCTCCAGATAAGAGGCCTAGGCAAGAGACAGAATATGAATCTTCAGATCAGGTTTCCATTTCCTCTGATTCCTTTTCTGAACAAGGATACTCCCTTCCTCCCTGTGAGGATTCTGATGCTGAAGAGTCTTTTCCTTCAGCCTCTCCTCCTGAGGATTATTCTTTTGGGGAAACCTTTCACACCATGAGTGAGCACTTTCACTGGGAGAGACAAGATTACTCAGAATCTAAGAAAAGGCTCAGAGACTTTCTTTTACTACCTCAGCACAGACCTCTAGCTATTCCACCTGTTCTAGACATAGTAGATGATGTATTTTCAGAGTCCAGCCTGTCTCCGGACTCTTTACCCCCCGCACCGGTTAAGCCAGACAAATACTACAGGGTTCCAGATTCCCACAAATTTCTATATAAAAACCCTGCTGCTGACCCAGAAACTATATCTCAGGGCCCCAAATGGGTCAAGGCTTCCACTGCGAAAAACCCTGTCCCCTCTGATAGGGATTCTAGGGCACTGGACAGATGGGGGAAAAAAGTTTACACTTCTGCTACCTTGGCTGTAAGGGCTTTAAATTGTCAGTTTCATATGCTTAAATATCAGCAATATTTAATGTCACTGCTAAAACAGAAAATGTTGACAAATTCTGAATGTGCAGATAACAAGGAAATGCAGGATTTGCCGCATGCAGCTGAACAAGTGGGAAAACATACTTTGCAATGTGGTTTTGATTCACCGGAGGCCTCTTGCAGGGACGCTGTAACGGGTACGGTCATTAGAAGGCATGCTTCGTTAAAGGAACAAAATCTGCCTGATCATGTTAAAGCAAAATTATTGGATGCTCCTTTACAGCATGATACTTTGTTTGGTGTTAAAGCAGAAGAGGTGTTGAAGAAAATGGAGGATAAAGCGAAATCTATGCAGACAGTTAAGGATTTCTTACAGGTACAACCACCCAGATTTAGCAGGAACTGGCCTTCAAAGAATTGGTGCTTTCCAGTGTCAGACAGGCCGCAAAGAGGCAGATACAGACACCCTAGAGGCAGATCCCAGCCCCAAGGCTCATACAGGCCTAAACAATGGGGTGCTTCTACCTCCAAAAGCGGAGAAGACAAATCACAGCCATATAGAAAACAGTCCCAATGACTATCCTCTGCCAATGCCAAGCACTTATCTTTTGGCAGCTCCCTTAGGGGGAAAACTAGCACTTTTTTCAAAAAATTGGCATATAATCACCCAGGACAAATGGGTCTTGAATATAGTGTCCCAGGGCTACAGGTTCCACTTTCACACCCTGCCAAAGGCAAAAGGTATGTCAGACCTGCCACAAAATCAATGGGCAGAGGCACAAAAACAAGTTACATCCCTCATGGACGTGAGGGCCATTCAGCGAGTACCACAGCAAGAGCAGGGACAAGGATTTTACTCAAGACTTTTCCTGGTACCCAGAAAGGACAAAGCCTGGAGACCAATACTGGACCTGTCTATTCTAAACACTTTTCTGGACATTCCAAAATTCAAAATGTTGACTCTGCAGCAGCTTCTGCCCATGCTGGGCAAGAAGGCTTGGCTTGTAACTTTGGACCTAAAAGAGGCATGCCTGTATGTCCCAATCAGACAAAATTGCAGACGATACCTCAGATTCATAGCTGGCTCAATGCACTACCAATTCTCTGCACTGCCCTTTGGCTTATCTACTGTGCCCAGTGTCCTCACAAAATGCCTGGCACCAGTAATTGCTTTCTGCAGACAAAGAGGAATTCAAATATGCCCTTACTTGGACGACTGCCTTATTCAAGCAGAGAACAAAGACATTCTACTGAAGCATCTGGCATTTGTAAAAAAGATTACTAATTTGCCTAGGGTACACAGTAAACGAAAATAAATCAAAACTAGTACCCCCTCAAGAGATAATATTCCGGGGTGCAAGCTTAAATACAACTGCCCAGATGGCTTATCTCAAGCCAGACAAACAAAGGCAACTGACTTCTTACTTCAAAATGTTGGCAACAAAGACCCAGTTATCTGCAAGAAAAATTCTGCAGGCTTTGGGCTTCATGGCTTCCTGCATTCTACTAATTCCATATGCAAGACTGCATATGTGGAAACTACAATACTATCTAAAAAGTGTTTGGACTCAACATTGCCACAGCCTGGAAACATTAATTACCCTCATTCCCTGCCTGCAACAGGAGTTTCGATGGTGGGAACAGGCCTGTCACCACAACAAGGGACAGCCATTCACTCTACCCATGGCCAGGCAAACACGAACAACAGATGCATCAGATTATGCCTGGCGGGCCCACATGGCAGGAAAATGTATTCAGGGAGCATGGCCAGCAAGCCAAATGCATCTTCATATCAATCAAAAATAGATGCTAGCTGTTCAGAATGCCCTGACAGCCTTCAAGGATCTACTTCATCCAGGGCAACTGCTGGTAAAGACGGACAATACTACAGTCATGTGGTACATAAACAAGCAGGGAGGCACACATTCCTACCCCCCCTACAGACTATCCATGACTTTGTGGAACACAGCATTGACTTAACAAGTACACCTGCAAGCACAATTCCTGCCAGGAAAAACAAATACTCTGGCAGACGAACTAAGCAGAAATCTCAAGGATCCTCATGAGTGGAAACTAGATCCACAAATATTCAGCATGATAACAAGGAAATGGGGATGCCCAGACATAGATCTATTTGCCTCCCCACACAACTGCCAACTACAGAGATTCTGCATAAGGACTTATCACAAACAAGCATGGAAAGTGGATGCCCCATCATTCAGCTGGAAAACCCTTACAGTATATGCCTTTCCTCCACTGCCTCTCCTCCCCAAGGTACTCCTAAAGGTCAGACAAGAGAAGCCAAAAATGATATTGATTGCCCCAAACTGGCCACGCCAGCACTGGTACCCAATCCTAAAGAGCTTGTCTCAAGGCCCAGCCTGGACATTACCTCATATTCCTCATTTGCTGACCCAACAAAACAATCAGATCCTGCATAGCCAACTCAGAACCCTAAATCTGGCTGCATGGCTGATAAGTTAACCATTCAGAACACACCTCTCTCTAAAGCAGTTATGGATGTTATTTTGGAGGCGAGGAGGCCCAGCACCAGAAAATCTTATACAGAAAAATGGAAGAGATTCTGTGCTTGGAACCAGGCACAAGGAATGGACACGCTTGTACCAAATATTCCTCAGATTTTACAATACTTAACTGAGATGCTGGACAAAGGCCTATCCTTCTCATCAATTAAGATCCATACCTCTGCCATTTCAGCTCATTACAATACGGATCCACCTATTTTTTCACATCCACTGCTAAGGCATTTACCTCAGAGGGGCCAAAATCATAAGACCTCCAAGGAGAGCTCCAACACCTGCATGGGACCTCAATTTTGTCTTGGAAAAACTCACACTGCCTTGTTTTGAGCCAGCCGATACAGCTGAGATAAAATACTTATCATGGAAAACAGCTCTGCTCCTAGCAATAACCTTAGCAAGAAGAGTTTCAGAGTTACAGGCACTAATGGCTGTGGAACCTTTTATTATTTTCCATCCGGACAGGGTTTCTCTAAGGGCAAACCCAACATTTATGCCTAAGGTAGTGTCCAGTGTGGCTCTTAACCAAACCATTCATTTGCCTACCTTTTATCCAAACCCACGGAATAAGGGGGAGAGACTTCTGCATTATTTGGACATACACAGACAGCTACGCTTCTACTTGGACAAAACTAAAGCCTTCAGAAAGACTGAGCAACTCTTACTGGCATATGCTGCAGGATCGCAAGGAAAAGCTATTTCAAAGTAGGCTATTTCAAAATGGATAGGCCACTGTATTCATTTCTGCTAATCACAACATGGCAAATCAGTGCCTAAGGGCATTAGGCCACATTCAACCAGAGTAGCAGCCACTTCAGCAGCCTTCCTCAGAGTAGTACCAACCAAGGACATTTTGGAGGCTGCAACTTGGACTTCAGTGCACACTTTTACAAAGCACTACCACTTACCCCTTTTCTCTAAATCCAGAGCAGGCTTCGCCACTGCAGTTCTGCAGGGCCTCATAGCCACTCCTAAGTCTATCTAGGCCCAGCCACCCAACCTCAGCTTTGGGATTCAACCCAAGTGTAATGACTGCAACAGTGAAACACGATGAACATAGTACAGTTGTGTACCTACCATAAATGTAGATGTTCGAGTGTATTCACTGTTGCAGTCCAGGTTACCCTCCCTCCATCCCCCTTTCATTGCTGAGACTTATCTGTACTTCTCTATTCTATACAACCTATGTGGTGTATTTGCTTGTAGATGAAGGTAATGTTTATGTTAGTGCATGCTTTTTTATCAGCAGAATTTTTAGCCTACCCTTTTGGGGGCACCTGACATCTGGGGCAAGAAAAACTGAAAAAATGGCGTTGACTGCATCTTTTATACCCCTGGCGCACTGACGTCAGGGAAGAGGCGACAGCAACCGATGCCGGACCAGGACTTTGGAATTCAGGCCAACTGCGGGTAGCCTGCCAGCAGGATAACCCAAGTGTAATGACTGCAACAGTGAATGCACTCCAACATCTACATTTATGGTAGGTACACAACTGTACTTTCCTTCGCTTCCGGCTGGGAGCCAATCATTACCAATTTTGTGCCCTTCCCTTTGGTCTCACCATAGCCCCCCTGGGTGTTCTCCAAAGTAATGGCGGTAGTAGCGGCTCACCTGAGGCTTCAGGGCATTCAGGTCTTTCCGTACCTGGACGATTGGCTCTTTACTGCCCATTCAGAGCATCTGCTTTGTCAAGCCAGGGACTCCTTTCTTCAGCTAGCCAACAAGTTGGGCATCACAGTTAGTATGGACAAATCTGCCTTACTCCTGATTCAGGTGTTGGACTTCATTGAGGCACGGCTGGACACAATACAAACGAGGGTGTTCCTCACGTCAGACAGGTTGTGCAGTCTGAGGTTGCACATCCTACACATTCGTCAGACTCAGACTCTGTCAGCCGAAGCAGTGTTGCGGGCATTAGGTTCTATGGTGGCCACAATCACTCTTCTTCCTATGGCACGTCTCCATATGAGAGTACTACAGTGGACACTGGCTGTTCAGTGGTCTCTGTTAGACCTCCCTTTGTCCTTTCCAGTGAGAATCGCAAAAGCATGCAGGGACTCCCTTTGGTGGTGGATTCATTCTCCAGATCTCCTCAAGGGATGCCCATTTCAACCTGCCTTGCCCAAGACCACGGTGACCACGGTTGCCTCCCTACTGGGGTGGGGGGGGCACTGTTCGGGAAGGACATTCCAAGGCATTGAGTCCCCTTCCGAGACCTATCTGCATATCAGTGTTCTAGAGATGAGAGCAGTTCTTGTTGGGTTGCTGACCCTTCATGCTCATCTCCCTCTAGGAACAATTGCAGTTCAGACGGACAATATGTCAGTGGTCTGGTATATCAACAAACAGGGAGGAACCGGATCTTATCCCCTGTGTAGAGAAGCTATGAGTGTGGGAATGGGCATGCTCCACTGGCCGTTTTCTGGTGGCAATGCACATTCCAGGAGAGTCCAACATTCTATCGGACAGGCTTAGCAGATCTATCCTGATGCCTTACGAGTGGTCTCTGAATCCTTCAATAGCAGAACAGATCTTTCGAGGGTGGGGTCGTCCTTGCTGCAATCTCTTCTCATCTCCTTCTAATGCGAAGTACAGCGAGTTTTTTGCCCTGAACCCCCCTCTGGGGGAAACCCCCAGAGACGCTCTGATTCATGCTTGGCCTCCTGGTCTTCTTAATGCATATCCTCCTCTTCCCCTGATGTCGAAGTTTCTGCAGAAAGCTCGAAGGCTGGGGAGCACTGTGATCCTCATCGTCCCTTTCTGGCTTCGACAGGTTTGATTTCCCTTACTCAGGTCTTATCTAGTTGTTCCACCATGGACTCTGGATCCAGTTCCGGATCTTCTCTCGCACCCTTCAGGGATTGGACACCCAGATCTGGACAGTCTAAAGCTCACGGCTTGGCTGCTGCAGTTCCCATGATTATTAGGACTCCCTGTTTGTCATCCCTTGTTAAGTCCATCCTGTTAGTGGCTCACAAATCTTCTACCAGGAAAGTGTTTCGTAGTAAATGGAAACGCTTTTCTATATGGGCCACTCAGTGGTCCTTGGACTCTTTTACGACACCTCTATCAGCAGTTCTAGATTTTCTGGCTAGCATTTTTCAACAGGGTGCCAGTTCTTCTACTGTCAAGGTTCAGCTGGCAGCCATGTCTAATTTTCATGTGGGGACTAATGTCTTCCTCTAAACTGTGCAAGACCTTTCTTAAACGTGCTTTTCTTCTTAGACCACCCATAAAGGATCCTATCCCTCCCTGGGGCCTTACCCTGTTGTTGCAGGTGTTAGTTTCTCCCCCTTTTGTGCCTGTGGCTTTGGTAGATTTGAAATTTTTGACATAGAAAACTGCCTTCCTAGTCACCATTACCTCTGCCAAAAGAGTGGCAGAGCTTCAGACTCTTTCGATCAAAGTGCACTACATGATTTTCCAGAAAGATGGGGTGTCGCTTCGCACTAACCCTTCTTTCCTTCCCAAGGTAGCTTCGGAAGCCAATATTAACCAGACTATAAACTTGCCAGTCTTTTTTCCTGACTGCCAAAAACAAGGGGGAATATAAATTGTATTTGCTTGATGTACATAGACAATTGAGGTTTTACCTTCACAGGGCCAAATCTTTCCGCAAGTCTGATCAACTTTTTGTGTCTTATGCCAAACCCTTCTTTGGTAAACCAGTCTCAAAAGTGGCAGTTGCTCACTGGATTTCACAATGTATTGGCCGAGCTTACTCAGAGAGGAGTCTGCCTCTACCAGGAAAAGTGAAGGCTCATTCGACCTGATCTATGGCTATATCAGCAGCCTTTTGGTCTAGAGTATCTTTGGATGACATTTGTTCAGCTGCCAGTTGGGCTTCATCTCACACCTTTATCTCGCATTACAAATTAGACATTGTCTCTAGGAGTAGAGCACCTTTTGGCTCTGCGGTGCTCTGGAACATCCTTCCATGAGGGGCGGCCAAGAACTAGGTAGCTGAGTTCCGTAGGTTGAAGAGCAAATGAGGTAAACTACTTCAGAAAAAGAAGTTATGTACTCACCATAATGTCCCATCTGAGTAGTTCTACTTCATTTGTCTTCAACCACCCCTCCCTCCTTCTCCCTGACTTTATCTTCAGGATATGATATATGTTTCAGATTGTTACTGTTGGGATCCTTGCCTTTGTTTAGGCTAAGGTTGGGGCTTTTGGTTATTTTGGTAGATAAGGTGTTATTTGGTTGGGTGTCTGTTCCTATTAGGCAGCAAACTCGATCTGAAGCGAGAAGGGAGACAGGGAGGCATTATGGGTAAGGGGAGGTGCTTGGAGCTCTGAGCCACAGCTGGAAAATGCGTCTCTGTCAGATCCGAAGTGGATCCGAAGACCCACAGGTTGAAGACAAATGAAGTAGAACTACTCAGAAGGAACATAGTGGTGAGTACATAACTTCTTTTTTCAGAGCAATGAAGGCACTCCCTCGATGTCTAGGTATGATACCTGTCTTGTCATTCCCACTGTCAGCTGTGAGGGAGTATCTGTATTTGTCAAGGATATCAACATCTCATGACAAATTCTTTGGGGAACTACATGTGAACTCCCAAGAAGTCCAAATCACCCCAAAGAAGACTGATTACCATTTTTTAGCTAGGTATAGAACATACTCTATGTCCTTTTCTGGGCATAACAGCAATCTTAACTCATTAGCTGAAATTCCCATTAAACCCAATACCTTTCTGCTGGCGAACTTCAGCTGTTCTTCAATAAACTGGTTGACTTACACTGTCAGTGATCGTCAAGTCCAGCACTTTGACATTGTAAATGTTGGCTTTTTTCCCAAATATTTAACCATACTAATATCCTGGCTCTATTCCTCACACCTATGACCACTTCTTGCACATCTACATATGTATCATCATGTCTTGTTAAATCAGACCATAATTTAGTGACCTCTTCCTATGAAACTGGTGATACTTCCCCCTTTAAATAGCTCTATGTTTAGGGACTTCACAAAAGTAAACCTTCTTCAGTTACTTGATGACTTAAATAAATCCTGCTGCCATCCTTATCAGAAGGATCCTGGTGCTAAAATTGCTACCTGTGCTTTTGACGTCTATTCCCACTTAAATAGCTGTATTGATAAGGCACTCCCTAGCCGCACTAAATATAACTACTTTTAAAAACAAACCCCTGTGGTGGAAGACCCTTATAAGTAAATTATATAGCAAGAGAATGAAACTGCTAAGAGGTCTCATTTGACATAATGGTTAAAGTGTTTTCCTCACAGACACAAGGTACAGGGTTTGAGACTCACTCCTGAGGGAAAGTGGACAGGCTTAAAAAGGCCCACAAGGGCAGCTAGCTTACTGTTTTCCTATGAACCTATAAACCTACCTACCTTAAAAATACAGTTAAGCAAACTAACAAAGAGCTTAAGGGAACATTAGGAAGCTCAAAGCTAAGTATGAAAATAAAATAGCCACTAAAGCCAAAAATAGCTGCAAGTCATTTTTTAACTATGCCAAGAAGATAAGAGCTAACACCTAACAGTGGTGGGTGCTAGTCCACAATATTACTACATTCTCTGACCCAAAAGAAATAGCTAATATCCTAATTAACAAATTTAGTGAAAATTTTACTCCACCCACAGTTATAATTATCCCTTAGGTTCCATGATCCCAGCCACTCTCTTTAAGTACTATGGAACAAGCTCTCTCAGCCCTTTCAAAAATGAAGAATGCTTTCTCCTTAGGCCCTGACAACAAACCAGGATTATCAGTGCCCAATGTGGCCTTCCTAAACTCCTGCTTAATGTCTTTAATCTAAGCATCTCCACTGGTTGCATTCCTGAAGCCTGGAAAACAACCATTATAAAGCTGTCCCAACCACTGACCTTGGTAACTATTGCCCATTTCGTCACGCACATTATCTCCGACTTTGTAAATTTGGACATTGAAAATCTCTTAACCCTGGACCCTTATCAATTTAGCTTTATCAAGGGAAGGTCCTGCCTCTTTAACCTAATTAATTTCTTTGAAAAAAAGTAACTTAAGCAGTAGATACTGTTTATGCACACTTCTTACCACACTTTTCGGCCACAAAACCAAGACCGAAACACTAAAGGTGGAGGAGTGTCCATATTCACCAAGTATATTTACACCTCCAGGCTAGTTGCCCAACACAATGCATCTGAAATTCTCCAGGTGCAACTAACACTAGGTAAGACTGCAATCCAAATTGTAGCTTGCTACAGATCCCCCACCATGCCCCAAGATTCTCACTACACCTTTCTAAACATACTGGAAAATATTAAGATACAACCAAATACCCTAATACTGGGTGATTTCAACTACCTTGCCATTAATTGGGAAAACTACTTGGGTACAAACTCCTTTTCCCAACGGTTCTTGGAATTCATAAATTCCAATGCCCTGGATCAACTAATCCATTGCCCCACCAGGGGAGCCAATATCCTAGACCTGGTCATTACCAACATGGGAGATAGATGCTCCACACCAATGATCACCCCCTCATTGGTCAGGTCTGACCATAAGCAAATCACCTTTGACATCCACATCCCACCCCCCCAGTAAGGAAACCTCCTTAAAAAAACTTCTCCAAAGCCAACTTCATGCTACTGAAGTCAGAAGTGACAAACTTCACAACACCCACGCAGATGGGATCTGGAAGTTCGACTGCAGAATCCTACACTAAGGCACTGTACGAGCATATCCACTCGTGCATGAATCGTGCCATCCCAAATAGAACCAAGATGCTCTTCTCCAAAAAAGGAAGCCAATCTGGTGGTCCCCTGCTATAAACAAACTATACAACAGAAGGAAGAAACTGTTGCAGAAAAGAGGAAAATCCCAGGATACAAAACACTCCCTCACCAGCCTCAGTAAGAAGCTGAGATCCCTTATAAAATCCTCAAAAACTAGTTTTGAAAATAAAATTGCAAACATTCCAAAGACAACCACAAGGCATTCTGTAGTTATGTCAAGAATCTAAATGGCAATGCTCAGATCTGCTATGAGCTACAACAGAATGGCATTAAATATACTGATCCCAAGGATATTGCCAATATCCTGGCAGATAGATTTAGTGCCAACTTCACCCCCCTCTCACCCCGTAAAGGGCCCATCTCAATACCAAAAGATTGCCAAATTCCGATAATCACGGCCACACAGGTAGAAACCGCACTCTTCAAAGCTAAGACTACAGCATCCATGGAACCAGATGACATCCCAGGCTGTGCACTACATGAACTACAAAATGAACTGGCACCTCACCTAAGTGTCATGTTTAATCATAGCCTCACCTCAGGCTTCGTGCCCACTGAGTGGCGCACAGCTACAGTTATCCCGCTCCACAAGGGAGGATCCGCCTTGGATCCCGGGAACTACCATCCCATCAGTCTGACAAGCCTGATCTGCAAGGGCATGGAACGCATTATCATGGAACTTATAAACAAAGACAATTGGCAACCTTCCAACACTGGACCCTACCCAGTTTGGGTTTGTGAAGGGCCTATCTTGTCTCCTGAATCTGATTGACTTCTTTGAATCAGTATCCAGAGCTGCGGACAAGGGTAAGGTGGTCCACACAGCCTATCTGGACCTCGCCAAGGCCTTCAACACCATCCCCTACTCTGGAATCATAGATAAACTTACTAAGCTGGGCATAAATCCCTACGTCACTCGATGGGTTGCCAACTGGCTTACTGACAGAACCCAGACTGTAAAAGTAGCCAACTCCAAATCCAGCTCCAGACAAGTGACAAGTGGAGTACCTCAGGGTTCAGTTCTGGGACCACTCTTGTTTGGCATCTACTTCTCTGAGGTACAGGCCAACACTAAGGGACTCTGGCTAAGAAAGTTTGCAGATGACTGCAAACTGGGAGCCATTATTGAATCCCCAAATGATGTGGATATTCTACAAAAAGGCCTTACAGAAACAGATGCCTGGTGCCAGAGCCATGGGCTCAAGCTTAATGCCAAGAAATGTATAGTTATCCCCTTTGGAAAAAAAACATGTATCCATGAATTACCACATAGGTGGCAGGACACTAAACATCGAAAGTTTGATGAGAGACTTAGGGACACAGGTGGAAAGTGGACTCGCTTTTGATAACCACATCGCCACAACAGTCAGGAAATCCTTCTATGTGGCACACCTCATCACTAAGGGCTTTTCATCCAGAAAAAAGGAGGTCATTGTCCCACTGTACTCATACCTCATTAGACCAATTATAGAGTATAATGCCCCATTTGGTATGTACCTCACAAGACATCTGCAACAGCTGGAAAGGCCACAGAAATACCTCACTAAAAGAATCACAGGCCTAAAGCAGATGCCATATGCTGACCATCTAAAAACTCCAGCTATACTGTGTGGCATATCGTCTACTCAGAGGCGATCTCTGCTTAACATACAAGGCCATGTCAAACCCTGAACTGTTGGACATGCTCCACTTAAAGAAATCCCAATCCCTCAGAGTCACACGCTCCAGGGATCTAAACCTTGTCATCACAATGAACAAAACATGCTGGAGGGATAGGTTCCTGACCCAGAGACTCCCCATACTCTGGAATATACTGCCCATACATGTCAAGCAGAGAGCCTCATTGGCCCTTTTCAAAAGGAACCTTGATGATTGGATGGGTGATAGGAAATTCACCCCGGGGATCATGTCAGTCAATCTGCTAGACAGGGGCCCAGAGAAGTAAATATTGTGGGAAGAAATATCCAGGGAATTGTTATGGCTAGGCTTGCATAGGCCCTAGGGCCGATAGCCTAGTACCAACCTATGAACCTATACAGCATATCTAGACCTGTCCAAGGCATTTGATACTGTTTGCCGTGCAGGCGTCACTGATAGATTTGTAAATCTGAATATAAATCCTTTTTATTGTACAGTGGATAGCTAACTGGTTGAATTCCAGAACCCATGTGGTTAGAGTCGCAAGTGCCACTTTTGAAAGCAAAAAAGTTACCAGTGGTGTACCACAGAGCTTCGTTTTGGGTTCTCTCCTATTAGGCATATATTTCTCAGACTTTCAGGCCAGCAGTTCGGCATATGGTTAACTAAATTTGCAGATTACTGTAAACTGGGTGTGGTGGTCAAAAATCAGCTGACTCACAATTACTTTAGTACAGATAAGATCATGCTAACAATTAATATAAGGGCAATGGTCTTAAATGAAATGTAAAAAATGTAGCATATTTTTTTTATTACCAAAACAAATAGTTTCATTTAACCATGATACACCCCTCAAATCCGACACTGTTTTAAGGGATTTGGGCACTCTTGTTGGCAATGGCTTATCATTTGACCATCATGTCTCCACAGTAGTTTGGAAAGTCTTTTATCTGACCCATCCAATTTCAAAAGACATCTCCACTAGATCGAAAGAAGTCTTAGTTACCTTTTACTCTTGTCTTATCAGACCCATTATTGAATATATGCACTTTTCGGCATGTATTTATCTAAAAATGTCACACAACTTGAGATACCTCAAAGATTCATACCTAAAAAGAACAGTGGCCTCAAAAATCTTAGGGCTGCCAGTCTTCCCTGATAACTTTCTCTGTAATGAGTCTCTTAAGGACTCCTCCATGGAGATCTATGTTTAGTCTTTTGTGCCATAAAAGATCCACCCCCATTTCATCTCCTGTTCCTTCATAAAACTAATGGTACCTCAAATACTTGATTAAAGGAACTAAGCCTGTATTAGGAGGTAAGTAAGACACATTGGCATAATAGATTTATATCCCAGCATGTATCTCATCTCGGGAGTAAACTTTCTGTATATGCAGAGTAGAGTAGCATATTTGATACCTTCAAGGTTAACTTAGATAATTGGATGGTGAGCCTCAAATTCTTTTCCTAACTATCTTGTCTTGCCCCCCTTGAGGCTAGAGGTAAGTTTTGAGTAGGGTTTTTTGGCTAGGCTTGAAATGGTCTGCATAACTGATTGCCTAGTACTTCAGTATGAACTTATGAACCTATAAGGCTAGCCTTGCTTCCCAAATGTATCTGGAATGTTGATAGTCTAAGATTGTTTTATAGGGTATACGTAGACTTGGGCATGGGTGGTCAAGAATTTACAGGCTGCCTGTGTCTGTTAGAGACATAGGTGCTGGACCTTGGGTAAATTTCTGATTCTGCCTCCACTGTTCCAAGTTACACTTGAACTGGGTTAGGGAAGAGCTGTGCTTGACATGGATGGGAAGCCTTTTCAGAGAATGGGTAGTCTCTGAGACACATACCTGTTCCTCCGGTAAGTCCTATTTATGTTGCAGGCGGGGTTTAGGTCCCTAGATCGGGTAATTCTGATGTTGTTTGTTTTTCAGATGTGCAACAAATCCATCGGAGCAGGATCAGAAGATGCTTTGTAGATCAGGCATAGATAACTCTCAGCGGCCTGTAGAATACTGAGTGCAGGGATATGACTTTGAGACAGTGTAGGAGATGTTTACCCTCTTTATTCTTTTTGTGAGGAACTGCTGTAGATGCTGCAGTTGTTTTATAGGTCTGGTCAGGTATGTACCAAAGTGGGGCAGCGTTCTTGATGATTGGTCTGATGAGGACAGAGGACAGAGTATAGCAGAACAGTGATATCCTTGAGCCTAGATGCCATTCCCTTGATTCTAAGTTGCGTAGCGGAGAATGATTTTGTTACTGCTGTAGACACATGATGGTCAAAATACGGGTTGACATCTACATGCATTCTCAGATCCCTGACCATTGGGTCTATTCTTAGGGTTGTATTGTCAATGTGGTAGTTTCCAGGGGTAGCCATCTTCTCAGAGGATACTGTTTTGCATTTCTTGGCATTTAGTTTTAGACCATTTTACTTGTACCAGTTATTTGTCTGTGTGAGGCCTTCTTGAAGGATTTTGGTGTCATTGGGAGATTCTGTGACTGCACCTAGTTTGCAGTTATCTGCAAACTTGCTCAGCCAGGGGTACTTGACGTTGACTATGTCCTCAGAAAAATCTATGCCAAAAAGAAATGGCCCCAGCACCGAGCCCTGAGGGACTCTGCTAGTGACTGACCTCTTTGTGGAAGTAGACTCCCCTATCCTAACTTTTGAGTCCTATCTGTGATTCAGCTGGCTATACAGCAGGTCACATAGGGGTCTGTACCTAATGGTGTGAGTTTGCCAACAGTGCTGAGGGGGGTATTGTGTCAGAAGTTTTGGCCAGGTCAAGGTAGGCATTTTGCATTGTTTTTCCCTCATCCATTGCTTTATTGACCTTTTCGAAGACTTATACTAGGCAGAGTAGGTGTGACCTGCCATGACTTAAACCAAACTTCATTGGATTCAGTGACTGAGGATTCCTGTGTCATTGTTTATTATTTCCATGGCCCCTTGCATATGAGACTAATCAGACTTGTGGATCTGTAGTTTGCTTACCATTGTGCAAAGGGATGACAGTTGCAGTCCTCCATTCACTTGGCACAAAGCCTTTCTGGAGACTGTGATTTAAATAGTGATTCTAGTGGTCCTGACAGGTTAGGTTTCATACTGTTAAAGAGACATTCTGGGATATTATCTGGGCCCATTGGTGTAGTGTTCTTGGCCTTGAAGAGTGCACTGAGTTTGAGGAGTGGGTCATTCAACAAGAAATACACAGAACAGGTAGTTCTGAATGGCAGTGGTGATATTGTAGTGAAGCATGATAATAAGGTTTTCACCAGTATTGGTTTTCACATGTTTAATTACAATGATTTGGTTATTGATGCTACATACTTTAAATTATTTGAGAAAGGGTTCAGATTTGTTCCGAAGAAAAGAGGTTGTGTTACAGATGCTATTGTAGATTTAAAGTTATTAACGAAGAAACAGAACTTTTCTTTTTTTAACAAAGATAAAGATAGATCTGAAGTTGTTTTCATTTCATCTTCAACCTGAGGGACCCGGATCCGGCATGGATCCGACTCAGCCACATACTTCAGCTTTGGATACAAGCTCCAAGCTCCTCTCCTACCCATAATTCTCCTGTCTCCCTCCTCCCCACGATCTTGTTTGCCGCACGTTCAAATAGCAGCATAATCCTATAGCTCTGAGTTTTCTCAGTGTGCAAGTAATCATTTTTTGATTCTTTCATCTCTTCCTACTCCCTCTCTGACAGTTTTTTTCTTCCTACCCCTTCTTTGCGCTCAGGCGTCAGTTCTGTGCTTAGTAAAAAAACAAAACAAAAAAAAAAAAAAAACTTTTGCTCCTTTCTGTCACTCTGCATTCTAGTGGTTAGTGAGTGTGTTGTTGTGTGTGTGTGTGTGTGTGTGTGTGTGTGTGTGTGTGTGTGTGTGTGTGTGTGTGTGTGTGTGTGTGTCTGTTTCCTGTTAGCCATGGCAGAGACTCCAAAGCCGGGCTTCAGGAAGTGCGCAGTGTGTGGCCATAAACTACCTCCTTTGGATGGCCATACACTGTGCATAGTATGCTTGGGTGTTCCACACCTAGGCACTTCCTCTTCAATCTGCAAGGGCTTCAACACCCGTGCATTGGTTGACAGGAGGAATAAGCTAATTCTAAAAGGCCTCCACCCCCCTCCTTCTTCCGAGGCCTCCACTTTATCTCGGCCCCCCACCCCCAGCAACTGGGACTCAACCTCCCTCCAGGAAGGCTGGGGACAGGGAGAAGGACTGCCATAAGGAGTGGGACCGGCCTAGAAAGGGGTCCCCCGACCACTCTTCATTGGCCAAGCCCCCGGCCAAAACCCACACAAATCCGAGACCGGGCTCCCCTTGGTTGTGGTTGCCTTGCTTCTCTCTGGAGCTGGAAGTGACTCGGGCTTGATCTCCCTTCTTGGGCTCTCCCTGGTGTCATTCCAGGCCTGGGTCTGTGGCATCTTCCATCTGGTCTTCTGTCTGAAACCGAGCTGGACAGAATGATGTGGAAATTCATCTGGGCCCAAATCCATTTGAGAGTCTTGCTTCCCAAATGTATCTGGAATGTTGGTAATCTAAGATTGTTTTATAGGGTATACGTAGACTTGGGCATGGGTGGTCAAGAATTTACAGGCTGCCTGTGTCTCACATAGGCGAGAATCTGGCTTCTTTGGCTTCTTCCAAACTTTGTAAGGGCTTTTTGAAAGGTACCATTCTCCTCAGGCCTCCGGTTAAGGACCCAACACCCCGTTGGGATTTCACCTTGGTGTTGCAGGCCCTGGTTTCCCCTCCTTTTGAACCAGCGGCCACAGTTCAGTTGCATTTTCTGTCATGGAAGACTGCTTTTTTGGTTGCAATTACCTCAGCCAAGAAGGTTTCTGAGATCCAAGCCTTATATATCAAGCCCCCTTATATGGTATTCCATAAAAATAGGGTGTCACTGTGGACTAATCCATCTTTTCAACTGAAGGTGGCATCAAAGTCTAATATTAACCAGGTCAGCAGTTTGCCAGTTTTCTTTCCAAATTTCCAGAATAAGGGAGAGTACAAGTTGCATTTGCTTGATGTTCACAGGCAACTGCGCTTCTATTTGCATAGAACAAAATCTTTTCGTAAGTCTGATCAACTTTTTGTTTCATTTTCTAAACCTTTTTTTGGTAAGCCAGTTTCTAAGGTTACTATTGCACGCTGGATTTCTGAATGCATCTTGTTTTCCTATTTAACCAAGGGATTATCTCCTCCAGGGCAAGTCTGGGCTTATTCCACTAGGTCTATTGCTACTTCTGCCGCTTTTTGGTTGAGGGTCTCCTTAGATGATATCTGCTCTGCAGCTACCTGGGCGTCTCCGCACACATTTATCTCCCATTATAAATTAGATCTCCTTTCCAAGGGCAGAACATCCTTTGGCTCAGCCATGCTCCGGAACATCCTTCCATGAGGACCTCCCATGGTTTATTGGTAGATGGGGACTCTGTCCCTCACGTTGAAGATCAAATGAAAATAACAACTTCAGATAAAGAATTTATATACTTACCATAATGTTACATCTGAGTTGTTGATTTTCATTTGTCTTTAACCATCCCTCCCTCCTTCCCCCTGCCTTGTGTGGGCTGTGTACTGGACTGGATGGAAAAGTCTTAGCCCTTCTATTTTGGCTTGTTTTTCCCCTTGCTAGACTCTTTGTGGCTTATGCCAGTTTTTATGGGCATATTGTTTTAGATTGGGGTGCTGCTGTTCTGCAACAAACTCGATCTGAGAGGAGGAGGGAGACAGGAACATTTAGGGTAGGGGATAAGCTTGGATCTTGGATCCGAAGCTGAAGTACGCAGCTGATTTGGATCCATGTGGGATCTGAGTTCCTCAGGTTGAAGACAAATGAAAATCAACAACTCAGATGGAACTTTATGGTAAGTACATAACTTCCTTTTTATATTTCAGAGAACACCTTGAGAAAGGGAACTGTTTTTAATCCCCCCACTACAGAAGAGTTTGAATATGTTTGAAAAAGCTTGTGAACAGGATTTAAGTCCTCTTTACAATGAGAAAACAAGAGGTTTCCCTAATCTGACCTGTGAACGATTTTTGTTAGATTAACTAGGGATACATCTGTAATGGTCATGAGATTGGATAAAGGCAGGGGTGTTTTCTACTGAATTTACTATGTTAGCAAAACTTTTTATTGTTGCTCTATGTGAATAAACAGTGTTTTTGCTGGATTTTTTGCCTATAGACTTCTATAGTCCTAAACTACGTGGACCTGTTGATGGTTATTTTGTTTGTGTTGCTCAGAAGTTTGTACACCTATTTGTAAGGTTATTGTTTTGACAAGATGTGTGTGTCTGGGGCTATTGCCTTTTATGCCCATCAACAGTGATTTGGTACTTAAACTATTTCTCCCGCCAGCTAAGAAACAGTGCTGTGATTTGGTTACCAGTTTTCTCCTGAATGGTATTTTCACTTCCCAGGTTCTCTGTTTGTTTCCTGGTTCATTTTGAAAGTTTGTACCGGTGTGGGACACTTATTTTACATTCCTCCGTTTTTGCAAGCCTGGGAGCATACCATTCCTGCTTCACATGGAGGGGGAGTTAAAACAATCTACACACAATGAATCTATGGGCCATCTGACTCAACTTTTGGAACTTTTAACACAACAAATGAGTCAGATAACTGTATATTTACATTATTTTCCTATTCCTATGTCTCTGTTTAATTCGGAAGGCAACGCTTTAAGAGAAAAATCGGCTACCCCATTGAATTTTGACTGGAGTTTTGAACAGAAGGAAGGAAACAAGTGTTGGGAGACCTTACAGGGCCATGGGAAGCCAAGTTGACCAACTTACCGGATCTACACAATGAAATATGAGCTTCTAACTCATTTGGTGACTGTTCTTGACCAAGGTTTATGGGGCAAAACGATCTTAAAGCTTAGTTGGAACATGGTTCATAGATTCATAGGTTGGTACTAAGCTATCTGCCCTAGGGCCTATGCAAGCCTAGCCATAACAATTCCCTGAATATTTCTTCCCTCAATATTTACTTCTCTGGGCCCCTGAAAAGTTGAACCATCACAGGTTTTGAACCTTGGACCATGCACACTATAGTCACTGGACTTCCCACTAAGCCATCTGAGTTATACATGATTTTACTTTTTCTACACACACACCCCAGCCTTGTGATGAGCAGGTTAGTCTAAAATTTAAACTCAAGTATTTTAAGAAAAAGTTAAAAAGAAATTATGAACTTTACAGAGAGATAATGCTTATCTTAGAGAATGTTTAAAGCGAGGTGAAATACAGAAAGAATTGATACTGTATAAATTTCCATTTGGGGTCTCGAAAGGATCAAAGGAGTTTTCTGCTCTTGTTGAAATGTTTAACAGACATGGTATTGAACTGATTGATTTTACTATTAAATTTAACACCCATTGTATTGAGACATTAAATAATGAAGTATCCAAGTTGAGTAATGTTATTACCAATAATTTATTGTTTTACGAGTACCAGAGGAAAATTTGATAATGTATTTAAATTTATAAATGACCGTGCTTCGAACGTGGTTAGGAAAAAGGAAAAGAAATTGCTAACGGATAGCAGTGATTATAGAGAAGGTGAAGTATATGTTTTAACTGACAAGGTGGGTAAGCATGGTGTTAATGAGGAAGCCGTGACAGATGAAATAATGAATTTTGCACTTTCTCAGGATAATACTCATATTGATACTAATCGTGACAATTTAGAACGCCACTGATGTTAGACCCTTTTGTGTCACAATACTGAGATTTTACCCCTCTGCCCAGGAGATCGGAGAGGATCAAAAACCAGAGGGGAAGGGGTCAACTGAATGTCCATATGCATGCAAAGACCCTGAGAGGCAGAAGGAATTTCAGGGGACAGGGCATTCAACAAGAATACACAGAACAAATAACTCTGAATGATAGTGGTGGTAATATAGTGAAGCATGATGGTAATTTCACCCGTAATGGTTTTTACATATTTAATTACAGTGATTTGGATACTGATTCTACATACTTTAAGTTATTTGAAAAAGGGTTAAAATTTGTTCCGAAGAAAAGAGGTTATGTTACAGATGCCATTTTAGATTTAAAATTATTTACAAGGAAATTGAAACTTTCTTTTATTAACAAAGATAAAGATACTTACATTTCAGAGAACACCTTGAGAAAGAAAAATGTTTTTAACCCCTGGCCATGCTACACAAGACTTTGAATATCTTTGAAAAAAAACTTGCGAATGGGATTTATATTCTCTTTGTGGTGAGAGAACAAGAGGCTTCTCTAATGTGACCTGTGAAAAATTAGTTTTGTCAGATAAATTAACTAGGGATAAAGCTATAAGGGTCATGAAACTGGATAAAGGCGGGGGTGTTGTGATTTCTACCCAAACTGAGTATGTTAGCAAAACCTTTTATTGTTTTATATGAACAAACTATGTTTCTGCTGTGTTCTACATCCTAAATTTTTTACCTATAGTCTTATATAGCCCTAGACTACATGGACCTGTTGGTACTTATGTTGTTTATGTTCGCACAGTTGCACACCTCTTTGTTCAGTATTAGTTAGCAGCATACAGATAGGATTGTTCATCTGCTATAGTCATCTTCTGTAGCTATATAGGGGCAGCACTGGGAACGATGCACATTTTAAGTAAATGTGGGGTGGGTAACACTGTGAGGCTAGGAGAAAAAAGTGGAAAATTTAGGTTGCATTTTGCAGTTCCCACTTTGCTGCTTTGGGGGTCTAGCACATTTGTTCAGCATCCTTCTAAAGGGATCCTTTGAAATGACAGCACAGAATTTTAAGTGGAATTTGGACTGTTGCCTACTCCTTCCATGCTGGGAGCTCTGGCCCTTGTACTCCCTCACTAAATCTGTGGTCAGTGCCTGTGCAGATGCCTCTGTTTGATCCATGTGCCTTTTGGAGAAGTGGTAAGTCACGTCTTTTTCAAAAGACCAAAGAGGACCAACCACAGCTTAAACTAAAACAGCTTTAATAAAACCAAAAAGGAGAGTAAGCGTTTTCACGACTTCCCAGTCGCTTCTTCAGACTCATATACAAAAAGAACAGCATCAAAGCACTTAAAAAGACTGCCAAATCTTAAACAATTAACTAATTAGTCAGCTTAAAAGCATATCTCCAGAAACTACAAAGAAAAAGATTACATTTCATATAGTCAACATGTCAATAAATAAGTAACATTATATAAGAAATACATTGAGTTTAAAAACTTTTTAAAAACCACTTTACTCAGCTTTTGATACGATTGATCTAATATGTGTTTTACTAGAAATTGTTCTAGAGAAGAATGTCTTTGTATTTAATAATGATTACTTTTTACAGAAGACTGGTGTGGCTATGGGCACAGCCTTTGCCAATAGCTACGCCAGTCTGGCATTGCTGCAGTGGGAAGAAATGTGTGTTGTGCAAAATAATAGATACACAGATTATGTACTATGGTACGTGAGATTTGTGGATGATATATTTCTTTTGTGGTGTGGTTCAGAAGCACTTCTGCTGGAATTTATGGAATATCTTGGTAACACTACAGCCTTCCTTAACTTTACGGCTACATTTTCTAGAGAACAGATTGATTTCCTAGATGTGACGGTAAAGAAAACAGGAAGGGGTTCTTTGAGAACAAGTTTATATAGAAAGCCAACTAGGAAGAACACACTACTTCGTAAAAATAGTATGCACCCTAGGCATGTGCCTAGGAATGTTTTGAAGGGGCAGATTTTGAGTATTATGAGGCTACATAATGAAGAACATTCCCTGATGGAAGCACTTAGTGACCTCCATAGGGGATTTTCTAGACAGAGGTTATTCGAAAGAAGTAGACAATTGCATTTCTCTACTTTTAAGAGACAGAGAAACGAAGGGAAGACCTCATTTCTCTGAACCAGTAGTGGGTGAGAATGTAACACCTGCTATGAATACTGAGAGGACTATCAGAGTATCCATGACTTTTTCTAGTAATATTAACACATATTGTGACATTATTAAAAAGAATTGGAACATTTTGAAAGCCTCTGAAGAAATAGGTAGAATTGTTAGTGACACTCCACTGTTTTCTTTTAAAAACAACTTATCTATAAAGAGACAGCTCAGTTGTAGGACAGGAGTGAATAAACCACCTGTTATTTCACCGAGACAAGGAACATACCCTTGTAGGAACTGTAGTGCCTGCAATTCTATACAGATAGGACCATCATTTACACATATGCATAAAGGGATAGTGATGAAACATACTTTTTATGCAGATTGCTCAACAAGGAATGTAGTATATTACAGTTACTGTATGGAATGTTCAGCATTTTGTATAGGTAAAATGAATAGATCCTTAAAGGAGCATATCGTGGAACATCTTAGAGACATTAGGAACAATAAAGAGAGTAGTGCACTAGCAAGGCACACTAAGGAATTTGGTATGCATCATGCCTTTAGATTTTTAGTACTTGAAGTAGTTAGAGAGCTCGAGGAAGGGGGACACAAAGAATAGAACAGAATTAGCTGAACTCAGATGAATAGTACATTTTAATGCAGATAAGAAACCAGGCATTAATGATGCTGTATCTATTAAACCGGTACTACGCACACGTATACTCCCCCTCTGAGTAAAGTGATTTTTAAAAAGTTTTTTTAACTCTATGTATTTCTTGTATGATGTTTATTTATTTATTGACATGTTGACTATATGAAATGTAATCTTTTTCTTTAGTTTCTGGAGATATGTTTTTAAGCTGACTAATTAGTTAATTGTTTAAGATTGGGCAGTCTTTTTAAGTGCTTTGATGCTGTTCTTTTTGTATTTGAGTCTGAAAAAGCGACTAGGAAGTCATGAAAGCGCTTACTCTCCTTTTTTTTGTTTTATTAACGCTGTATTAGTTTCTGTGGTTGGTCTTCTTTGGTCTTTTGGAAAATATTGCTGTTTTACTTATAGAGGACCTTTGCCTAGTTCCTGCTCTTTCTTTGACAGTGCTAAGTGATGTAATTTTTGGCCAAGTTAAAGATCATACAGCATCATACTTTACTATTTCAGGGCAGAACAGACTATAATTCCAGCTACTTGCGAAGGGTTTCGCAGGGGGTATTAACACTTCATAACCATTAAAGACATTTATTTAATTAATTTATTTGCTTCTTTTTGTTTGGGATGTACATAAAACAGTCCATTGCAAATTAACTAAAAAGGGTAAAGGCAAGAACATATTTTAACAGTTTGTTGGAAGGTCCGTGAAAATGATTTTGTTACATTAAATCATATGTCTTTATGGTTTGCATGGCAAGTGGGTCCTTCATCCTTTGTGGCAGTCTGCCACCCTTGTTGGTGTTTGCTACACACACACATACATAGTTGCATTTGATTAGTTACTTGTTGACTTTTCACTGTCTGTTCCTGTGCCTGGTAATATCCTTGAGGCTGCACATACTAGCCACTTCTGATGGAAAAAAAATTGGTGACATCTTTTTTGAGTGTGCACTGTCTGGGATTAACTTTTGTATAGTGAATAAATTGTAGACTAAGAAAAAGGATACTACTCCCCTAACTGTATTTTTACTATTGTTTTCCAGAAATGCTTGAGGTAGGAATGTGCACATAATTTGAATGAATAGCCAGTGTAAAACAAGGTAGTAATTGACAAAGCTTTTACTGTTCTTTAAGTTATTCTTGATGGGACAAAACACTGAGAGCATCAGTGGATTTTCTAGGTGTAAGCAATCAAGTTATATTGGTTTCTCTAGAAATACAGAACAGAAAAGAAAAAGCTTTGTTGTGAGAAGAGAAGGAAGTAAGTTCAATGGAGAGTCGTAGTAAGGAACCATCTTTTGTTATGACAGTACAGCCTCCACCCTTTGAAAACGTGCTGCTTAGCACACATCAGTTACTCATCCTGCCCACTGGAGACCAATATATGGGACATACAGTGCATTCAAAAGTAACATTCCAACATAACAGCATAATGAAGAGTCATTATGGAAGAACTGTATTTGGAATGAGGAAGTCTGCCTACAACATAATCTGTGACATACAACTGTTATATGTAAGTTGTTTCATGCAGTTGTAGCTGTTGTGGCTGGAAACAAGTTTTGTAATCTAAATGCAGCCAGTCATACTTGAAGCAGATCACACATCTGTATTTATTTATTTATGCAATCACTGTAGGTTCTGAGAAAATGTGTGGCTCTTCCAAACATTACAGTGCTCATTATTGATATTAAGAGCTTTACTCTGCCTAAAGTTAAGTTTGTAATATTTTAATTTGGTACTTAACGTATTATCGCAACCACATTTTATGGTCACGAAGTTGGCATACTACAAGTCAATCAAGGGCATTTAAGACTCAGAAATGCTGCTCCTCGAAGTGTTTTCTACTGTCGCATTACATTGCTTAACTATCAGGAGCACACTAAGCTGTACATGTACACAGGGAGTTTCTGTTACAGAATGTAATCATATGTGATGTAGCACTGCTGTCATTACCTGTCATCGCAAGCAACTTGCAAAGCTGCCAGCATTCTTCCCGTTATTTTTTTTTTCCTTTTACCTTTACTGTGTACCTCAAGCAAGGCTGACCATAAGTCAGATGGCAGGAACCTAATTCAGCATACCAACATTAATAGAGAACAGGAAAGGAAGGATGCAGTGACAAAGTAACAGCCACACACACTTTCCTTGGGGTGCAGTCCTTCAAGGAGATGAAGTCTGAAAAGGAACGCATGCCGTTATTTACTGACAGCAGTACTGGTTGATGAGTCGGCAAGGTTACTTTTCGTGAAGACTTTCATCCCTTCTGCTATGCGTTTCTTTAACAATAAATCACATTTGTTAAATTTGACCCACACAATATAGGGCCACTGTGTTAAACTTGCTCTTACACCCTGTTTGCAACTTTCAGAAATCGACTCGTACGATAACAGCCATGACAATTTTTCCGTGCATCTATAATGCACGCAAATCAGGAAGAAGATTTTTTTAATTTGCTGGTCTTCCTGAAGGTAATCCACACTTTTTACTGAGCAATAAGGACTTTCAATAACACTTTACAGTGTTGCATGACCTCCTTTGACTTGAAGTATGCTATTTTCACAACAGCGTCAATGTGGTTGCGATAATACGTAAGTACCTTTCATTTTTGTACTTGTCCATGGTTCAAACTCCTACTGTCATTAATGTTCAGTGCCTTACTTACCTGAAGTAGATTAAGTGTGTAATATTTCACTTTGTAGTTCTGCATGGTTCCAAAGTTTTACCTTCTTAAATGCAGTATATTTAGCTAAGTCTAACCTTGGAGCAGGCATGACAATGTAGTTTTAATCAAAGTCAGAAGCTTCTGCTTTATGTAATTGTGTCATGACACATGCTTCTTCTTTCTTTCCTAGCAGTCTTTGCATATCTGTACCTTATATGATCTTTGCCTTGTTTTATAAAACCATTTTTGTCTCTGTTTATTACTGAGTGCTTCTCTTCCCTTTTCTTTCAAGGCATACCGTTTCTTTTTGGACCCATCTACTATGTTGTATTGCTTGAAATATGACTTACTATGTGCTGGTAAAGGAGAATAAAAGAATTTCAGTCTGCAAGCCCTTTTCAATTACAGACTGAATTTGTTAAAGTAATAAATCTGATCAACAAACCAATAAATTACTGCACATCTGTACTAACATCACACTCCAGTCAATAAAATTACATTTTTTTGCAGTTTGCATGGGAAGTTTGCTAACCATTCTGATTGTATGTTTTGGAAAAAAGAAAACTTTGCAAAACAGTTGAGCAATTTAGCAGTTTTGTCTGAAAATGTAAATACAATTTACGTTTATTGACTGGAACATGATGCTAGTACAGATGTGCAGTAATTTACTGGCTTTGCTGATCAGATTTATTACTTTGACAAATTCAGTTTGCAATTGAAAACAGGAATTCTTTTATTCTCCTTTACCAGTATATTTCTGCCACTTCTTTCATCCATTTTAGGCACCCTCTAGTTTTAAATGATGGTTGGAAAGTTACCATTGCATAGAACGTTATGTTTCTATAGCAGAGGTACAATGGAATAAAGCTCTTTAGAATTGTTTTTCTCTCCATGCCTCAGCTGGCCTCTGCTCAGTCAGATTATTCTAGTAAACAAAAATACATTAAATACATAATCCTGCACGGTTGAGAGAACAATCTTTGGAGTAGGAGGGCTCCCTTTATCTCACCAAACTTTATTTTTAGTTAGCTGTTAGGTGTCTTTAGGAGTTTATTGGAGAAAAGCTCCCCCTGAGGTCAAGTACTGTTTTTGTTTGTGGCTGCTGCTGTTGTGTAGAACTCCCATTGACTTTCTCACTGTACTCATGATCCCAGGTTTCTTTTAAGAGGAGTTAAAGACATTTTTGTTTTTGATACTTTAAAGTTTTGTTTGTGGTTACTTTTTATTGTAGTTAGGCATATGTAAAGATAGCTTCGGTCCCTAGAATTCTAACATTTACTTAGTCCTATTAAAGCAGTCTCAGAACAGAGTTGTTGGGAATGTACCTTTCTTTGCATTAAGTCTTAGACTTTGTGCCACTAACCCAGTTCCTGTTTGTAATATTATGGATCTCGGTGGCATTTCTTATAATAGAGGCTTATTAGCTGTTTAAATGCCATCACATTTCTAGTTCTTTATTGCTTTTCCTGATGACATTGTTATGCATATATGTTTGTAACTGGGGAGGAGGTTTGCTTTTGTTGAAAATTTGAAAATCTTGTGGAATCTTTGACTATTCAGTACATGCATTACTTTCATTTTTTTCTGTGGGATTTAAACACACAGAGCCAGGTATGCAAAACTGCTCAGATGTGTAAATTTGTTCAGTGTGTATAAATTTGTCCAGGTGCATAGAACTACCGTATGCATCTGAATGTGGCTAGAGGTTGAATGTTATTGTAGAATGAGTCAGTGCATGACCTCTTTGTTTACATCATTAATGAAATAAGTCTTATGCAGTTTAAGCAACCACAATATATCCAGGTTTGGTAGCAAGAGCTATTCATAGAGTTTGGCCATCCTATCCTCATGGTATTTTAATCAAATGTACATTTATGAAAGTGGGATTAACATATAAGGGTTTTTCTTTTTTCTTAAAGTTGGTATTATCTCAGACTGGGGCTGTGTATTTAAGAGGAGGATATTTGGGGGCACAGCCCTCTCCCCTTTTGCAGTTTGCATGGGAAGTTTGCTCCCTGAAAAAAAACATTAATTTTAGTTTATTCCTGTGTTATTATTTAATATTTGGTTAAAACTTTACAGCATTTTATACTGCTGTGATCTGTACTAGAACCCCTTCCTAGATGTGACACTCCATAGTTTGCAGTATACAGATGCAAAGATGCCGAAGAGTTCTTCAGGTGTGCATAGAGAAGCTCCATATTGCATGGGGCTCATTCTGAGGATTTTATTTCTGTTTGTACAAGGAAACTCCGTGCAGCCATAAAAGGGATATGCCCCACTTTAGGCATTATGGTCATTGTCCTGACAGTATACACTGGTGATCTGTTTAACCTTCCAAAAGGTATTTACTCTGTGGATCATTGTATTTTGTTTGTATTCTGCCCAGACCTCTGCTGAAAATGGGCTCCTGCCCAGTCAGACTTTCCTGGTAGTCAAATGTCAATAAATAAATAAGTAAATAAACAAATCATGATTGTGCTAAGGATAATTGTTCAAGTCACATTTGTTCTCTTGTTTCCTTACATCTATTCTGAAAAATTCTGAGTTTTCAGCAGAAGCATTTGTATGCAAAATTATGTTTTCTGCTGAAGGCAGAGTCCTTTTTCCAATCTGTCATGTGGGGGTCTCTGCTTCTCCACTCTTCTAATATGTAGATATGTGCTGCTTTGAGACCACTGCATTCAGAAAAAGTGAACATCTTTGCTAGAGTCTTGTCTCACACTGTCAACAAAGGGTGTTGGAACATTTGCATTTTTGCAGGACATCCTTCAAATTCCCATTACCACTTCCTGGTTATCCAGTAAGCCTGTAGAGAGTCAACTGTTCCACGTACATTGACCAAGAAGAGTGTTTCCTGTTGGTTTTTCATTTAGTGTAGTACAATTCATAATTCTCTGTAAGTGAGGAATCGGTGATGTTCCAGGCACTGATCCTGTGTCTAGAAGTAAGTTATTATCTTTTGCAATCCTTGACAAACTCCTATGGCAAATTGATGACTAACTACAGGGAGAACATTTGTGTAAAATGTGATAACAGTCATTCAGAGTTTAGAGTGCATTTATGAAAGTGGGATTAACATAAAAGGGTTTTCTTTCTCTTTGCGATGGTATCACCTCATTTGGTTAACAACTCACAGTCCCACTGTTTCTTTGTGAATGAAGTCAGGTTGGAATTGTTAAGATAATATTTGTGCAGCCCACTGTGGAGTTGAGGAGTGGTTATCTGTGGTCTCAACATTGGAAGACTTTGTGGTGTCTGCTGTGTGCCTGAAAGTACTAATAGTGGTTGAGGATTTGAGCACTCAAAACTGATTCCCCAACCCTACATGACATTCAGGCAGTGACTAGGTTTTTATTATTCAGAATTATTTGATTTGGAGAATAAATTAAAAAATTGTAAAGGGCTTCACTGTCAGGTAATCCGTTTGGTGGCAGTTATTTAGACTGCAAGAATCTGTAGGAGCTTACATATTTTGAAATTGCTTATGGTGGTGGAAATGTAGACTGTTGCTAAAAGAATGAAAATATCAGAATGCCAAATACAGACAGTAATATAAAAATAAACTTTGCAGCATTTTAGAACTGAGTAGCAAATTATCGTAGAAGAAATTAACAGTACAGGTCAAACAATGACTTTGCCTGATTTGTTGAACTCTTTAAGAAGAGATTTATTGAAATAAAAAATCACTGATTTAGTTGGGGTAGAAGTGATTATAATTATAATAATAGTTCTCGTTTTTTTGGTTGCACTATTTTCAATCAAGTCACAACAGTAAGACTTGCAATTTTCTAAGTATTTAGTTCTGAAAAGTGTAACTCAGAAAGTGTTAAAAAAAATTCTTATTTTGCAGTGGTGCAAACTTTCCTGCACCCCCCCATGTGTGGGCCCCCCCCAACTTGTATACACCAACTTCATGGTTATGTTATGTAGAGGGAGTAGGGAAAACATCAAAAGTTTACTGACTGCTCACACAGTCTACTGTGGTAAGGAAACCCATGATATTTAACATATGATATGCATACTCATGATCATACATGCCTCAGAACTGTAGGAAAACCCTCTCTGTTTTTTCATTGGGTTAGAATACTTTTATCCCACACCCTTCCAGAAATTGTATTTATCCGACACAGATGTTAAAGCTACACAGCTACCTGCTACTAATGTGCCCATTGGCATTAATACTGTTCCAGACCCTTTACTTATGCTTGTTGCTGAATTTAATCTAAGGAACGACTCAACACATTTTTTCCCCAAGATAGTCTTCAAGGGCAAGTAATCTCATGGTAAGGGCAGATGCATAGCGTGAGAGAAAGCCCAAAGATTTGTTGATCAGATGGATGTTTGGTCCTTAGAAGGAGATACTCCATGTAGTTATGGATACTGCAACAGTTCGAACATTTACTGTTATGGCAAGTTAACTTGTCCAACTGTACAGTCATTCTGTGTGTGTAGAATTTTATTGTACCTGTGATTTTGTTCTGAGATACGCAAGTCTAAAGCAAATGCTTATTTTAAGCCAGTAGTATCTGAACCTCATTCTATGTATTTGTTTGTTTACTACATTGAGGGAAATTTTCAGTGGAGGCCTGGGGAAGAAAGCTCTGTAGCACACCGTACAGTAAGTAAAAAAAAAAAGTGTATAGTCATCCCCTTTGGCAAAAACAAAGTGCCCACAAATTACCACATAGGTGGTAATCCATTAAGTACAGAAGAAGTAATTAGGGACCTGGGGACCTAAGTTGATAGCAATCTCTCATTTGACAACCACGTGGCCAAAGTGGTTAGAAAAACATTTTATATAGCCCACCTAATCATGAAGGGATTCACATCTAGATCAGGGGAGGTCATCGTGCCTCTTTACTCATCCCTCATCAGGCCCGTAATTGAGTACAATGCCCCTTTTGGGATGTACCTTACCAGACACCAGCAGCAACTGGAAAGACCCCAAAAGTACCTCACCAAGAGGATCAAAGGGCTCAAACAGATGCCATATGCTGCCCGGTTAAAGAAACTCCAGCTCTACTCAGTGGCATACCGCCTGCTCAGAGGCGATCTGTGCCTGACGTATAAAGCCATGTCCAACCTGGAATTAATGGACATGCTGCACCTCAGAAAATCCAAATCCCATCGAGCTACGCGCTTGAGAGACTTGAACCTCAGCACTGAAATAAATAGGACATGCTGGAGGGGCAGATTCGTAACCCAGAGGCTCCCTTCACTCTGGAATAAAATTCCAGTCCAGGTTAGGCAGAGTCCCTCATTGACTCTCTTCAAGAGGAATCTTGATGAGTGGATGAGAGATCGTAGGTTTACCCCGGATATCACTTCTGTGTCACTGTTAGACAGAGGCACAGTATACTAACCTCGAAAAAGGGCATAGCAAAATTAATTTAAAATGGGTGGCGAAAGCCATACACACTCTGGCTAGGCTTATAAATGCCCTGGGGCAGATAGCCTAGTATGAACCTATGAACCTATGTAAGTTACTGTTTTGTCACATTAGTGTGACTTACCTTTTGCACTACTGCATCTGGTGCAGGAAGCATTGATTAGGACTGATCTTCATTCTGATGGCATTTTATTTAAACAAAAATGGAAAAAAAAAACAAAAGCCTTTTTGAAATCTGTTTTCCCACACTGATACCACTGAGAAGTAATGATCTTTAATCTCAGTTACATCAACTTGGGGAAAACATAGGACTTGCAGACACATCCATTAAAGTCTATGGAGCCCTGTCTGGCATGATGTCACTGGGGAAAACACTAAATTTATTTGGGCCATGGTTTCAGTAAAAGTTTACAAAGCTTTTTATTGAAACATCCACCCAAGTAAATACTGGCAGACTCTGGCAAAATGCATCGTGACACTTGACTCACCAGATGCCATGATGCAGTACCTCAGTGTTAAAAAACAGTTTAAAAAGTACTATTCTTGTAGCAAACAGTAAACACAGAGTGGTAGTTAACTATAGAATAGATACATTCGCAAGGATCAGTTAGAAATACATTAAGTATGTGAACTCATATGCAAGAGGTATAACTTCAGAAATTTTTGTTAAATGTACATTAGTGGAGACTGTTTCAACATTATACATATGCATACTCTGCAAAGTCTAGAATAATCCGAACAAGACTTTTGTCAAGACCATATACTGTTTTGTATACAGTTTGAGAGATTTAGCAGTAATTTAATTTACATTTGTACAGTGCAATAGTAGTATAATGCAGTGTGTCAGTCTGGTTGAATACTTGAGTCAGAGAGTCTGGTGTCCTGTAGTAGCTAGTTCCCAGAGTGGCATTTTGGTGGCGTAGCAGAGCATCTCAGGATGTTTTGTGTCTTTTATAATAGCTGGCGTTGAGAGCATCTAACTTTCCTGGTTAAGAGAATACTGTTTCAGGTCTACATATTTTCTTTTCCTTCCTAATTAACTACATTTAATTGAGTCCCTTTATACGATCATGGTGTTGTGCTGTTGGTGGAACAGAGAGTTCAGCTGTAGAACTTGTATGTGGACACTCTTTCTGACTTGTTTAGATTTCCTTTTGGCAAACTTATGAATTTTATGCAGATATAAAATTTAGAGAACAACAAGACCTTGACCATTTTACATCTGTCCTTGAACAAGAAATCAAATTTTGTACAGGCACCTTTGGTTACATTTTAATGGTATGATTAGCATGCAAAGTTAGCAGGTAAAGAAGAATATGGCGAACGATATTTATTTTATATTAGATTGAGAGGATTTTATTACAGAGGCTAGACAACCAGTGAATAAACATGGGGTTGTGGTAAACTAATAGTGTTTATCCATATTTAGCATAATATTAAGGCACCTTTTACGGTTAAACTGGATGACACTGGGATAGAAACAGTGATGCAAACTTTATTTGGCACTAGTCATTTGTTCACCAGTCATATTATTAAGAAATGTTTATTATTTTAACTTGTGCTTTTAATAATGAGTTTGACTTTCAAGATTTTTTTACCAGCAGTTGGTCATACAGCTATACAGGTGGCTATGCACTCATTATGGCCATTTTTTAAAGAAAGAGGAGCCTGAATGATATCTGTTGATTATAATAGGTTCTTTTTTCATCAGTGGAATACTTTTTTTTAATTTGCATGCTTATTTATTTTTTCAAGGTTCAGCGGATGCCGCTGTGGTACGGCGGTAGTGTTGTTACCTCACAGCATGAGGTTCTCCCGTTCGATTCTCGGCTGGGCTTGGGAGTTTGCATGTCCTCCCCACGGTTGGGTAGCGTTCGAAAGACATGCGTGCATAAATGGGGGTGCCTTCGTTGAAGATTGAGCGTCGAGCTGGCACCTCAGCGTTTCGTAAAAATCTACTGCCAATCATTAACGGACCGGAGTTCCGCTGTGGCGACCCCTTACCAGGAAAAGCCGAAAGACAAACAACAACATTTATTTTTCAAGGTTCTTTTGCCCCCATTCCTGTCAACTGTCTAGCCTCCTCTAATCAGACTTGGGCTCGTTCATTCTTCAAGGTTGGGCATTCCCAGCATTAATGTGAGCACCATCCTGAAGGGTTGTAATTCAGGTAGCAGTGGGGATTGTTTGTGCATTTGCCTGCAGCTCAGCAATGAGAACATTTGTGGTAAGTCCTAACCTCTTCTCTAGGTTGGGAGGAACAAGCAACCTATATAAATAGAGGGATCACTGTGTCTTCCCTTGCATTTGCAGTAAAGGCTGCTACCAAAGTAGCTTGGTGGCCCAATGCCCACCTTGGGCAGTCCTTTGTGTTGCCACCCTTCCTCTGAGAAATTGTGGATTGGATGGCCCCCACTAGAGCAAACTTCATAGACCATCATAATTGGTCAGCTAAAGCTTACATGATGGTTTTCTTCTACTGCGGATGCCTGTCGGCATAGTTATAACTGAAAAACCTTCACTGAAGTAACCCCTGCTACATGGAGCACTCTGCATACTAAATAAGAAACAAAAACACCTAAAGTGTTTATGAAATACTACTCAGTCATCTCAAAGAACAGAAACAATGTACTGGCTTCCATAACAGAAGGTAGTTAAGTCTCATAACAGCATTTGTCTTCAGATATGCAGACTCCTTCTGAAGTAAAGTTAGAAATGCAATTCCTTCCAGTGTATATACCTGTCTTACCATTGTAGTGTAAAGTACATGCCTGTTATGTACAATACCAATACGTATAATGTCAGTAAAAATAGATCTGATGTCATTTTCATTCGTTTGTCAACAAATGGGTTTGGATCCAATCCGCTGATCTGACTCTGCCACATTACTCTAGATTCTAGGATTCAACTCTCAAGCACCTCTTCCCTTTACCCCTAATGTCCCTGACTACTGAATTACCTCAGATCTCGTTTGCCGCTGTATGGTTCGGTTGGGATTGCGATCTCTCAAGCTTGTTTTGGTTGTAGTGAGTTTAAAAATGTTATATTTTTCTCTTTAAATTGTCTTCCTTTACAAATTCTATACTGGTATCTCCCTTACCCTCTGTCTAGTCTAGTTTACCAAATTAAAAATTTTTCATTGCAGTCTTCATTACCATTGTTGGTCACCTTTCTTCCTTTCCTTTACCTCACTTCGAGCTATTTAGCTATGCCATTGCTGGTATAAACCTTTTCTTTCTTAGATAAATTGTAAAAAAAAAAAAAAACGTATTTTCTTTTTGTTTAATTGTTTGGCTTTCTGTCTTGTGGTTTTCTCTTGCAGTATGGCTGAAATGATGACTGACTTTAAAAAGTGCTCTTCCTGTGGGCATAACATACTTAACTCAGATGCCCAAAGGGAGTGCATCCGTTGTTCAGGCCCTGTACACCTGGACATTTCTTGCAGCATTTGTGCTGGATTCAGCAGTAGGGCTATTAGTGATAAAAAGACCAAGCTGGTTCTCAAGGGCCATATTTCTACTTCTGCTCTTCTTTCTGGTACATCAACATCAAGGGCTCAAATCCCCGCTCATAAGTCTAAGGAGCCCAGGGAGCACAGAAAACACTCCCCAGCAAGATCTCCCAAGTCTGCTTTGGCTTCAGAACAGGTTATCAAAATTTCTAAAAGTTCGGATCCAAAGCCCTCTGATCTGACACTTAGTTACGAAATCTCCTTTGCTCCAAAGCCCACGATCCTCCCAGGAGCCAGTGCTCCCTAGACTGAAATCTTCTAGACCACTTCCACTTCCTCTAATTTCAGGTCCTCCCGAATTGTTTCCGAAGCAGAGGTGGATAGGATGTTGAAAACATTTCTCAGAACACAGATCCAGATAAGACGACAAGAATCAAGTGGGATAAGTTTATTCTTCCAATAGAACAGGATGGATTGGGATTACCCGAGTAGAAGGGGTATTTCAGAGCAACACAGCTAAGGCTCCTATACATAGCTCAAGCAAAAAACTAATTCAAAGTGGAAAGAGATGATGATGAAACAGGGGGGAAGCTCAAGTAACAGGGAGAAACTGGGATTCTGGATACAGACCTTTAAGGAGAACAACAGTAATTATACAGAATATTATATTCATAAAGTAGCAGAAGGTCTTCTAAGAACTAAGTCAGCACGGGAATGGAGAAAGGAGATTCTGACGATAGGTATAACTGCAATTAGGGACACAAACAATAGGCAAGAGGGGGAGGAACTGTATTGGAGAAAACTGGCAAAGGAATCAAGGTATTGGGAGCAAATAACTAGAGAGGGAAAGGTACTAGAATGGGAAAACACCAAAAACTTGTTTGGACTGCAGGCTAGGGATTGTCTTCCATATCAAGGACTGATATCAGAATATAACCAAAGGGAAAGAAATAGGGGGTCCTAAACAAAAGACCAAAAACTAGTAGAGTTTAGTAGACTCTAGAACAGAAGTTGCCATTAAGAAAGGAATAATTAGTTGAGAATATAAAATATTGCATGAAAATTATAAGAGTCAATCAGAGGAGGTTAGGAAGGATTGGGAAGAGAGATTAGATAAGCAATTCACAAAGAAGCAATGGGGGGATATAGGTTTCCCAAATATGCAACAAAATCTATAAGATCTTTTTTGGAAGTATTTACATAGGTATTTTTATACCCCAAGCAGACTTCAAAGAATTTTTCCTCAGACAGCAAATGTTGGAGGTGTGATGGGGAAGAAAGAGGTAATTGGGAACGTATTTTCTGGGAGTGTAATGAGTTGGCAGACTTTAAAGACTCCCTGCAGACTGCTGTGTTGGAGATGCTGGGTGAACAAATTGGAATAAGTGAGGAAATTATTTTTTTGAGCTGTGATACAGAATCAGAATTGCCTAGACATAGTAAGGCCTTGCTGAGTCTAATTATGATGGCTGCCTAAAAAGCATTTACTAGATAGGTTCATAGGATGATACTAGGCTATTGGCCCAGAGGCCCTTATAAGCTTGGCCAAGACGTTTGCCCATATTCCCACAAAGTCAGCACCTGTTTCCCCTGTCCAGCAGGGACACAGGTGGGATCCCAGGAGTGTATTTTCTGTTTGCCATCCAGTCGTCCAGGTTCCTCTTAAAAAGGGCTAGCGGAGTACTTTGCTTAACATGGAGAGGGAGTCTGTTCCACAGATGGGGGAGTCTCTGGGACACAAATCTATCCCGCTAACAAGTTCTGTTAATGTCATAGACCAGGTTTAGACCTTGTATGTGGGTTGCCTGAGTGGATTTTGACTTACGGGTATGCAGCAGTTCCATCAAGACTAGGTCTGAGGTGGTCTTGTATGCCAGACACTGGTCACCTCTGAGCAGTCTGTACGAGACTGAGTAGAGGGACAGTCAAAGGACAGGACTTTTAGCCTATCTGTATAGGACAGGTGTTTGAGACCCTGGATTTTCCTGGTCAAGAATCTCTGTGGTCTCTCCAGCTGCTGCATGTGCTTGGCAAGGTACTTGCCGAAGGGGGGATTGTACTGAATAATGGGTCTGATAAGGGAGGAGTACAGGGATGTTATGATCTCCTTGTTCCTGGATGAAATACTCTTACTTATTAGGTGGGCCATTTAAAAAACCTTCCGTACAATGGAGGCAACGTGGTGGTCAAAAGTCAGGTTGCTATCAACCTGGGTGCCCAAGTCCCTCACAACTGCTTGCGTGCTTAGTACATTGTTATTAATGTGATAATTAGTGGGGATACCTTTTCCCCAAAGGGGATAATGATGCAATGTTATGTTTTCTGTATCTCACCTTCATTCTTGCTGCATGGCTTCTGAGCCGACCCTGGGCTCCGACTCGGCCGTATACTATAGCTCGAGAGCTTTTACTGGCTTGAGGCTAGCCCTTATCCCAGCAAGCCTAGCGGTAGTTACCCTGATCTCGATTCTCTGCTTACAGCATCAAGATTGCGGATACTGGCTCAGGCTAAGTGTTTTCTCTTTATTATATTTGAAGAAAAATTGTTTGCTCTTATCTTGTCTAATTTGTTAGTAGTAGTTGTCCTTCGTATTTCTACCTTTCCCTATCCCATCTGTGTGACTTGCTCTTGTTGTGGACTAACCGTTTTTCTCTCTGGCCCTTTCCCCTCTTTTAAGCCTGTTTAACTTAGAGGGTTCTTCGTTCTTCTTGCCTTCCTTCATATCTATAAAGTTTGAAAGAGTTGCTGTTTAACTTAAAAAAAAAAAAAAAAAAGGATTTTTCTCTGTATTTTGCTAGTTTATCTAGGTAGTAGTGTGTAGTGTGTTTTTTTGTCTAGCCTTAGATAGTGCTGTTCAACATTATGTCGAAAGATTCTGCCAAGGAATGTAAACCTTCGGGTTTCAAAAAGTGCGATTCGTTCTGTCAAAAGATGTCCCTTACAGACGGACAAGAGTTGTGTGTATTGTTTAGGGCCTGTTCACCTGCAGGATTCATGTTCTATTTGCATATTTCGAGTCCTGCAGGAGAGAAAGAATAAATTGATCTTAAGAGGGTTACTGAAGGGCCCCTTTGATGCTGCTATGGAGGGGACTCAGCCAGCAAAAAAACTAGAAAAACCCAAGCCTTCATCCTCTTCAGCTCCGATTTCGGAACCGTCTAAAGAGAAGGACAAGTTACAAGCTAAGTCGGGCCTGACTTTCGGTTCCTACATGACACTTTCATCTATGGCTCCATCTGTTGTTTCGGAGCCAGTAAGGTCTCATAAACGATCCAGGTCTCCTACCTTGGAACCGGTGCAGTCTGCTCCACAGTCTCCTTTATTACAATCTGTGGCAGGCAGTCACCAGTCTTCAACCCATTCCTCTCGGTCATCCAGGAGCCTCTCAGATGATGATGTGGAGAGGGTGGTGAAGAGGCTTCTTAGGACACTAGCATTAACAGAAATATTTTTGGGCCCATCCCAGATGGAAATGGTGCCGACAGCCCAACCAACACCTGTCTTGATTCCTCTTCCGACTCCTCTGAGCTCGAAGCCGGAGTGTATGGAAGACATAGTGGTAGAACAGACAGTTCCGGTAACCTCCTCCGGTCTTTCGGTTCAGACTACGGCTCTGATCTCCTCGATACCCTCTTCTATCGAGGGATCTGGGAGCTGACGCTCCCTCATTGACTCCAAGGGGGGACTGGCATCAGACCCTTGTCCGACCCTACTCTCCCTCTTGGAGCTTCGGCGCAGGTCAACTAGGCTCCTACATTGGCCTTGGAGCCATTGCCCTCGGTTCAGAGGAGGTCTCCAGCTTCTTTGGACATGGAGACTCTTTTGGGTTGGGACTGCGATGCCTTTGAGGTGATGAGGAGAGTATTTTCTGCTGAGACACTCAACCCTCGGCTCCATTGGCTGCTTTGCCTTCGGTGCCGGTGTCCACCCCCAAACCTCCCCTCCGTCCCAAGCGGGGGGGGGGGGCAGAATCAGGGCGACAGAGGTACCTTCTCTGGCAGGCCTTTCCAGTGCTCTTAAAGGGAGGCCCAACTGTCCTACTTCGGAGACAGTTGGGGGGAGATTATCTTTGTACCCAAAAGCCTGGCAGACAATCACAGAAGATACATGGGTACTGTCGATAATATCCAGAGGTTACAATAACCCCTTCTCCCAACTTCCCCTGTCAAAAGACAACACCCTATCCCAGATGTTCCACCCAATCTTCGGGATCAAGCAGACCTAGAGGTTCAAAGCTTGCTAAGAAAAAGAGTCATCCAGGAAGTCCCCGCAGACCAAATCTGATCCGGAACTTACTCAAGGTTCTTTTTAGTTCCAAAGAAAATGGGACTGGAGACCCATATTGGATCTCAACAGGCTGAACAAATCAGTCAAGAAAACAAAGTAACACTGCAGTCCATTCTTCCCTTTCTGGGACAGGACAATTGGATATGCTCTATCGATCTCCAGGATGCGTACTACCACATAAAAATGGACAGATGGTCAAGGAGATATTTACGCTTCCGGCTAGGAGCCAGTCACTATCAGTTCAGAGCTCTGCCTTTGGTCTCACCACAGCCCCCACGGTGTTCACCAAATGCATGGCAGTAGTTATGGCTCACCTGAGGCATCTGGGATTCTGGGTGTTTCCATATCTAGACGACTGGCTCCTTATTGCCACCCCCGAGCATCAACTAATCAGGGCAAGGAAATCCACAATTCACTCTTGTTCTCAACTAGGGTTCACCATAAACTACTAAAAGTCTGCCTTGTTGCCTTGTCAATATATTACCTTTATAAGGGCAGATTTAGACACAAGGGCTATGATAGCAAAGCTGCCTCAATAAAGAGTATTAACAATTCGTCCCCAAGTTGCAATGCTATTGACAAAAAAGAGAGTCCAGGCAAGATTTATCCTCAAGGTCCTGGGTTCTATGGCAGCAGCAATCGCTCTGGTCCCTATGGCTCCCTTCTACATGAGAATTCTGCAGTGGCTCCTCTTTGCACAGTGGTCATTCCAGGATTTACCCATGTCACATCAGATTCTGATCCTGGAATCCTGCAAAAAGGATCTGGTGGCTTCACTCCCCTATGGTAACAATAGGCAGGCCGTTTCTACCCCCCCCCGCAACCTGTAGCCACAGTGACCAGGGATACTTCCCAGATAGGGTGGGGGGGGTATTATCTGGGACAGACTGTTTAAGGGACTTGGCAGGAACACGAGCACCACTTGCACATCAGTGTCCTAGAGATGAGAGCGGTGCTTCTGGAATTGCAAGCACTTCAGGACTCTCTACCTACAGGGACTATAGCAATTCAGACAGACAATATGTTGGTAGTGTGGTACAGCAACAAACAGGGTGGAACCAGGTCATACCCTTGTGTTGAGAGGCTGTACGAGTTTGGCAATGGGGATGTCTTCCCAACACTTTCTGGTTGCAACGCACATCCCGGGGAAATCCAACGTGATAGCAGACAAGCTCAGCTGGGCTATTCTGATGCCTCATGAGTGGTCTCTGAAACATTAAGTTGCAAACTTGATTTTTCGCAAATGGAACCAGCCATGCTGCGATCTGTTTGCCACTCCCCTCAACAGCAAATGCAGCAGCTACTTTGCCCTAGTCCCACCACTGGGAAAATCACCCATGGACACACTTGTTCACGATTGGTCCCCGGGACTGCTTTATGCCTTCCCACTCTTTCCCCTGATCCCCAAGGTTCTTCAGAAAGCACAGTCATTGGGTTGCAAGTTAGTTGCCATTGCCCCCTTACTGGCCTCGTCAGATATGGTTCCCATTCCTTTGGCCTCACCTGCAAGGGGAGCCCTGGATGCTGGACCCAGCACCAGATCTCTTGATGCATTAGTCGGGGGCTCTCCATTCTTCCATTCAAACCCTCAAGCTGACAGGTTGTTTCCTCCACTTCCGGTCTTAGCCAGGCTTCCTGATGTTTCTCCGGCAGTTCAACACATTTTGATTTTCTCCCATAAGTCCACTACTAGGAAACTTTATGGTAGTAAATGGAAGAGGTTCTCTTGTTGGGCAGGCAAAAACTAGGTTGATCCTTTTACTGTACCGAATTCAAAGATTCTCAAATTTCTTGTTGAAACTTTTGAGTGAGGAGCACCTGCAGCTACTATCCAAGTTCAGCAAGCTGCCATCTCTAATTTCCATATGGGAGAAATGGCGTCCAGTATCATGTCCCATAGGCTATGTAAGGCATTCCTAAGAGGTGTTACTCTCTTAAGATCTCCAGTAAGAGAACCTCTCCCCCCTGGGATCTAAATTTAGTTTTAGATGCTCTGATTCTTCCCCCCTTTGAACCATCTGCTTCTTGTCCGCTCAAATTTCTGGCTTGGAAGACCTTTTTCTTGGTTGCAATTACCTCAGCTAGAAGGGTTTCTGAATTACAGGCCGTATCGATTCACCCCCCCCCCCCCACTTGATTTTCCATAAAGATTGCGTTTCTCTCAGAACCAACCCCTCTTTCTTACCCAAGGTATGTTCTGACTGCAATTTGAATCAATCCATTGAGCTTCCTGTTTTCTTCCCCGGTCATGGCAACAAGGCACAGTGTAAGCTTCATCAGATGGACGTTCATAGACAGTTACATTTCTATTTACACAGGACGAAAGACTTTAGAAAATCTGACCAATTGTTCATATCCTTTACGGACAATAAAAAAGGTTGTGCAGGCTCAAAGGTGATTTTTATCTAAGTGGTTTTCAGACACTATAAAACATGTCTACGATTAGCGTAAACAAAAACTTCCAGGGAAAATTAAAGGACACTCAACAAGGGCCTTGGCTACCTCTATTACTTTTCAAGCCAAACTGCCATTGGATTCAATCTGTGCAGCAGCTACATGGGCTAATCCTCATACCTTTATCACTCATTACAAAGTAGATGTTGCCTCCCAGAACAGGGAATCCTTTGGTTCCACAGTCCTGAAGAGTTTTTTCTAGTGAGCCACCCAAGAATCAGGTGCTGGGGACGCTGTCCCAAACAGCAAGAATGAAGGCGAGATACGGACATAACATAAAGAAGTTATGTTGGTGGGAGGGTGGCCTAATGGTTAAGGTGTTTGCCTTACAAATGCAAGGTACAGGGTTTGAATCTCACAGGGGATAATTGGCTAGGCTTAAAATGGCTCGCAAGGGCAGTTAGCTTAGTACTAATCTATGAACCTATGAAACTATGTGCTCACCATAACGTTCCATGTTTGTTTTCCTTGATCTCGCCTTCCTTCTTATGTTCCCCCCTCCTTCCCCCTTCCTGGTGGATCGAGAGGAATTTCTTGCTTTTTATGGGTTATACTGGCTGAGTTTCTTTTTTACCTTAACTTTTGGTTAGTCCTAATCTCCCCTTCTTACTCTTGCGAATGGTTTACACCTTTATACGTAGGTGTCCTCTGATATGTAAATAGAGTACACCTTTTTTATATTGTATGGTCTAGTACTGGGTTATCACAAAAGAGATCTGGGTAACTACTACTAGGCATGCTGGGATAGGGGCTAGCCTTGAGCCAGTAAAAGCTCTCGAGCTATAATATATGGCCGAGTCGGAGCCGAGGGACAGCAAATATGGAACGTTATGGTGAGTACATAACTTCTTTTTTCTTGGCATTCAGTTTGAGGTCATGCTCCTGGCACCAGTCATTAGTTTGGGTAAGGCCCTATTGGAGGATGTTCACATCACTAGGGAAATATAAGTCAGTGCCCAGCTTGCAGTCATCTGCAAACTTGGTCAGCCACAGACTACTTGTTTTGGCTTGCACCTCAGAAATGTATATCCCAAACAGTAGAGGCCCCAAGACCTATCCTTGGGGTACACTGCTCGTTATGGGATGATTATATCACCCCAGATAAGACTCGAACCCACAATCTCTGGCTTAGAAGGCCAGTGCCTTATTCATTAGGCCATTGAGGACTAGAAAATGGAAATCAAAGTCTGAACCAACATTACTAGAAGTATCAAAGATCGTAACAAACTTAAAACAACTGGAACTGGGATCTTTAGAAAAGGGTAGGAGCAAATTACATAGGAAAAATGGGAAATGTGGGATCAATACATGCAGAGGAGGAACAAGGCTTAAAAGAAGGCAGGATTTGAATGAGTTATGTAATAGCTGACTAACAGTGACTGGCTATGTTATAAGTGATGTGTAATGTTTGCAAATGAGATTGTGTCGCTATGGTTTATTTTCATTTATATAAATGTAACATTGCCAGTGTCATACATGATCTGATGTTGGCCTTTTCATTCTTCCACACTGATGGGTTCCTAATCTAATCCTCGAATCTGACTCTGCCACATTTTCCAGATTTTGGATCCTAGTCTTGAGCTCCTTCTTCTTCCTATAATGCACTACACTACCTCTAACTGCTCAGATCTCATTTGCCACCAGACTGGCAAGATGGAAGATTCTGAAATCTGCAGCTGTGAAGATTTAGGTTTTGTTATATCTTTTCTTTTTTAAATAAGTGGTTATTTGCAGATAGTCCCTTCCTCCCTCTTGGTCCTTTGACATATTGCTTCTCAGAGTTGGACCCACTTGGACTTCTCGCCTATTCCTCACTCTGGTGACTCCATGGATGCACCCGCTGAATCTGCTTGTCTGTTTTAGGATGCAGGCATTCCTAAGAGGTTAGGTGTCAGAGCTTGGTCCTCAGAAGCAGAGGAGCTCCGCAGAACTAGGGCTTCAGAGAACTTTCTCTGACAGACTTGATCAGCGCTCCTGAAGCACTGTCCTTTTATGGAGGCAGTTGGGGGACATTCTTTTTTGCAGCACCTAAACACCTGGACCAGCTTAACAAACAATGCATGGGTGCTAAGCATAATATCCAGAGATTATTACTTTTCTCTTTTTCTCATTTTGGATCTAAACAGTCAGTATGTAGAGAAGTCAGAGTTCCGTATGGTTATGGTTCAGTCCATTTAGCCGCTTCTGTGCAAGAATGATTTGATGTACTCAGTACATTTTTGGGACATGTACTATTCTGTCAAATTAAACAGGTGCTCCAGAAGACATCTGTGCTTTCGGCTGGGAGCCAGTCACTACTATTTCAGAACTCTGCACTTCAGACTTAGCACAGTTTCCAGGATGTTTTTCCATATGCATGGCAGTAGTAGCTCCTCAACTAAGGCTCAGAGGATTTCAGGTATTTCCGTATCTGAATGACTGCCCCCTTACTGCTCCAACCAGGCATAAACTGTTACAAGCCGGGTATTACCTGTTTAAACTCTCCAGATCCCTGGGCATTACTGTAAATCGGACAAAATTGAATTTATCCCTTGTACAGAATTTGGAATTCATATTCTCTCACTTGAATGCCACAAACCAGATGGCATCTTTGATTCTTCACTGCATCACATCATCATTATGAAATCAAGTGTGGGACTCATGTCACTTCCATCCCCCTCCAGCAAGACTAATTCTGCAAGCTCTGTTCCTTTTTAGCCTCTATCTGTTCCTATAAAACCTAATTACAAACATCATCTTTGCTGGTGGATCCAGTCAGGTGATCTGTTCCTAGGCAGGCTGATGTTCTTCATGTTTCACTGTTGCAATCATTACATTTGGGTTATCTGCTTGCAGGTAGCCCTCAGTCAGCCTGATTAACAAAGTCTTGGGTCCTGCGTCGGTTGTTGTCCCTTCTTCCGTGATGTCAGGTCGTCAGGGGTATAAAACATGCAGCCGACGCCATTACATCAGTCTTTCTTGCCGTACAGTGCCCGAAGCAGAAGCAGTTCGCAAGTGTCGGTTGGCCGACTCCTGAAATTTTCGTTTTCGAGTTTCAGAACCGAAGACTTCAACTAAAGCTAAGTACCCCGTTGGGGAAACTTTTTCTTGCTCCTTACTGATGTCAGTAAAAGTTAATAATTGCATTACTTGTGGAAAGCAAATATCTCATAAAGATTTTCATTCGTACTGTATTCCTTGCCTTGGCCCTGACCATGACATACCTTGCTATCGGTTTTGTGCTTTATTTAATCAGCGCACTATCCGTCGTCGGTATATTTTTGCCTGTAAATATTTTGGTTCTCGGTTTAATTATCCAGAAATGTCATCGGTTAGCCATCCGACTACCGGGATTCTGAAAAAACGCAAATATAAAGACAGAGACAGGCCGGCGAGGTCCAAAACTGCCAACGACACTTCTCCTAAGCCAGTCGCCAGTTCGCCGGTACTTAGTGAGGTGCTTTTTAGCCCCTGATACCTGCTACTTCTGATTCGCAGGCCTCTACAGAGACCCATTTGGAGTCCAGTATGTTGCGAGATGCTTCAACTATGGAACCCGTGGATGTCTCTACCTTGGATGGGTCTGGAGCCGGCTTCTGAGGGTGTATTCAGGCCTACGGACTTGCATATTAAAACAACGCCTCCTTCTTCACTTAGGCCTAAATCTCGAACCATGCCTAATAAACCGACGCCCAGGCCACATGCTCAGGCCTCTATGCCTAAAAAACAAATGATAAGAATGGCTGAAGATTTAATAACTCAAATCAGGGGTAGCCAACCCCCCCTTTCTAAGAGGCCTAGGACTGAAGTTGTTTATGAATCTTCTGACCAGGATTCTGTTTTTTCTGATTCTTCTGATGATCTGGATTTGCCCTTATCTACTTATGAGGATTCTGATGCAGAGGACTCCATTCCCTCTGCTTCCCCTCCAGAGGATTTTTGTTTTGGGGAAACCTTGCATACTCTAAGGGAGCATTTCCACTGGGAAAGCCAGGATTTTTCTGATTCAAAAATGAGGCTTAGGGATTTATTTCTCCTACCTCAGCATAGGTCTTTAGCTATTCCTCCTGTACTAGACATTGTTCATGATGCTTTTTCGGAATCTAGTTTGGCCCCAGATTCCTTGCCTCCTGCTCCCAGAAAACCTGACAGATATTACAGGGTCCCTGAGTCACACAAGTTCCTTTTTAAAAATCCTATTGTGGATCCAGAGACTATTTTTCAGGGGCCCAAGGGCATTAAGGCTTCTACTGCTAAAAATCCTACCCCTTCTGATAGAGACTCCAGGGCGCTGGATAGATGGGATAAGAAGGTTTACACTTCTGCAACCTTGGCCATTAGGGCTTTAAACTGCCAGTTTCATAAGTATCAGCAACATGTTATTGGATTGCTTAAATAGAAAATGATGTTGATTTCTGACTGTGTGGAAAATAAAGAATTACAGGATTTAATGCATTCTGCTGAACAAGTTGGAAAACATACTTTGCAATGTGATTTATTAGAGGCCTCTTGCAGGGCTGCTGTTACTGGGTCTGTGCTCAGAAGGCATGTTTGGCTAAAGGAGCAATCCTTGCCTGATCATGTTAAAGCTAAATTGTTGGATGCTCCCTTAAATCAGGACTGCCTGTTTGGCAACAAGGCTGAGGAAGTTCTTAAAAAGATGGAAGATAAAGCTAAATCTATGCAAACTGTTAAAATATTTCTTACAAGTTCAGCCTCCTAGATTTAGTAGGCACTGGCTCTCTAAGAATTGGTCCTTTCCAGCCCCTTCCAGGTCTTCTCTAGCCAAACTGAGACACAGCAACAGCCCCAGGTTTCAGTCCCAAGGGACACACAGGACTAAGCAGTGGGGGGCCTCCACTTCCAAATCTGGGAGTAATAAGACCCCCCCCCCCCATGGTAAACTGTTGCAATGGCTTCCATTTAAAATTTCCAAGCACTTATCAACTGATTGCCCCTTTGGGGGGAAAGATTGCTCTTCATGCAAAGAACTGGGAATTCATTACCCAGGACAAATGGGTTTTAAATATAGTGTCCCAGGGATACAGATTTCACTTCCACACGTTGCCAACACCAAGCGGGTGGCCGGACCTACCCCCAAATCAGTGGGCAGAGGCCTAAAAACAAGTACTTTCTCTCTTAAGCATCGGGGCTTTTCAGCTGGTACAGGAAGAGGAAAAGGGACAAGGTTTCTACTCGAGACTTTTCTTGGTACCCAGAAAAGACAATTCATGGCATCCTATCCTGGACCTGTCTACTATAAATAACTTTTTGGAAATTCCAAAATTCAAGATGCTGACTCTTCACCAATTACTTCCTATGCTAAGCAAAGATGCCTGGTTGGCAACACTAGATTTAAAAGAAGCATACCTGCACATCCCAATCAGGGAATCTTGCAGAAGATACCTATGCTTCAAAGCAGGCTACACGCACTGTCAGTTCTCTGCACTACCTTTTGGCTTATCTACTGTGCCCAGGGTATTCACAAAGTGCCTAGCTCCAGTTATTGCATTTTGCAGGCAAAGAAATATTCAAATATACCCATACCTGGACGATTGTCTAATTCAGGCAGAAAGCCAGGACATACTTTTGAATCATGTGGCCTTTGTACAAAGGGATCTAACTTGTCTGGGGTACACCATAAACGAAAAGAAATCATACCTGGTGCCCTGTCAACAAATAATATTCCTGGGAGCAAGCTTGAATACAACTTCCCAGGTGGCTTACCTCACGCCAGGGAAACAAATTCATTTGACAGCCTACTTCAAACAAGTGGCTACAAAAACCCAGCTATCTCAAGACAAATACTGCAAGCTTTGGGGTTCATGGCCTCCTGCATTCTTCTAATTCCATATGCAAGACTGCATATGAGGAAACTACAGTGGCATCTAAAAAGCCTATGGTGTCAACATTCTCAGGATCTAGAAGCAATGATTCCTATCATACCTTGCCTATGCCTAGAATTCCTTTGGTGGGCAGGGGCTTGCCAACAAAACAAGGGACTACCTTTCACACCACTCCTGCCACCCAAACCCTAACAACAGACGCTTCAGACTATGCATGGCCTAGCAGGGAAGTGCATTCAGGGCAAATGGAACCAAAGTCAAATGCACCTGCATAATAATCAAAAAGAAATGTTAGCTGTACAGAATGCTCTGACTGCCTTTAAGGACCACATTCTTCCAGGACAACTTATGGTAAAGACGGACAACACCACTGTTATGTGGTACATAAACAAGCAGGGTGGGTACACATTCTTACCCCCCCTGCAGACTAGCCATGGCATTGTGGAACACAGCCTTGAGCTACCAAGTGCACCTACAAGCTCAATTCTTGCCAGGAAAATTAAATACACTGGCAGATGGACTAAGCAGAAACCTCATGGACCCACACAAGTGGAAACTGGAACCAAGGATTTTCAACATGTTGACAAGCAAATGGGGGAACCCAGATATAGACCTGTTTGCCTCTCCCCAGAACTACAAATTGGACATATTTTGCACAAAGGCTCCCCACAAGCAAGCCTGAAAAGTGGATGCTCTGTCCTTCAGCTGGAAAAACCTATCAGTCTGTGCCTTCCCCCCCTTTGCCTCTGCTTTCCAAAGTACTACTAAAAATCAAACCAGACAAACCAAGGATGATTCTGATTGCTCCAGACTGGCCACGCCAACACTGGTACCCCCTCCTGCACAATGTGTCACGGTTATCCCCATGGCACCTGCCTCAGACTCCCTTCCCTGTTGTCTCAGCAGGAGAACCAGATTCTGCACCCTCACTTCTAACACTGAACCTTGCAGCCTGGCTAATTACATAATCTCTCCTCTACCATCCCTCAGTAAACCTGTGATGGATATTATTTTAGAGGCAAAAAGGCCTAGTACTAGAAAATCTTATGCTGAAAAATGGAAAAGATTCTGTGCCTGGAACCAGTCTCAAGGGATGAGCACAGCAGCGCCCAATTTACCTCGGATTTTACAATACTTAACTGAGATGCTTCACAAGGGCCTGTCCTTTTCCTCTATTAAAATCCACGTCTTAGCCATTTCAGCTCATTATAGCACAGAACCTCCCCTCTTCTCATGTCCACTGCTCAAGCAGTTCCTCAGAGGAGCCAAAAATTTGAGACCACCCAGGAGAGCTTCATCCCCAGCCTGGGACCTTAATTTTGTTTTAGAGAAACTCACTCTACCTCCTTTTGAGCCAGCTGCTACTGCAGACTTCAAATTTCTTTCTTGGAAAACAGCTTTCCTTTTAGCAATCACTTCAGCTAGAAGGGTATCTGAATTACAGACCCTTATGGCAGTGGAGCCTTTCATCATCTTTCATGCGGACAGTGTGTCCCTCAAAACCAATCCATCCTTCATGCCCAAGGTGGCATCCAGTGTGACTCTTAATCAGTCTATTCATTTGCCAACTTTCTTTCCCAATCCACAGAACAAAGGGGAACGGATACTGCATTCCTTAGATGGGCACAGACAACTTAGATTCTACTTGGACAGGACTAAACCTCAAAGGAAATCTGGACAACTGCTGGTGGCATTTGCTACAGGGGCAGAGGGGAAGGCTATTTCAAAACAAACCATTTCTAAATGAATAGGCCATTGCATTAATTTCTGCTATAAGCACCATGGAAAACCTACCCCCAAGGAGGTCAGACCTCACTCCACCAGGGCTGCATCTTCCTCTACAGCCTTTCTCAGAGGCGTCCCTACCAGGGACATCCTAGAAGCTGCTACCTGGAGTTTTGTGCATACTTTCACCAAGCATTATCATTTGCCGATTTTCTCTAAATCTAGAGCTGTCTTTACCACTGCAGTCTTGCAGGGCCGTATAGCTGGTCCTAATGCTATCTAAATTCCTCCTCCCAACCATAGCTTTGGGAATCTACCCAAATGCAATGACTGCAACAGTGAAACATGAAGAACATAGTACAGATGTTCATTGTGTTTCACTGTTGTAGTCATTATTCTTGGGTTATCCTGCTGGCAGGCTACCCTCAGTCGGCCAGACTTCCAAAGTCTAGGTCTGGTGTCGGTTGCTGTCACCTCTTCCCTGACATCAGTGCGCCAGGGGTATAAAAGATGCAGCCAACGCCATTTTCTCCAGTCTTTCTTGCCGCGCGGTGCCCGAAGCAAAAGCAGTTCGCAAGTGCCGGTCGGCCGACTCCTGGGATTTTCAAATCCGAATTTTAGAACCAAAGTCTTCATTAAAGCTAAGTACCCCGTTGGGGGACCATTTTCTTGCTCTAGACCGATGTCAGAACAAGTTAACTGTTGTATTTCTTGTGGGAAGCAAATATCTCATAAGAATTTTCACTCTTGCCTAGGCCCTGATCACAACGTTGCTAGCTGTCGGTTTTGTGCTAGATTTAACCAACACACTATCAAGCGTCGGTTCGATTTTGCATTTCAATACTTTGGCCGAAGATTTAATTATATAATGACGTTGGACCAGCCAACAACTGGAGTTTACAAAAAATGCAAGGACAAGGAAAAGTATAGGCATCCGAGGTCCAAAACCGACGACGAGGCCTCTGCTAGGCCACTCGCCGGTTCGCCGGTTCTCAGTGAGGCAATTTTGCAGCCCCTGGCACCCGCTACCTCACAGCCACAGGCCGCTACCGACTCCCACGTGGAGCCGACTGGGCGTCTGGATACTCAAGGTATTGGACACTCGGAAATCATACCCTCAGATGGGTCCGGAGCTGCTGAGCAGGCATCGGCTTCTGAGGGTGTCTTCAGACCTACACAACTATATATTAATCCATCTTCAGCTTCAAAGACAAAGACTAAAGCAGCTCTAAAGACAAAGAAACAAGTACAGCATTCTCCTACTCAGACTTAAATGCCTAAAAAGCAGATGCTTAAAATGGCCGAAGACCTAATTACTTTGATCAGGGGCTCCCATCCCCCTCCTGATAAGAGGCCTAGGCAAGAGACAGACTATGATTCTTCTGATCAGGTTTCTATTTCCTCTGATTCCTCTTCTGAATAGGATTACTAGACATTGCAGATGATGTTTTTTCAGAGTCCGGCCTGTCCCCTGACTCTTTACCCCCTGCACCTGCTAAGCCAGACAGATACTACAGGGTCCCAGATTCTCATAAATTCCTATATAAAACCCCGCTGCTGACCCAGAAACTATATCTCAGGGCCCCAAAGGGGTTAAAGCTTCCACTGCAAAAAAAACTGTCCCCTCTGATAGGGATTCTAGGGTTCTAGACAGATGGGGGAAAAAAGTCTACACTTCTGCTACCCTGGCTGTAAGGGCTTTAAATTGTCAGTTTCATATGCTTAAATATCAGCAATATTTAATGTCACTGCTTAAACAGAAATTGTTGACAAATACTGAATGTTCAGAGAACAATGAATTGCAGGATTTATTGCATGCAGCTGAACAAGTGGGAAAGCATACTTTGCAATGTAGTTATGATTCACTGGAGGCATCTTGCAGGGCCGCTGTTACAGGTTCTGTTATTAGAAGGCATGCTTGGTTAAAGGAACAGAATCTGCCTGATCATGTTAAAGCAAAATTGTTAGATGCACCATTACAGCGTGATACTTTGTTTGGTACTAAAGCAGCAGAGGCGTTGAAAAAAATGGAGGATAAAGCAAAATCCATGCAGACAGTCAAGGATTTCTTACAGGTACAGCCACCCAAGTTTAGCAGGAACTGGCCTTCTAAAAATTGGTCCTTTCCAGTGTCAGACAGACCACAAAGAGGCAGATAAAGGCGTCCCAGAGGCAGATCTCAGCCCAAAGGCTCATACAGGCCTAAACAATGGGGTGCTCCTACCTCCAAAAGCAGAGAAGTCAAATCACAACCTTACAGGAAACAGTCCCAATGACTTTCCTCTACCAGATCCAAGCACTTTTCTTTTGGCAGCCCCCTTAGGGGGAAAACTAGCACTTTTTTCATCAAATTGGCAAATGGTTACCCAAGACAAATGGGTCCTGAACATAGTGTCCCAAGGCTACAGGTTCCATTTTCACACTCTACCAAGGTCAAAGGGTATGCCAGACCTGCCACACAATCAATGGGCAGAGGCACAAAAACAAATTACAGCCCTCATGGACATGAGGGCCATTCAGCAAGTACCACAACATAAGCAGGGACAAGGATTTTACTCCAGACTTTTCCTAGTACCCAGAAAGGACAAAACCTGGAGACCAATACTGGACCTGTCTATACTAAATACGTTTCTGGAAGTTCCAAAATTCAAGATGTTGACTCTACAGCAGCTACTGTCCATGCTGGGCAAGAAGGCTTGGCTCGTAACTTTGGACCTAAAAGAGGCATACCTGCATGTCCCAATCAGACAATCTCGCAGAAGATACCTCAGATTCATAGCTGGCTCAATGCATTACCAATTATCTGCACTGCCCTTTGGCTTATCTTCTGCGCCCAGGGTCTTCACAAAATGCCAGGCACCAGTAATTGCGTTTTGCAGACAAAAAAGAATTCAAATATATCCCTACTTGGACGACTGCCTAATTCAAGCAGAGAACAAAGACATTCTTCTAAAGCATCTGGCGTTTGTAAAAAGATTACTAATTTGGCCTAGGGTACACAGTAAACGAAAATAAATCAAAACTAGTGCCCTCTCAAGAGATAATATTCGTGGGTGCAAGCTTAAATACAACTGCCCAGATGGCTTATCTCACGCCAGACAAGCAAAAGCAACTGACTACTTACTTCAAGAAATTGGCAACAAAAACCCACTTATCTGCAAGGAAAATCCTGCAGGCCTTGGGTTTCATGGCATCCTGCATTCTACTAATTCCATATGCCAGACTGCATATGAGGAAACTACAATGGTATCTAAAAAGTGTTTGGACTCAGCATTGCCATAGTAATTGCTGGAGACAGTAATTGCACTCATTCCCTGCCTGCAACAGGAGTTTCGATGGTGGGCAGAAGCCTGTCACAACAACAAGGGTCTGCCATTCAGTTTATCCACAGCCAGACAGACACTGACAATGGATGCATCAGATTATGCCTGGGAGGCCCATATGGCAGGAAAATGTATTCAGGGCACATGGCCTGCAAACCTGATGCATCTTCACATCAATCAAAAAGAGATGCTAGCTGTTCAAAATGCTCTGATAGCTTTCAAGGACCTGCTTCATCCAGGACAGTTACTGATAAAGACAGACAACACTACGGTCATGTGGTACATAAACAAACAGGGAGGTACACATTCCTACCCCCTCTACAGACAAGCAATGACCTTATGGGACACAGCATTAGCTTTTCAAGTTCACCTTCAAGCACAATTCCTGCCAGGAAAAACAAATACTCTGGCAGATGAACTAAGCATAAACCTCATGGATCCCCACAAATGGAAACTGGATCCACAAGTCTTCAGCATGATAATAAGGAAATTGGGATGCCCAGACATAGATCTATTTGCCTCCCCTCACAACTGCCAATTGCAGAGATTTTGCACAAGGATATATCACAAGCAAGCATGGAAAGTGGATGCCCTATCATTCAGCTGGAAAAATCTAACAGTATATGCTTTTCCCCCACTGCCTCTCCTTCCCAGGGTACTCCTAAAGATCAGACAAGAGAAGCCAAAAATGATACTGATTGCACCAGACTGGCTACGCCAGCACTGGTACCCAATCCTAAAGAGCTTGTCTCAAGGTCTAGCATGGATATTGCCTCAAACTTCTCACTTGCTGACCCAACAAAACAATCAGATCCTGCACAGCCAACTCAGGACCTTAAATCTGGCAGCATGGCGGATAATGTCGCCATTCAGAACACTCCTCTTTCAAAAGCTGTTATGGATGTTATCTTGGAGGCCAGGAGGCCCAATACCAGAAAATCCTATGCAGAAAAATAGAAGAGATTCTGTGCTTGGAACCAGGAACAAGGCATTGACACGTGTGTACCAAATATCCCTCAGATTTTACAATACCTAACTGAGATGCTGAACAAAGGCCTTTCTTTCTCATCAATTAAGATTCGTGCCTCTGCCATTTCAGCCCATTACAATACGGAGCCACCTATCTTTTCTCACCCTTTAATAAGGCAGTACCTCAGAGGGGCCAAAAACTTTAGGCCTCCAAGGAGAGCACCAATTCCGGCCTGGGACCTCAATTATGTTTTGGAAAAACTCACACTGCCTCCTTTCGAGCCAGCATCAACAGCAGATATAAAATTCTTATCCTGGAAAACAGCTCTACTCCTAGCAATAACCTCTGCAAGGCGAGTCTTGGAGTTACAAGCACTCATGGCTGTGGAACCTTTCATCATTTTTCATCCAGACAGGGTTTCTCTGAGGACAAACCCTACATTTATGCCTAAGGTAGTGTCCAGTGTGGCCCTCAACCAAAGCATTAACTTGCCTACCTTTTATCCAAATCCACAGAACAAGGGTGAGAAAATTCTGCATTCTTTGGACATACACAGGCAGTTACGCTTCTACTTGGACAGAACTAAAGCTTTCAGAAAGACTGAGCAACTTTTAGTGTCATATGCTGCAGGATCACAAGGAAAGGCTATCTTAAAACAGACTATTTCTAAATGGATAGGCCATTGCATCTGTTTCTGCTATTTTCAACATGACAAATCAGTGCCTAAGGGCATTAGGCCTCATTCCACCAGAGCAGCAGCCTTCCTCAGAGGAGTACCACCCAAAGATATCTTAGAGGCTGCAACTTGGAGTTTAGTGAACACCTTCACAAAGCACTACCACTTACCTCTTTACTCTATGTCCACAGCAGGCTTTGCCACTGCAGTTCTGCAGGCCCTCATACCCTCTCCTAATCCTATTTAGCCCAGCCACCCATCTTCAGCTTTAGGATTCTACCCAAGAGTAATGACTGCAACGGTGAAACACGATGAACATAGTACACTTGTGTACCTATCATAAATGTAGATGTTCGAGTGTATTCACTGTTGCAGTCCAGGTTACCTACCCACCATCCCCCTTTTCTTTTACTGGGACTTATCTGCACTTCTCTATCCTGTACAACCTATTTGGTGTATTTGCTTGTAGATGAAGGAAATGTTATTTTTGTGCATGCATTTTTTATTGGCATATTTTTCAGCCTACCAATTTGGGGGCACCTGACATCTGGGGCAAGAAAAACTGAAGAAAATGGCGTCGGCTGCATCTTTTATACCCCTGGCACACTGACATCAGGGAAGAGGTGACAGCAACCGACGCCGGACCTAGACATTGGAATTCTGGCCGACTGAGGGTAACCTGCCAGCAGGATAACCCAAGAGTAATGACTGCAACAGTGAATACACTCGAACATCTACATTTATGGTAGGTACACAACTGTACTTTGTGTACACTTACCATAAATGTAGATGTTCGAGTGTATTCACTGTTGCAGTCCTATTCTCCTCCAGCCCCTTAACTTCTTTTGGCTATACCTTTATTTTCCTTTACTATGCTTAAAAGCCTTTTTGGTGTATTTGCTTTTTTGTTGGAGGTATATCTTTGTACTTTTATATTTAATTGCTCCCCATTAGGGGAGCACCTGACATCTTGGATAAGAAAAACTGATGTAATGGCATCGGCTGCATGTTTTATTACTCCTGACGACCTGACGTCATGGAGGAAGGGACAGAAACCGATGCAGGAACCAAGACTTTGTTAATCAGGCAGACTGAGGGCTACCTGCAGGCAGATAACCCAAATGTAATGACTGCAACATTGAATACACTCGAACATCTACAATTATGATAAGTGTACACAACTGTAGTTTTCTTCTACCCCCCTCCACAGCTGGAGTGGGGGGGAGTATTTCACGTGAAAGATGGTCCAAAGCACGTGGTCTTCTCTGGAGACCAGGTTGCATACCAATGTCCTAGATATGATAGCTGTCCTTCTAATGTTGTAAGCCTCTAAGGATGTTCTTCCTCTGGGGACTATTGCAATGCACACCAACAATATGTCAGTAACTTAGTATGTCAACAAGCAAGGAGGAACCGTTCTTACCCCTTGTGCAGAGAGGCCATGAGGGTTTGGGAAAAGGCAATTTCTTCAAACTGCTTTCAGATTGCAACACACATAATGGGGAACCCAGTGCTCTGGCAGACAGACTTAGGAAGTCTAGTCTGATTCCTCATGAGTGGTCCCTCGGTCAGTCAGTTGCGAACCTGATTCTTAGCCATTGGGGCCAAGCTTGTTACGACCTTCTTGCTTCCCCCTAAACAACAAATACAGCAGATACTTCCCTCTAATCCCTGAGGGATGCTTGGTTTCAAGATTGGCCATCCGGTCTTCTTTATGCTTAGTCCTCTCTACCATTGATCTCGAAGTATCTACAACAGCCAGCAGGCTGAAGAGCTCTGTCATCCTCATTCTCCCTTTTTTGGCCTCGTCTAGTGTGGTTCCCTTCTCTTGGGTCTCATCTGAAATATCTTTCATGGATTCTGTAGCCCAGTCGGAATCTCTTATCTCACCTTTAGGAGATCCAGCATCCCGATCTCCATGCCATCAAACTGACCATATGGTTTCTGTATTTCTGTTGATTGTAAGACTGTGTAGGCTTGCTTCCCTTGTTAGTGACATAAGCCAGCAGGTTCAGGACCTCTGCTATATCATTGCTTATCCTGACATAATAAGGTAGGCTTCTGATCTCTCTCGCTCTCTCCTTTCTGGCCGTTTGAGACGTTTATTCTAAAATATTGACTACCGTGATTATCTTTGCAGTGTTATATTTGTATGCATTTGACATTTTCTCCCCGGGCTTCTGCTGAAAATAGGTTCTGTTGACCCAATCAGAGTATTCTGGTAAACAACTGTCAAATAAGTAAGTAAATAAATAAAAAAATAAATTACCCATATGAGCTTACATTTCGAACACTGGACCTCTCTCAGCTACTATTCTTTTTCCTTTTTGGCTAACCTTTTTAAGGAGAAGGCAAGTTTTTCTCTACTAGTAAACTGAACCAATCCTAACTTTCTGCCTAAAGTAGCCACAGAATCAAATATCAACCAATTAATTCAATTACTGGTCTTATTTCCAAATCATTTCAATACAGGTGAATACATGTTACACCTGCTTTCTTGTTCATTGACAGTTATTTTTTTCTGTAAAAAAAAAAAATATATATATATATATATATATATATATATATATATGTATATATATATATATATATTTATACACATATGTGTGTGTGTGTATACACACACACACACACACACACACACACACACACACACACACTAGTACAGAAAAGCTAATCAACTATATTTTTTTCACCCAATCACTTAGGTCAAGCAGTGTCCAAAGTCACTAGCTAAATGGATTACTGATTGTATTTCTGTTTATTCATTAAAATGTTTACACTTGCCCCTTCCTCCAAAAGTCCACTCTGCCAGGTCCATGGCCATTTCATATGCCTTCTGTGTGAGAACCCCTTTTCTGTAGTGAACAAAATAGAAGTCAGTATAGCTGTTAACCAATGTTAATCATCCTTTAATTGTCAATTATGTTTACTTTTTCATGGACCCAAACAGTACAAAAAGTCTAACCAGTTGTTTATCTCCTTTTCCTTCTAACCGCTTGGGTTAAGCAGTCCCATTTGTTATCCTGGCCAAATAGATTACTGACTGTGTTTTCATATGGTTTAGAATTGCTTCGTCATCTTAGAACCTCTCTACCAAATCTATGACTACCTCATCAACCTTTGTACCACAGTTTCTTTTGATGATATCTCTAATACAGTCACTTGTTTTTATGGTCATAACCTTCTGATGCATTACAGGCTGGGCGTTGTCTCTAGAAGCAGACCTTCCTTTGGCTCGACAGTGCTCTGGCATATCCTTCCTTGAGAACCTCCCAAGAATGATGTGGCTGGAGACTCTAATCTATCATTGAGGAATAATGAAAAGGACATCAGATTTAGGAGTTATATACTTGCCATAACTTAGTATCCGTGTTGTGCATTTTCATTTTTCCTGACGTTCCCTCAAAGCCATCCCATGGCTTTATCTTTCTAGAAGGATATTGGATGTTACACGAATTTCACATTTGAATGATAATTCTTACCTTATCTGTTCTGTCTGTATAATTCTATGGACATAGGCACCAAACTCAATCTGATGAGTTAGCGGTAGCATAGTACATTATGGGAAGAGAGAGGAGCTCGAGACTAGGATCCAAAGAATGGAAAATGAGGCAGAGTCATATCCAAAGATCGGATCCGCAACCCATCAATGAGGAAGAATGAAAATGTACAACACAGATACCAAGTTTTGGTATGTACATAACTCCTAAATAATTTAATAAAGATGTTTCCTGTTTAAAAAAAAAAAAAAGGAACACAGATCCAGGTGGAGGTATTGTCGGCTCTGTTTCCTATCGGATCTGTGAGCCTCAAACCATCCTGACAAACAGTCATCACTCCTTTTCCGATCTGACCTTCTGTTTTGGGCCCTTTGATAAGGAACTCTCTATCTCTACCCCTGGGTCTATGTTGGCAGAAGAACAAAAATATTTTTCTTCACGACTGGCCACCCTACATCGATATCGAATGCATCCATGTGGCTAATCTCACATGCAGCTGAAGTTTTCTCATGGTCTGCCGGTTCAGGCATAGCCATTCGGAGACCTGCCTGGATGAGGCTGTTCAATTTTTCAGAGCCCTTTAAAGAGTCATTCATCAGTGCTCCTTTTGATCGATCTTCTTTGTTTGGGTTAACTGTTAAATGCACACTTTCCCAAAGTGAGCAAGATGGAAAGATCTGCCATGGGAATCCATTTTTCTACCCTGCAGAGACCTTTTTCTAGGAATTGGCATGGTGGTAAAAAGATGTGGTTCTGAAAACCTCAAGGGCCTTTACAAAAATCATGCTTCATTTTTTTCTCCTGGGGGCAGAGGGGAAAATAATTGTAATGTAAGATGTCGCCCACATGGTAGAGGGGGTCCACAGACACCAAGGTCTTGAGATTCCTTCTTGTGCAGGCCCTTACAGTGCTCCTGAAAGGTTGCCCGACAGTTCTTCTCTGAAGGCAGTCAGGGGGTACATATCCCTGCACCTAAACGCCTGGACAGCAATCACAGAAGACTCATGGATGCAAAGGATTATATGCAGAGAATATTTCATTCCCTGTTTACAACTTCTCCCAATAAGAAGAAAACATCTTCCGATGTTCCAGGCAATCAGTGGGAGTTAACAGCTCTAGAGGTTTAAATGCTGCTAGACAAAAGGGTGTTCACTAAATGCATGGCAGTGTAGTAGCTCATCTAAGACTGCATGGAATCAGTGTGTTTCTTTATTTAGATGACAACCAGGCATTGCCTAGAAAAAGCCAGAGATTACTTACTTCAGTCAATCTCCCTGGGAATTGCAATCAGTCTGTTGAAGTCCCTCCTACAACCAGTTCAAGTCTTGAAGTTTATAGGGGTTTACCTAGATAGTCAATTGTCTCACTATGTTACCACAAAACAGAGTTCTTGCCTTAAGATTGCATGTCAGACAGGTTCTTTCTCACCCCTTTCCCTCAGCAAAGCTGATTCTCAAAGCCCTAGTATCATTGACTGCTATGATCACCTTGATAGTTACAGCTTGCCTTCACATGCAAATCTTTCAATGGACTTTAGCAGTACAGTCTTTACAACACCCTATAAAACTATTTTGGGTTTGCAGGGAGTCCCTTCTTTGGTGGATACAGTTCACTGATGTTTGTCTAGCACATCCCTTTATCCTTCCTGACCCAGACTTCACTTTAACCATGGACTCCTCCCAGATGGGGTGGGAGTGCATTTCTTGGGATGGACTGTTCAAGGCATGTGGTCCCCAGAAGAGACCATTTTGCATATAAATGTCTTAGAGATAAGAGCACTCCTTTTAGCGTTGCAGGCACTTTAGAGCTCTCTTCCTCTGGGGCCAATTGCTGTCCAAGCAGACAATATGTTGGTGGTTTGGTATGTCAGCAAACAAGGGGGAACCAGATCTTATCCCTTTGCTAAGAAGCAATGAGAGTTTGTCAGTGGACGATCTCCTCCAACTGCTTTCTTATGGCAAGACATATACACAGAAAATCCAGTGTTGTATCAGACAGGCTCAGCAGGACTATTCTGATGCCTAATGAGTGGCCTTTCAGTCAAAATAGTGGCAAGTATGATTTTCAGCAAGTGGGGTCAGCCTTGCTGCAATCTTTTTGCATCTTCCCTCAGCAACAAATGTAGCAGGTTATTTGCCCTAATTCCCACTCAGAGGCAGACACTGAGAGATGCTCTAGTCCACGTTGGCCTCATGGTCTACTGTATGCTTATCTTCCCCTACCTCTAATTCACAAATTCCTTCAGAAACCACCCTGGTTGAAGAGCAAAATAATCCTCATTGCCCCATTCTGGCCTTGGCAAGTGTGGTTCCCCTTTCTGTGGTCTCATCTACTATGTCTCCTTGGACACTGGACCCAGTCCAGACCTCCTTTCACATCCTTTATGGATGACTTATCTAGACATTGCAGAGGTCAGGTTAACTGCATGGTTTCTCCAATTCCAATGATGGCTAGACATTCCAGGCTTTCCTGTCCTGCTTGACAAATTTTATTTTCATCCCAGAAGCCCTGTATAAGAAAGATTTATAAGAATAAATGGAAGAGATTTTCTTTTTTGGGCTCAGCAGAGAGACTTGGGCCCTGTGACTCTTCACTTCTAGCTGTTTTAGATTTCCTTGCTTCTATTTTTCAAAATGGTGTTAATTTCTGCACCATCAAAGTTCAACTAGCAGCCATCTCTACCACATCAGAGACCATGTTTCCCCTTTAGCCTCATCAGAGTTGTGCAAAGCATTTCTGAAAGCTACCTTTTTACTTAGACCTCCGATTAAGGATCCCCTCTCCACCTTGGGTTCTTACTGTCATATTACAGAGTTTAGTACAGTCAGCATTTGATTCCTCAGCTAAAGTAGATCTCAGATTTCTTTCTTAGAAAACAGTTTTTCTTGTGACTATAACTTCTGCAAGATGAGTCTCTGAACTCCAAATACTCTCTGCAGAACCACCTTACCTGATGTTCTATAAAGATAGGGTTACCTTGCTTTCTAACTCATCCTTTTTACCTAAAGTTGTCTCTGAAACAAGCATTAATCAAGTAATCAACCTACCTGTATTCTTTTCTGAAATTGACAATAAAGGAGAATGCATGCTTCATCTTTCAGATGTGCATGGGCAGCTTCATTTTTATCTTCATAGGACTAAGGAATTTAGAAAATCTGACCAATTGTTTGTTTCTCTTTCCAGTAACGAACTATGGTTGCCTGTTTCAAAGATTTCACTAGCCAAGTGGATTAAGGATTGTATTTCTTACATTTACTCTTCTAGAGGTTTAACCTTACCAAGACAGCCAAGGGCACACTCAACTAGGGCAATGGCTCTGTCAGCTGTGTTTTTGGCCAGAGCCTCCATTGATGCTGTTTGTGCAGCTGCCACATGGTCTAATGCTCATACCTTTATTACTCATTACAAGTTAGATATCATTTCCAGAAACAGAGCTGCATTTGGTTTTGCAGTTCATCGGAACATCATTCCATGAGGGCCACCCAAGGTTTTCGTAGCTGGGGACTCTGTCCCATTCATTGAGGAATGAATTAAAATGACAACATCAGATATAAAAAGTTATATACTCAAAATAATTGTTGTCCATTTTCATTCTTCCTCAACTCCTCCCCCCTTCCCCCAATCATGTCTTTCGGAGAGATCTGATGAAAACTTTTTTCTTAGGAGCCACAGTTCTTGTTTGAGCCCCTGTTCTGTTAATGATCTCTTATTTTTCTCATTCCTATAGTAATTTCACTAGTTCTATTTTGAAAGTTACATATTAGCATCAAACTCGATCTGAGGTAATTTAGTGGTCAAGGGCATTATGGGTAAAGGGAGGGGCCTCGAGAGTCATATCCTATAGAATCTAGGGTAATGTGGCCAAGTGAGATCAGTGGTCAGATCCGAACCCATTTGTTGAGGAAGAATGAAAGTATACAACACAGATGCATAATTATGGTGAGTACGTAACTTTTATTTATCTATTTATGACACTGTCTGTTTATATTTTGATAACTGCGATAATCCTTCTTGTTGAAACCCACTTTGAGAGAACAATACCACATGTATAATAGAATCATATACAGTAAATTTTACATTACTGTATTTGACATAATACATGTAAAACCAAACAGAATACATTGTTTAGAGAAGAATGTTTAGGCAGTAGTTACTGTAGATGTAAATAATTGGCCATAAAGCAAACAGAAATAACAAGTACAGATAATTGTAGTAAGGTCATAAAATATGTTTGGTGAAATTTAGTTTGAGAGAAAGAAGAAAAAAAAAATGAGAGAGTATTAGAATAGGAGTATATGGAAGATGCTGGAGGTTGATTTGAAATAATTTTTCTCGAGTATGTAAGTACAAAATAGCTACATAGCATAAATAATTTACAAAAGTGAAAAATATGTATTGATAGTAGAAAAAAAGAGAGGGTCAATAAATGCTTAAAAAGGGGTCAGCGGAGTAAGGTGAATTTAAAATTCAATTGTTTTTAGTAGACAGTGACATCAAGATAATGTGGAATGACTGATGTAGCAGTGTAGCAGCAGTGTTCCTACTATATATTTCGCTCACATAAAGAGGTACATATTGTTTCTGTGGGTATGTAGAACAACATTCGCCATTCTGCCACACCAACTTCAACCGATGCCCAATGATATAAGAATGTTATCTATATATAATTTTGAATGTATGCTGCAAAAAGCAATCAGTATTCTGTCTATCTGTCCCTTCCAGGTACCTTCAAAGAACTCTTTCATTAATGTAGTTAGTGTGTGTGTGACTGTTCTACTAGAACTGCTTTTTATAGTATATCACAATTTCATGTTAACTAAGTGAAATGTAACAAATGTGGCCGTAAATTTAAGTATTTTGCCTTATAGTATTCGTCATTGCTGAAAAGGGATCATGGACCATTCCACTCACTCTTTGTTTTTATCAGTACATTTGTTGACCAGGAATCTAAGCCCAAATGACACACCATGGAAGACTGAGGAGTACTGCCGTAAGTTACTTGGTCAGAGTCGCACTGTAGACGAATGGAAGTGGGAGGAGTAAAATCCTTTACCCTTTGGTGACAGGAAGCGGCTCATTAATAATTCACAGCCTTAATCCTCTGCACTAACTGCCTGTTAGATTGATGATTGATTGCATAAATGAAAATAAACCAGCCTTATCTGTAAGGCCGTGGAATGAATATCATGGACCTTATAAATAAGGATGTAGGTGATCTCTAAACCCTTAATCCAACACAGTTTGATTTTGTCAAAGGCAGGTCATGCCTGATAAACCTGATGGATTTCTTCGAAAATGTCACCAGAGTCATAGATGAAAGCAAATCTGTGCATACAGCATACCTTGAGTCAGCCAAGGCATTTGACACATGCCCACATTCAGGCATCATTGATAAACTCTTCCAGTTGAGTAACAACCATTATGTTATCAGGAGGGTTGCTAACTGGTTCACCGACAGATCACACTGAGTCAGAGTTGGGGACTTTACCTCAGCCAGCAGACCTGTCAGCAGTGGGGTTCCACAGGGGTCAGTGCTGAGTCCCCTATTGTTTGGAATATACTTCTCAGAAATTCAAGCCAAAACAGAGGGGCTGTGGCTGACTTAAGTTTGCTGACTACTGCAAATTAGGTGCCATCATTGAATCCCCAACAATGTCAATATACTTCAAGAGGGACTTACACAAACCAGTGATTGGTGCCAAAGTCATGGACTCAAACTCTTTGCTAAAAAATACATTATCATCCCCTTCATTAAAAACGATATCCCTGCAGACTGTCTTATAAATAATAATGCTCTAAGTAACAACTCAGTAGTGAGAGACTTGGGAACACAAGTTGACTACAGCTTAAACTTTGACCACCATGTGTCTACTGTGGTAACGAAGGCATTCTACGTTACACACCTCATTAGCAAAGGCATTGCCTCAAGAGTGAAAGAGGTCATAACTCCCTTGTACTCGACCCTCATCAGGCAAGTAATTGAGTACAGTGCTCCCTTTGGTATGTACCTTACCAGGCACCTGCAGCAACTTGAGAGACCTCAGAGATTTCTAGCCAAGAAAACTCAGGGTCTCCAGCCCATGTCATACATTGACCGACTGAAAACTCTGTCACTGTGTTCAATAGCATACAGACTACTTAGAGGAGACTTGTGCCTGGCCTGCAGAGTAATCTCTGACCCATGTCTAATGGAAATGCTGCACATCCGCAAGTCAAATGGGGCAAGGGTAACCCACTCCAGGGTCCTTAACCTGGCCTGCGATGTAAGTAGGACCTGCTGGAGAGACAGATATGTCTCTCAGAGGTTGTCAGGCCTCTGGAATAGGCTACCAGCCCACATCAAACAGAGCCCCTCTATGACCCTGTTTAAGCGTAGCCTGGATGACTAGATGGGAAGTCATAAATTCATTCTGGGGATTTCATCTATGACCCTCCTCGATATGGGTAGGCATTGCTTACTAAGACCTCAAGTTTAGGCATGATCCTTATATTGGGTTTCTCTAGTATTATATTGGGTACACATGGCTAGGCTTCTAAAGACCTTTGGGTCACTAGCCTAGTAACCACCTATGAGCAACAGCATCTCAAGATTTTGTTAGTGGTTCCAACAAATTGACAAAGATTGTTTGAGTTATCTATGAAGTAATGTGTATACAGTTATGGGTGATGCATTAAGTAAGTGTTCAAATGTAGTGTATTTCCTGCTACATGAAAATAAGCTGAAGGAGATCTCTAACTTCCAGAGCTTTCAGATATTTCTAGAACAGAGCTGGACTCTTCTTGGTTCTTTGAATGCCTGGATGAGACTTTGCTAAAAAGAGAGTAGCCAGTCTCATCTTAATTTCTTTTTTGTTGCAAAAAGCAATAACATTTCTGTTCCTTGATCCATTTCAGGAGACGTCCAGAGCACCTACAAACCTTCTTTCTACTGCTTATGTGAAGTGTGTTGATGATAACACTGCACCTAAAGGATGTACATAGTCTACTGTCTCATCAAACTGGGAATTTCTATAAAAATTCACAAATTTAGCCTTAGACCAGCAAGATACCAAAGTAAACAGGCTGTCCCTGCTTCACAAGACACTTCTTAATTTGAATATGTTCTTTGCTTAGAAGGCCCATTGTGCACACCTCATGGCAAAGGGTTTCTTAAAGGGATTGGGTTTCATGCCAGTCTCTATCCTGATTGTTCCCAGTGCAGATTCCATACATTGACAAGGCAGATGTACCTTAGAAACCTTTGGAAACAGCATTGTCATTTTTATTTGTATTTACCTTTTGTTGACCATGTTAGCCTCACTAGGCTGTTGGTCTCTATTCAGGGTAGACCCAAGGAGGTATTTATACTACTAGGGGAAATTTGGCCAGGGCATCAGGGAACTTCACCTACTCTCTTTGCGTATGGGGATACTGTATGCAGTTACACTTCCTGCTTCTGGTCTGAGCGTGAAGGCGGCTTGGAGAAGCAGGGAAGAAGTGAGTATTCTGATGTTGGAGAAAGCAGTGTTGGAAAAAAAATGATTACTCAAAATGTGAAGATGAAATAATAGTTTGTATGTCAGAAGTGAGGATCGAGAAGGTGCAGACGAGCCTGTAAACAAAGGCGTTAAAGAAGATGAGAAAGCACTCAAGCTTTCTCAAAAGCATCATACTGTTGGATACAGCAAAGGAGTGGATTTGGTGATGGATTTGGAGGTGATTTTTCAAGAAAATCTTTTTAGGGATGAAGTTTTGACACAGGAATGTGTTGTTACAACCTTCCAGACGGGAGGATTATGGGATGAGTTACTTTTAGACATGGTTAATAAGAGTGAGCCAAAGAGTGGTAAAGACGTGTCCTGGGCAATTTAATGGAAAAAAATTCAACAAGATGAAGAAACGGTCGTGAAGGGAAAATCGTATGCTATGATGGTGAAGGTGGGAATGAAGAATAGGAAAGAAGTACCTGGTGTAAAAGAAAAAAAAAAAAAAAACATTTTACAGAGTGTATTAGAAAAAGGGAGACACTGAACTAGATAAGGTATGGGATGAGGTAATTTGTGAGACTGGACAGATAATGGAAAAGTTTCTAGAAGAATATGAGAAGAAGAAAAAAAAACAGTATGCCATGGAATTCATATGTTTTTGAAACTTTTTATAGAGAGAGACAAAGAAAAAAATTAATATGCAATTTAGGACTGAAGTTGAAAACAAGACTTTGAAAGGACATTTATTGAAGTTAATGTAAAAATGTATTGGATATGTCAAAAGTGTATGATCGAGGTTTGTGGACTGGGGCATGGGATTACAATGTGATTTTGAAAATTGAAAATGAAAGTATTTACATAAGCTGAAAGACACAAACAAACAATTATAAATGTCGAAGTCCATGGAACCACAAGTAGAGACAATGGATAGTGAACAAGCAGTACAAACATTTAGTATGCAGAAGAACTTAATACTGAAAAATTTGAAGAAGAGTCAGGGTCGAGTGTTAGTGATGATGGTAAATAAAATATAGTTAAGCAAAAAAAAATATGTTGGTAAAAGAGTATGTGGGAAAGGAAAAGAAAAAATAGAGGGATTTCAAAAAAGAAAGGGAAAGGGTCAATATATATTACTTTAAGGCAGAAATACTTGTAAAGTCTTAGAGCTTAATGTTAATAGTTTAAGTTAGAGAGAAGAATAGGGATTTTGGAGTGGAATAAAAAGCAAGACAAGCACTGGACAACACAGTGGTGCAGTGGTAGTGTTGTTGCCTCACAGCAAGAGGTTCTCCAGGTCGATTTTGGGCTGGGGTGCCTTCTGTATGGAGTCTGCATGTCCTCCCTGCATTCGTGTGGGTTTCCTCTGGGTGCTCCGGTTTCTTTCCACATTACAAAGACATGCATCTGGAGTGTTTCTCCCCGGGCCTCCGCTGAAAGTTGACTCGTTCCAAGTCAGACTTTCCCAGTTAACAAATGTTAAATAAATAAATAAAAATAAATAAAGATGGTGATTATCATTATTTTAGGAGGTATTAGAATTGTATCTCAAGTAGAACATTTCAAATGGAAGCATGGTGGGGAAAGAATGCCATTTGGAATTTTGGGAGAGAGACCTGGTCGGGGATACTTACCTTTCATCATAAAGATATGACAAAAGTGTTGGATATTATGTTTGTTATAACAGCTGGAATTAAAATTATTGATGTAAGATGCGTGGATCATATTATTAGAATTATTGCATTTTACGCATATGTAACAGAAAGAGAGGAGATGTTTAGAAATAGTATTCAATATGTAGCAGTTAATATGGAGATTATTGTAGTAGGAGATTTCAACTGTAATTTAAGACAGCAGAAAAAGCATATGATGTAAACTTGTATGGGATATTATAAAATATGGACAGTTAAGAATCTGGAATTCAAAGACACAGACATATAGGAGAGGAGAAAAGAGAACAGAAATAAATTAGTTTTTATTGTCAAAGTTTATTAATAGTAAAACAAGGTATCTTGATGACAGGCTTTTCATATAGGGCAGTTTGGATTAGGATAAAAAGAAATTTTGATTATATAAAAATAGGGAAAGGTTAAAAAAATAAATGAGGTGAAATGGGATGCAGTGGGGAGAGAAGAAGTAATGAAAATATGACAAGACCATGTAGAGATAAGAGAGTTCTATAAGGATTGGTCAGAGTTTGGTTAAGTTCTAAACAAAAATATAAAGAGTGTTATGTAACATGGGAAAATAGGAAAATAAATATGGAAAAGATAAAGTACAAGAAGTTAAATGATAATACTAGTGACTGTTCAGAGAAAAAAAGACAATTGTTTTTATTAAGGAACAGGAATTATATGAGTTGATCAAGAAAATAATGTTATATAAGAAGATATTTTCTGCATGGAAAAAAGAAGAAATTGCACCATATTTAAGTAAAATAATTAAATAGAATAATAATGTTATGAGAGAAATGAAGGACACTCTAGGTATAATATATAATACACAAAAAAAAATTATGGCAATACTAAGAGAGCATATTAAGACATTATTTAAAGGATAGAGGATAAAGACTGGTAAGGAATGGTGGGTATGTACATTCTCTGATAAGGACAAGAAAGATTTGGGGAAAAATCATCATAGAAGAATTAGAACAGGATTTGAATGTAGTGACTTTAGACTCGGTAGCAAAATCAGGTGGAATTGTATACAGGATGTATAAAATATGACTATAGATCAAAAAAGTTTGTAAGGGTTTTAAACAAATGGTTAGACAAAGGTTTTGTGTATAAAGAATTGTGTAGCGATACTAGATTTATATGGAAACAAGGTGATAAATAAGAATTACAGAATCGGTGACCAGTTGTATTAAATAACACAGATTATAAACATTTTATGAAAATTTTACAAAAAAGGATGGAAGAGAAAGTGGGTAAAGTTGTAAATGAATATGTATACACATAAAAGGGAAAAGGGTTCAAGATTTGTTATTGATAATTAGGAAACTAGTAGAAGATGTGGTGTATAGAAATTTTCAGGCAAAATCAATAGTAGGGGATTTAAGTAAAGCTTTTGATTCGATTCACCATTCCATACTATGGGATATATTTTGAAGTTTATAATATAAGTAAAAAGATAAAAAAAAGTTTGTATTACAACATATAGTTATAGTATAGTTAAGACAATGTTAAATGGGTGGTTAAGGGAAGATACACAGCTTGAGAAAGTTTATAGCCAAGGTTGTCCATTCAGTGGTACATTATTTGTATTAGTAATGTGATATCTTAACATATGAATAGAGAGATGGAATCTATGAGTTATAATTCCAATGAAATGATAAAAATGCTTATTTTGTTAACATACGCAGATGATGATATTGTTGCAAAAGATGGGTTAGGTATTAGTATAGTGATAAAGCAGTTGCAGGAGATTATTCCAAAATAGGATTTTCGATAAATAAAGAAAAAAAATAGGGTTTGAGGGGATGATTGGAGGAATTAAATTTAATGAGGCAAAGTCAAAATTCTTGGAATTTAGTTTTGGAAAACAAAAATTGCAGAAAATATGGAAAGAAAAAGTAGAGGAAATGAATATATACATGTATGTTTTGGTAGTCTTTCATACTTTTGTTTTAAAAAAGTATATTTAATTTTGTTTTGTTATCCAGAATTGCTTATTTAGCAGGTGTTTACTTTTTCCAGAGTCAAAGGAATGTTGAAATATATAATATATTTTATTCCCTTATTTGGAAATCTAGGTTGAATCCGGTAAAAAGGGGGGGGGGTTTATATGCGAGTAAAGAAAAAGGAGGCTTGGGGGTTAATAAATCCAATCATTTATACTGCATCGTTAAATTTATGTAGTGTGTTTAAAAGACATTGAGGACTCTCAGTTAATACAGATATTAAGTTTAAAGTATAAAACGGAATGGTTAATCTTTTTCATTTAAAAATGGAGAGTTTGTTGTAATGAAGAAGTGGAATTATCAAGATAGGATTATTCTTTGGGAGAGAAATGTGAAATAGATTGAAAGTGGGAGAAAAGAGTGTTGTAATACTATGGAAAAGTTTTGTCCGATATATCCATGCAAAAAATTAAATAAAAAAGTTCTGTAAATGCAAGAATAGAAATATGTAAGGACATGATAGAGTACCAAGACTTTAAGGAAATTGATTACACAGAAATTGCCAGTAAGGACGAATATGTGTTATAAAAGTAAAAAAGAATTTGTATTGTGACAAATTTGAAACTATTGAACATGCTTTTCTAGAATGTAGAATAGTTAAAATGCTATGGAAAATATCTTGGGTATAAATTATATTGAGAGATTCACAAAAGTAAATAAATATGGACGTGATTGAATTTGGGTATTACAGGAACAAAAGTAGAAATATGTTGCAATAATTGATAAAAAATGTTCTGCATTTTGTGGTTAATTTGGAACCAGTGAGTGGAGGAAATTATGTTCATTAAAAAATGGGATTTGGCCATGATATTTGAAAAAATAAAGTTTTGGTTGTAGAAGTTGGAGTGAGGGTCAGAAAGCAAAAAAAAAAATGATTACTGTATGTGTGGCGAAGAGAATGTAAAAGAAAGATGTTTATTGGAAATATTGTTTATAATGTATATAGTGTAAAAAGATGTATATAAAATGTAAGTATGATTATTTTAATAAAGAACCCCTACTCCATGGGATCTTTTATATCCACTTGAGCTGCCACCAACTCAAGCAATCCATCTGCCTGGTATGGGAATAGAACCCACAGCACCAAAGGATAATGTGCTACTTGTTGTGCCTCTGACGCAGCTGATTAGTTATTGATCAGTGATACCTCTGATCTCCACAACCAAAACTGGAGTTCAGCTGTTGGGAGTAAGGTGTGTATATATTACTGTAAGGCTAATGAGCTGGTTTCACTGGTATGCATGTCATGTGGTAGGTACTCAGATGTTATAAAGAAATCAGTTGGACTGTGTATATCATTGCGGTTAGACCACATTTCTTGTCTGTTGCCTATATTAGCATTCAGATTATTCTAAACACACTTGTTTTACACATTTTATACCTTGTGTGGTATCAGAGAATGGTGAAATATCTCTTAGGACTTAAGAAACATGTCTACATAAGGGAAAAAATGTATTTGATTTCAAGAGTTTATGTATTCAGAGGTATAGAAGTACAATTCTCAGTGAATAAGTGTTTAGCTGCATTATCCCTTATTCTGAAAGGAAATTTAGCAGAAAACGTAAAAGTTTTGGAGCCAAAAATTTGATTTAGCCCTCTCTTAATGTGGGTTATCTCAAATATCTGAAGAAGTTCATTGTGTTGTATTCCTGCATTTTAATGAGCAAAAAGCCATAAAAGCCTTTAGATCATTATATTTTTGAAGAGGAGAAGGGCAACATGGCAGCAATAAGAGAAATTCTGGAATTATTATGAGCCTAAAAAGATTGTGAGGTTTATATAATCTTTGTTATTTACAGGTGCAGGAAGCACAGGCAGTTTCTTTGTGTTGTCATAGGGGAAGAGCGCTACCAGTTCAGCTTTTTTGCCATGGAAACTGTAGACTTGCAAGAGTGAGCTGAAGGTGGACCCAAGGTCTGTAAATTTGGTAATCTGCATGATGTTTTAATAAGGAGTATTTTTAGTACAATAAATGATGATACAGGGCAGGCTTTTATGAGAAGTATGCATGACCATAAAAGCATGTGCAAAAGCAAGTGAAAATACTAGTGCACAGCTAGTAAAATTAACTGAAGCAATACATATGTCTAATGTATTGTATGTCAAATATTGAGGCAAGCATGAAAAATGAAGGCTTGGTGTGTTCTGAGAGTTAATGCTTGACAGATTGTCAATGAGAATTCAGGAAGGAGGCCAGGAAAAACACTACATCATTATACGTAAAGCTTTAGTAGCTTTGGTTGTGAGCATGATTGGAAGAGCTATGGTTTTAAATCAGTCAGGACCAGAAAGGGACGTTTCTCTAAAATCTATAAAAAGTATTAAAAAGTAAATGAATGTTGTTAAATAGATGTATGAAAATCAACTGTTTGCAGGTATTATCAAAATTCATTTCATACAATGAAATCAAAAACATTTTTAAAACATCTTTATTGAACATGACATTTTTAATAAGTGGCATGGGTGCGAACAGTTGTTGTTGTGTCTTTCGGCTTTTTCCCGGTTAGGGGTCGCCACAGCGGAACTCCGGTCCGCTAATGATTGGTAGTTGATTTTTACGTGCCGAGTTACCAGCCTTGACGCACAACCTTCAACGAAGGTACGCCCATTCACGCATGTCTCCACGCAGAAGATGCTCTAGCTGAGAATCGAACCGGACAGCGTCTTACTGTGAGGTGACAATGCTACCGCAGCACCACCACCCATGGCCGGCCTTAGGCATAGGCGAACTAGGCGGCCGCCTAGGGCGCCGTACAGGCCGGTCTCATAAAGGGCGCAATTTTAATGTACTCACTTTACTTTCTTTTCCACTTCTCACCGCCTGTACTGTAGGATTTACGCCCTCCCCCCATCTCTGTAGTCCAAAGCATGATTTGCACAGCATATAGCACAGTCGCCTACTGTGTTCTTTCATTCCCTCCCCCATCCCTCCCCCCTGCAGCTATGTGATCAGTCAGTGGCTACTATTACTGATCATTATTGAAAGCATCCAATCAGAGATGCTTTTGTACTACTACTGATGTCCCTGGCTACTGCTCCAATCAACAGTATAAAACTCTGATCACACCCGCCTTTCTTCATTAATGAGACAGAGGCGGGCGGACTTATTGGCTGTCCTTACTTCCTGATTCTCTGGTTGTGTGTTTGAATCGGTGGCCTGGTTTTCTTCACCACGCGGGTGGACAAAGCGCCACTTTATTTTGTATGTTTGTTTGTGTGCTTTGCTTGCCTTAAGGTAAGTCAAGTGAGTTGTAAATTTGGACTAGACACACTATTGATTTGTAGTTGAAGGTGCTCTATTGATTTGCAGCCCATGCCAGTTTACAGTTATTTGCGTACATATTATGTTTAAAGGGCTTTATTCGTAGAAGATTAAGCCACTGTCGTATGCTCTTCCCTGTTTTTAGTGCTTACATGGAAGAAGGATGGGGGCAGATAAGACTGCTAACTTTTCCCTTGTCTGAATAATTCCAATAGTCAGTCGATTTGTTATTTTTACTAACCTGATGTCAACTGCAGCTCCACGGAATAGGGATAGCAAACCATTTTTTTAAAACATTTTAACTCACTCGGAGCCACTAGCCATGTGGTCTGAGTAAATGCTCCCAAATCTGCAGCAAACCCTCTTCAGGTTAGGTTTCGTTAATGTTGCACATCTTCCTATCTAATCAGTCCCAGTATGTTTCTGCCTTGCTTTGTCTTTTGTTAAATGATTTTTTTTAAGTACAGTATTGCACAAAGTCTTTTTCAGGGACATGTAGTGCATTCTGTTGATGCCCTTCCTTGAATACCAGTTCTCCATAGTATTGTGGTTGTAAATGGAATTCTGTAATTTCATTGGTCGGCTGTCTTCCTCGCTCATCATTATCCACGTATGTGTTGTACGCAGAGTATCACAAGGGCATATAGGCAGGGTTCTTTGCAAGCAAAAGGGGAAATCTTGTGTATGCAGTAGTGAAATGTTTCTTTCAGAATTAAAGCTATGTCTAGAGTAGGCACCTGAATGCTTGTGTGAATGTAAATATATAGGTGCTTTAGTAGTGAGATGTGTACTAGTAACAGTGCATGCATTAACAATATTGGAAAACCAGAGTGTGATGGTAAAAAGTTTACCTTAATTGGCTACATAGCTAACAATACAGTAAGCTTGATGTTTTTGTGAAGTGCAGTAATGTACTGAATAGATCTTGCTGTACACCCAAGACTGCAATTTGGTGTTCTGGGTTTCTGGCTAGTCAGTGGTAATATCTCTTCAGCACTTAGTGCCAGACACTGGAAGTGTGAAAAGTAAGGCCACGGATACGCGCAACTTGTATGAAGTGTTGCTTCTAGCTACCACAGGCTTTGCTATCTTATTGACCAATAAGGATGCTGTACCTGTTAGCAAGCTGCTGCCACCCTTCTGCTATTACAGCATATTTATTGTAATTAGGAGCAGAGAGGTTGCCACTCCATACAGTGGTGCCTTGATTCAGTATCAAGTGAGTAATTTGTAATGGCCGTTGCATATTTGGATGGTATGGTTGTTAATCCTTTGAAGGTTGTTCAGTTATAGAATTAAGTAATCTTTCATTTAGCAAATATTACTCTTTGGTCTATCCTTTTGAATGCATTTACCATTTTGCCTACCAGTCACCTTTTTCCATTTGTACTACTCTGTCTTGTATGCCTCTTTAGATTCCTCCTTGGTAACCAATCTCTCTGTTTTTTGGGGGGCTTTTATAGAGCAAGGGAGTATCTTTTGTAGTAGTGTTACAATCCCCTCATCTCTCCTCCCCACTCTCCCTAGCCTTACTTTCCTATATGAAAACCGTAGGTGTGCTTTGCTTTTTCCTAGTCTTCTGTGCTCTCCCCTTCCCATCTTTGTTTTGCCTGGCTATAGCCATATAGGCAGCCACCTTTTTGCTCCTTCTAGTACATTTTTCTACAGTACAGAGTACTCTTCCTGCTGCTTTTACGTAGTGTACTCAGTCTGTGTTTAAAGTTTCCTAACTTGTCCTTGACTATCCCCATAGTACAATTTGCTCTTCTAAAAATTGTCTTCTGTATTTCTACTTGTTTATCAGGGTAGAGCCCCAATCCATATGGACTGTTTTCAGGCTCAATTTGCAGTTTACAACCAAAAACCAAAGGGAAGAGTAGTATAAAAGCTGAGAAAACTCAAGATTTGGCCAGTCACCAGGCATTTCATTCTTGTTTTGGAAGTAAAGCAAATTGTTTACAAAACACAAAATGAAGAATGTCAAAATGTGTAACTGTGTCTGTATGAAGTACATTCTTTCAAATTTAATTAATTCAGAGGAGGGGGTATATGTAGTAGCATGAGGTTAAGAACATCACATGAAGAGGTAAGAGAAAAGCTATACAGTGAGGAGAAAACTTAAACCCACAGCTGTGAAAAGGTTAGAGGAGGGCAAGAGGACAGATGGTGCGAGAGGGATGAGAGTGATAGTCATAGAGCTGGTAAATATCTATGAAGGTGAACTGTGAATCTTTGTGAGTAGTTGGCAGTTGTATGTGAGGGCCATGGGTTGAGAGGGACTGAAGGTCCTGTGGCTATAAGAATATGTATGGTAGCTTTTATGTTTTTAATAAATAAATATAAAAAAAATAAGAAAAGGGTCCTCTGGAGAATGTCCATCCAGTTAGCTTTCTCTAACGAGGTACAATGATCCCTTTTTGAGGGGGTTATGAATCTGCATATGTTAAGCACTTTGACATGAGCTAAGATTCTTTGTGAGGTTAATGCGATCGGTGATGGGCATGCCATATTATAGCTGTAGATCTGCCTACTAGGGATAAAAAGTGGGAGATTTTTTTGTCCTGTATAGTTTGACTTTGGATATGGTGGTGGAAGCTGACTAAAGTGTGGAATCATCATGCTAAATAAATTATCTCTGAAGTAGTGGACCATTATGGCTGCATACAGCTGCAACACCAGATCACAATGTGTCACTGACTTTGAAGTATGTTGACTTGATGGTTGATCTGTAAAAAGCATGAAGCACACATCAGGGTAAGTAGTAATGTAATGTGTAATATTTTAGGCAGTCATGCATACTGCAGAGTTGATGCTACACCAGAATAAATGACCCAAGTTCTATATGTAAACATTAATGCACCTTGTAAAATGCAATGCTATTACTGTCTGTCATGACTGTAGATAAAATCTTTTAATGAGCAACAGATCAAGCAGCTTTATTAAGGAGAATTCAGCCTTCACTTGCACTTTAACTAGATTACAAGGTATCTTTGTTACAGTATGACAAGACGTTTACTAATTTTTCATGCATTTAAAAATTTGAAAGAACTGGAGTGGCTTTTGTGGGAGTGACCTACCTGTGGGTGTGGCTCAAGTAGGGGTGTTCCCTGAGTGTGGTGTGGTTGGGGCTTAAGGGGCGCCAGAGCACTACTTTGCCTAGGGCACCATTTCATCTAAGGCCGGCCCTGCCACCACCGCATGGGTGCGAACAGTAATAGTAAAAAATAAAACAAACCATAACAATGTTTCATTATTTTCATGCTGTGTGCTTATGTAATTTTACTTTTAACAATTTTCATTCACTTGAACATTACAGAAATTGCTCAATTCCTGCTTTCCCCTTAAATTTCACTTTCTCCTGAGGGTTATTTTGCATGTATTGTTCCACAAAATGATATATACCTATGTGTAATCTGTTCCTTCTCTTTTTTAAAGATCTAACCTCCAGTTCTTTTATCTCAGTTACAATATTCTGTACTTCAGTTACACGTTTAGATTTTGATTATTATTTTGTAGTAATTGCTTTTTGTGGCAGCCAGTAACATTAAACTTAGAAAAGCCTTACTATGTCTAGGCAATTCAGATCTTATATCCTAGCTCAAAAGAACAATTTCCTTATTTACAGTCATTTGCCTTCCCAGTATTTCTGATAAATACTTTGTATGCTTTTTTCAAATCTGTCAATTTATTACATTCTCAACAACATATTCCTAATTACCCTTCTCTCTTTCTCACCACATCTCCTGCATTTGCTCTCTGAAGTCTGCTTGGGGGTATGAAATACCTGTGCAAACACTCTGTTGCAAAAATCCTAAAAGTTCTAGACATTGTTGACTACTTGGGGCCATATAGATAGATGTTTTCCCACTGTTACTTTGCAAATTTCCTTTCCAGTCTGTGTCTCTTCCCAGTCTTTACTAACGTTGTCTGATTGATTCTTACTGTGCAGTATTCTATATGTCCTATTAATTATCCTCTTTTTAACACCAGCGTCTTTTCTAGACTCAACTAAAAACTCAAAAAGTGCTGGCCTTTCACTTTGTTTCCCCCTCTCCCTTTCTCTTTGCTTATACTTAACAATCCCTGGAAGGAAGGCAGTCTCTAACCTGCAGTCCAAACATCTGCCAGGCCTCATCTTAACTCAGATAACTTTTTCTCCGTAGTTATATGTTCACAGTACCTTGGTTCTTTTGCTACTTTTCTCCAGTAAACTCCAACCCTCAATTGCCTATTGTCTTTACCCTCTACTTCCATCCCTGTTGGTAAATTCTCCATTTTCCATTTCTGTGTTGGCTTACTTTCTAGAATATCACGTTCTACCTTGTAATTATAATTTATTATTATTATTTTTTTTTTTTTGACAGTTTACCAGGAAAGTCTGATTGGGATGATATCCCATTTTCAGCAGAAGCCCATGGAGAAAAGCTACACATTGATGTAATATGGTTGCAGTTAAAGTTATTACAAAAACTAAGTGAAAAAAAACTTCAACTTCAGTTCATACAGTGTGAACCTACACATACATAATGCAGTCCTTAAATTCCTGCATCTATAATCCTACTCTTTCCTTATTTCTTGAACCCAACTCCCATTTCATCATCATTCCTTTCCACTTTGCTTTATAACCTTCTGCTTGAGTTATTTATATGAGCCTTAATTGCATAGCTCTAAACTTTGCTTTTAAATTAGATAATCCTAAACTACCTTAATCTGATGTTGTCCATTTCATTATGCATCACGAATGGGTCTTCAGATTCGTCCTTGGATCCAACTCGGCCATTTCTTTCAGACATAGATCTGAACCTCATACTCCTTTCTCTCCTATGATGCCTCACTGTTCTTCAACCCTCAGGTCTCATTTACTGCCATTACGGATGGATGCAATTACAAGCCTCTTTCCAGTTAGGTAAAAATTTTTTGTGTTATCTCTTTCTCTGTCTTAGGATTCTTTCTTCCTTCTCTAAAAAGTTTAAAACTAAATATTACCTCTCCTCCTGTTATGTTACTGTAGTTTTCGCTGGCGTTAGGTCTTTTTCTCTTCCTATCACTTTTCTCCTTTTTCCTCTCTTATTATGTATATATATATATATATATATATATATATATATATATATATATATAAAGCTTTTCTGCTGTCTTTAAGTTATAGCTATAGTTTTAGTGTGTGGTTGGTGTGTTTGAGAGTGTGTTCTTGTACGAGTGTTTTTTCAGCAGGTCAGACAAACCAGAGAAACAGTCCAGTTTTAAGAGATATGCTTGCTGTGGGCATAGGATTCCCCAGTCAGATGCCCACAAGAGGTGGGTTTATTGCTTGGGTCTGGGTCACTTGGAGATGCCATATGACATTTGAATTGGCTTCAATGCCTTGGCCCTCGCTGATAGGAGGAATAAGTTCATCTTGAGAGGGCTTTTTCCTCCTCTGGAGTCCATACTCCTTCTCAAAAGAAGCTGCCTCACCTCTGCTTCCCCAGTACGTCTGCTTCTGAAAAGTGAAGGAAGCTTTCGGATCCGTCCCCAGTGGATCCATCTTGCCCTCGCTTCTATCTGGATCCGTGAGGTCCCTTGGATCCAGGGGAGTCTGCACAGACCAAATCTCCCACCCTACCAGATTCCTTGACCTTGAGTCTGAGCAGCCATTCAGAGCCATCAGAGGTTATACGGATCCATAGCTTCTCATCTCCGGAGCGCACTGAGAGTCTCACTCACCTGGATCGTAGGTCTCTGAGTCATACTCCACACTGAAGCAAGTCCCTCTCCCTTGCTCAGACTGCCTGGCCAAGCCTGCCACCTGTACGGTCGACTCTCATTCTTCCCTGCCCTCTTGATCCTCTCTGCTGTCTCACTCTGATATGAATCAGATGATGAGGAGTTTCCTCAAAGCCCAGATCCAGCTGGGATTTTTACCTTCTCCAACCCACGCTGGATTCATGAGAGCTCTGGCCCTGGTACCTCAACCTCCTACTCCAGTCAACTCAGCTTCAGAGTCGCAGGGCCTGGTAATCCTGAGTGGGCCAGTGTTGGATCATGGGATACTCCTCTCCCGGCTCCGCCAGTGTCCCAGACTCCCTTGGCTTTGATTTCTGTCTAAACAGAGCGGGTGCCAAATCTGAGGTGTCAATGTCATGTCCTGTGGGTTGTTGTTGGCTCCGAGCTTCTCGGAGCTGTCCCTTCCACTGGGAGCCTCGGCCTTTGACAGCTTGAGTCCGGTGCCCTCTGGTGATGTCATATCTCAGATGGCCTCTTCTGTTTCTCCCTCAGGGTCTTCAGCCTCTGGGATGGGGGCAGATTTTCCTGGCATCCTCGGCATTCCAGGTGGCAGAGTGGGCTTTCTCGATGCCATGAGACACAGTCCTTCATTTGGCAGGCTCTTCCCAGTCCTCTGTGGCTTGAAGCTTTGCTTCCATCCATCCGAGCCATGGTCAGCCCCTCCCACAGAACCTCCAGCCAGCCCCTCAGCAAAGGGTTCCCTTGTCTTCCAAGTCCTCTCCCAAGTACCTTGTGGAGGAGGTCTCCCAGAAGTTTCGGTGTAAGAGAAAGCACATCGACTCCCCCTTGGAATCTGTGACAGAGGATACCAATGCAGTGAAAGGGAAGGGCCCCCCTGATCTCCACCCGACAATATCTTCTTTGGAGATATCTTACAAATCCTGAAACTAAAGGGTGGATGGTCTTCCCAACCCCTTTCCTCGGAGGAGTCAGTGTTCCTGGATGCATTCAGGATGAGACTATCTACATCCTGGGACTGGTGGACAAACTTATTGACCTCATTGTCCAACAGACTTGGAAGGAGCCTGACACCATGGAACCTTGGATAAGAAGCAAGGGCAAGATGGAAGGGCTTAGTCCCCTCTAGGATCATCCCTTCTGGATCAAAAGTGTCTTGGTTGATGCCATTGTGGTGTTGGCACCCACCAAGAAAGCTTGCTGAACAGAGCTCTACTGTCCATTAGCCACACTTCACATGCCTCCTGAGAGACCTGGTGAAGGAAATTTCCACCTCTATGACGCAGTCGCTGTTGGAGGAAAACTACAAGAAAGTCTCCATACAGCTGAACACCATGACTTCTATTGCTAAACAATAAAAGACAGCCCCTGCACTTAAGGCTATTGTATTAGGCAGAGGTTCCATCACTGAGGCCCTTTCACAATTTCTCACCAAATTTCTGCAGCCATTACTGAAATGAGTTTGTTCAAGAATCAAGGACACTACTGAGTTTTTGCACATAATTTCTGAAACACAATTGGAACAGGGATGGTTATTATGTACACTTGATGTCAGTGCACTTTACACTAGTATACCACATAAGGCCAATCTGGAAGCCATAGAATACTGGCTATACAAATCGGATTTATATCAACCTGGTTTCAACACCTTTCTGATATGACTCACTGAACATGTCCTTACTAAAAATGTCTTTTTCTACCAGGAACAATGCTATTGGCAAATAAAGGAAACAACGATGGGGGCTTCTTTTGCCCCATCTTGTTGAAGAACATTTGATTTATGATAATGCACATAATATTTACCTGGAGAAAATGGACATTTGGAGAAGGTTTTTGAATGATTACTGGATGGTATGGAGATCGGATGTGGATTATTTGTTGGAAATTGTGGGCTATCTTAATGAAAATAGATGGGGCCTACATTTCATGGTGAATTATAATTTGGAACAAATAACATACTTTGATATCTTAATCACCAGAAATAACAATCCTACTTTATGAACTGAGGTGTTTTGCAAATATCCACAGTACAATTCCCTTCTCCATGCTTCCAGCTTTCATCCACCTCATATAGCTAGAAACATTCCAAAGTCACAGTTCATAAGAATGAGACGCATCTGCTCACAGCAATCCACTTATGAACACTTTAAGAAAGATCTAACTAATAGATTTCATGACAGAGGTTACAAAATGGGACATGTTTTGAGTGCCAGTAATTGGGCCACAACATTAAATAGAGGCGATCTTTTGAAATACAAGGAGAAACAAGAAATCAACAACCTTGATATCCGGTTAGTCACCATATATGGAAGGAATACAGATTTACTCATGCATAGTGTTCAAAGGTACTGGAACAATCTTTTGGACGAAAAAATCACAATTTCTCCAGGAGAAATGTCGTTTTTCATTTTGTAGGGGCAGAAATTTGCGTTCACATCTAAGTCACTTTAAACGAGGGCACAGAAGCTCTACATTTTCTAGCACACAAATAACTTTAATGGGGGATACTTTTGTTGGGTGCTCTCCATGTGGTCCCTGTAACCATTGTAAGAGAATTATGAAGTCCAAACAATTTACAAGTAAAAATTCTGGAAATGTATTTGATGTTACATTTTTTGCCAACTGCAGTAGTGACTGGGTGATATATTTAGCTAGATGCAGTTGCTCAGCATTGTATGTGGGTTAGACCTCGAGACCATTGAGAATAAGAATATTTGAACATGTCAGTGATATCAGGACTAGGAAGCCCAGTGATGCATTATATAAACACTCCTTAATACACCCTACAGCTGCTTTCAGATTTATGGTAATAGATAAAATTGGGGGCAACAGAATAAATAAAGCTGGTTGGCATACTATTCTTGATGCCAAAGAAAAGAAGTGGATAATTAAATTGGGTGGACTTTTCCCACCAGGTCTTAATGAACACTTGTAACTTGACCAATCAATTTGTTTTTTTTGTGGCTGATATCATGCATAAAATAAATTTGTTGTCTCTGTCTTTTCAACACTGAGGAAGGTGTATGTAATAAATTTAGCTGAAACCAGTTTGTTTTTTTCTTTTGCTGACATGCAATAAAATATTCATATTGGATTCAGCAACACAGTTTGCTGGCTTATTTTGCTGTTTTCTATTGCTAAATCCTTGATGAGGCTAATCTCCCATGTGGTAGGGGGAACCTTTTGAGCGGCTGGTTCAGGCATAGCCCTTAGGAGACATGCCTGGATGAGACTGTGTGGGTTTGCTGACCCCTTCAGGGCATCGTTCATTAATGCCCCTTTTGACGGTTTCTCTTTGTTTGGACCATCGGTTAAGGAGACTCTTACCCACAGCGAACAGGAGGGCAAGGCCTTATCTGCCATAGGGATAAAGTTTTCTTCCCCCCAATGGACCTTTTTCAGGAACCAGTGGAGCGGGAAGAAGATGTCGTTCTCAAATCCCAAGGGGCCTTTCCTGATTCACAAGATGATTCCTCTTCTAGGGGCAGAGGGAGGGGCTTCAATGGTAGACACCACCCCAGGGGGAGAGGGGATCCACAGAACCAGGGCTTCAGGAAACCCTTCTCTGACTAGCCATTTCAGTACTTCTGAAGCACTGCTCAACTTTCTTACTCTGGAGGCAGTTGGGGGCAGACTATCCTTACACCCAGAAGCCTGGACAGATATAACAAACGATGTCTGGGTGTTAAAAATTATTTCCAGAGGTCACAATATTCCCTTTTCCCTTCCTCCTCCCCACACCGGGGAGCGTTTCACCGATGTGCCACCCAGTCAGAGGGAGAGTACCTTGCTAGACGTACAAAATCTTCTAGACCAGTCATCCAGCGAGTCCCAACCAAACAACGAGGATGCGGACCTTACTCACGCTTTTTTGGTGCCAAAGAAGACTGGGGACCTTTGACCCATACTAGCGCTAAGCAGTTTGAATCCGTTTATCAAGAAGATGAAGTTCCACATGGTTATGGTGCAGTCCCCTCTGCTGCTCATATGCAAGGATGACTGGATATGCTTGGTGGATCTCCAGGACAAGTACTATCATATTAAAATAGATAGCTGCTCCAGGAGATATCTACACTTCTGGCTGGGGGCCGATCATTACCAGTTCCGAGCACTGGCTTTGGCCTTACCACTGCCCCCTGGTGTTCATCAAATGCATGACAGTAGTTGCAGCACATCTAGGTGTGTAAGGATTCAAGGTGTTCCTCTACCTGGATGATTGGCTGCTAATGACACCAACAAGACATCAACTACTACAGTTGTTTCAGGTGATGTTGCGCCTGTTTTGCCACCTGGGAATCACAATGAACATGGCACAATCCAAGATTGTCTCAGAACAGGACCTCAAATTCATCAGAACTCAGTTGAACATGGTCACGCAAGTTGCAACTCTTCCTTTACAGAGGATATCGTCTCTCAGATAGCAAGTCCAGTGCCAACTAGACATGCCATCTTCTCCAGCTTGCCTAGTTCTCATAGCCTTTGGCATCATGTCGGCCATCATCCTTCTGGTGCCCTTAGCCATGTTTTTCATGCAGGTGCTCAAGTGGACTCTGGCAGTTCAGTGTTCCATTCAGTGTCACCAGTTATCAACCCCGGTCAAACTTACTCCGATTTGCAGGCATCACCTGCAGTGGTGGATGCTTACAGATCTTCATCTAGGCAGGCCATTTATCCTCACTCCTCCTTTGGCTACAGTGACCATGAATGCATCCCTGTTGGGTTGGGGAGGCATTTTCAGGGAAGAATGGTCCAAGACACGTGGTCCCCCCCACAGAGACCAAATTGCACATAAATGTCCTGGAGATGAAGGCAGTTCTCCTTATGTTGCAAGCCTTTCAGGACTGCCTTCCTCTGGGGACAATTGCACTCTTGACAGACAACATGTCGGTGGTATGATACATCAGCAAGCAGAGAGGAACCCGTTCTTACCCTCTCTGCAGAGAGGCCATGAGGGTCTGGGAATGAGAGATTGCTTTGAACCACTTTCTCATTGCAACGCACATGCCAGGAGACTCCAGTGTTCTGGCGAACAGTTTGAGCAAGTCGATGTTGAGTCCTCACGAGTGGTCCCTGAACCAGTCAGTAGCGAATGAGGTTTTCAGCTGTTGGGGCCAACCTTGCTGTGATCTGTATGTGTTCCCCCTAAACAACAACTGGAGCAGGTACTTTGCTCTGATACCGCTGCAGGGAAGTCACCCAAGGATGCTGTAGTCCATGATTGGCACCTGGGTCTCCTTTATGCTTATCCTCTGATTTCCCTGATACCCAAAAATCTACAGAAAGCCAGCGGGTTGAAGACCAATCTTATTGTTATTGCTCCTCATTTTCCTCATCCGGTATGGTTCCCCTTTCTGCTGTCTCTCAGCAAATATCTTCCATGGATACTGGATCTCAGACAGGATCTCATTTCACATCCGTGGGAACAACATACCCCCCAATCTTCAATCCCTCAAACTAACCGCTCCATTTCTCCACTTCCAGTAATCTTGCTAAAGTCCAGGCTTCCTTCTCCTGTCCATGGAATTATCCTTGCCTCTAAAAATCCCTCCACCAAAAAAGTATATTGTAGCAAATGGAAAAGGTTTTCCAACTGGACTTCGCAAAGGAATATTGACCCCTTTCAGCTTCAGTCTTGGACGGTCTTACATTTTTGAGCTCGCTGTTCCATGAGGGAGCTAGGTTTTCCACAGTAAAGGTGCAACTTGCAGGACTTGGGTTTTCTTCTATCCTTTCCTCTTCCAGACTCTGTCATGCATTCTTAAAAGAGGTTTTCCATCTAAGGCCTCCAATCAAGGATCCTTCTCCTCCTTGGGATCTTACTTTGGTGCTCCAAGGTCTCTCCCAGGAACCCTTTGAACCTACTAGTTCTTGTGAGCTGAAGTATTTGTCGTGGAAGATGGCTTTTCTTGTGGCTGTTACGTCAGCCAGAAGAGTTTCAGAATTACAAGCTCTCTCATCTCAACTGCTGTACATAACCTTTTTCAAGGACAGCGTTTCTCTTAGGATTAATCTTTCCTTCATTTCAAAGGTAACTTCGGAGGCTTACATGACCCAGATCATTCATTTGTCCATGTTTTCCCCCAATTACTCCAATAAAGGAGAATAGATGTTACATCCTTGGATATTCACAGATAGTTACATTTCTGCCTACATAGAACTAAACCTCATAGACATTATGCATCACATGCCACCCTCATTCTCTCTTCCTTGTACAGCTAAGAGTGATCTAAAGGATTACAGAACCCACTGGTTCCTAGTTTAGACTCCAGTAGGTCTTTTGTCTCTGTGTCTCTTTTACCTTTAGGATAACCATCTTGTGGAAGGGTCAGCAAACTCGATCTGAGGGGTTGAAGCGGAGTGAGGCATCATGGGAGAGGAAGCAGTTTGAGTCTTAGATCATATGTCTAAAAGAAATGGCAGAATTGGATCCGTAGACCCATTTGTAATGCATAATGAAATTGTACAACACAGATACTAAGTTATGGTAAGTACATAACTTCTATTCTATGGAGAGAATTAACTTATCCCACTTAAGTCTTGCCCCTCCTCCAGAAATTCCTTCAACTCTTTATTAATTATCATCTACAGTTTTTCTTCGGGTTGAGAAACATTCTCCTGACCAATATATAAAACGTATTCGCTGCTTGTATCTTACTATCCGTAGCCTTAGTCAGAGCTTTTTACGTCTCAGTTTTAATATTATTTTTATTAGTGTCTTCCCACATATCCTTAGTCACTGCAATATAATCTTTTTAATTTGTACTTCCTAAATATTTCATCTTTTTGTGTCCCCATAAATATGGGTATTACTGAATTAATTCATGTGTGGGTACAGTGTTTACCACTGTAGCCATTGTTTTATCTTCATGTGTATTTTACATCTCAAAAAGATGTAAAACTGTCTCAAAGTATTTTACAACACTGAAATGTAATTTTTCTGGATTTATGAAATATGAAGTAATATCACCTACAGTTAAAGCTGTTTTTTCTTGGTTATTATACAAGTTATATTGTTGAATGTTTGAGTCCTTTATTTTCTGTCCTAATAGTTCTAAATGTAAAGCAAATAAAAAAGAGGTAAGACAACATTTCTATGTGGTTCAACAGCTTGTCAGAGAGAAACTCTCCCACCTTAAGTCTTGTCTGACTGTGACCCTTTATATATTTTCTTTATTAATCCTAGTTTATCAGAGAATGCAAATGCTGACATTGCCCTACTCATAAAATCACAGCTGACTCTATCCAGTGCTTTCTGTGCATCAAGACTCACAAAAATGGCAGCATTTCCTTTGATGATCACCGTTGTTTTAATGTTACCAGATGTTTGCCTCCCCTCTATAAAACAGCATTGATCCATTACTATCACTTTTGGCAACACCTTTGACATTTCTTAACAAGTATCGACATAAGCACTTTATAAATCATGGTGTATAATTAAAAATTATTTATATGAAGCTGGATCTGAAGGGTTTTACACTATTTGGGTAATGTAATCACCACAGCTTTTTTCTAAGATGTCTGTAGTATGCATCCTCCACTTTGAAATCATTGTTAAAACCTTCCAGATCTTTATTAGTTTTTTCCCTCCTAATTTCAAAACATCCACACAAATATCTTTTGATCCTGGAGACTTCCCTGTCGATTTGATTGTACATCACCATTTTAACTCATCCCTTCCCATCTTATCAATTAATTATTGAACCTCATCTTCTTCTAACTTTGGTGTAGTTAACTCTCCTGTAGATATTTCTGTTTTGCCTTTTGTTGGTTTTCCCATTCTTCTGCTTTGTACACATTTTTACAGTAGGTTTTTCTTATCATATTCTCCCTAGGTTTGGCAATAAACCTTTCTACTTTATTCATTGAGCTAAGGGTTTTTGTGCTTTGGAGTTATTAAAAATAATTGCTTAATAGCATCCTTCTTAAAGTAATGCATATTATCTAAATACACTCTTATTTTCCCGTTAGCACTCGGCAATTGCTCCTTTGTTGTTCTGTGAGATTCCATTCAGTTACTTTAGCTTTTGCAAATCCCTCTAAATGTCTATGGATTGAATGTTGTATCTATTTCTCTGTTGTTTCTACCATATTTTTAAAGTCCATTTTCATTTTATCCCACTTCTTAGCTATCCTTTTCAAAGGAATGTATATCTTTGCTAATAACTCTAAAATCATTTCCAGCACCCATTTTTCAAACACGTCTTTTTAACAGATAAGTAGGAAAGCATGTGTCTCACTTATTTTACTGTATTACTCTATGTCTTTATCTTAGTCTTTATTGGTGCATGATCTAAAATGATTATTGGCTGTGCTTAAAAGTTTTTAGTTAAACACCCATTGTCTTTTGAAATAAATTTTCTATTCATACTTGCCCAGTTATTGTACCCTGTGAAATACTGTGTAAATTCTAAGCTCTGATAGTAAATTCCATCTTCTGTTACAAACTTTCTTATATTTTTCTTCAGGAATCTACCGTTTTGTTATTTTCCTTTCTGTTTCCCTGATAACAGCCTCAATGTCACAAAGCAGGTTCCTTTCCCCACCTGTAAATAATAATCTCTGCTGAAAGCTAATTATTTCTCCAAAAATTCTGTTAAGCTCCACAATGGTAATTTCAGTTGAAAAATAAACACATGACAGTGAAATCCTCTTTCCTTGGGAATAGCCCATTATTGCCACAAATCTGCCAGTATTTGTTTTTCTTTTACTCTTCTGTTACTTTTGGCTCCCATCTTGAAGTCAGTGTTTTTCTCCCCTTTCATTTGCCTCTGATACTCCACTGAATGTCCATTCTGAAATCTTTTTCTTGCCAAATTCACTTACTCATGCTATCCAAATGTGTCTCCACTAGCATTGCTATTTGTGCCTTACACTTTTTATTATTCAGTACTCTTTGCTTTTTGTCTGTGCCTTCTGTGCCATTTACATTCTGTGTTAAAATTGATAGGCAGATATTCTGTTAAAAAGTTATTACTTTCACATTATTATTTATGACAGTTCTTATTAATACATTTCTTACCAGCAGCTTACATGCACACACTGATGCCTGGTAGGCTGATTTTGTATGTGACTACTGCTTCTCATCTCTGTTTGGACCCATGTCACATTTCCCTATACTTTTCACTTCAGTGAAAGCACTCAAGAAACAAAAAAACTAAATACACTTTCAGACTTCTTCCCCTTTTAACACACAACAAGCACACGACATTATATATGCTTTCCAAAAAGGGAAGCTACCCCTCCATGTAGAGATAATTGATCGAAATAGGCAGCTACACCCACAGGCCTTAACTGTTACTACCCCCCTGAACAAAAGAAAAATAATTGTTTACATATTCATTTATTTAAAAAATACAGTTCAATTATGTGTGCTGCTATGTATTATAAAAGTAAAAGAAAAATCAGTTACAATAGAGAAAACGATATGCGCACTGATAATTGGGCTTAAAACGGTGCTCCAAAAAATTACCTTATTTTAATAGTAAATTTGAATTGATCTGAAAAAAATATGGAACACATTGCATTTGATTTGATTGACTTCAATTTATGACTTTTTTGTTGCTGAGTCTTAATAGATAAGTGCAGGGTCACATATTTCTTGTATTTTTGTTCATTTAGTTTCTTTGGTAACTCGGGTAATGGTGAATTCTGGTGTGTCACCCAAAATGTCATGGCATGTCACCTTTGACACACGTGTCATAGGTTCACCATCAATGGGGTAGATAGTATGTTCAGTGAGGTTTACAGTTGTATTGATCTCAAGATCTGAATAGAATGATTAAGAGAACACTACCCTTTGCTTACAGGTAACAAAATGGTCTCAAAAGTGCAAATTCTATTTTTTGTAGTGGGTACAAGCCAGACAGTAAACCTGGGTTCCTGGTAGGTAAGACTAGCCGAATAAAACTCTGACTTTTGTATACTTAATGTACCATTAGGAAAGCACAGATTACTTAGAACTGTGTTTGATATTACTTCGTTATCACAGGTATTCCAAAGAGCTATTCATTAAATAATTGAAGACTTGGAAGATGACATACATATGTTTATCTTTTGCTCTGAGATCATATTTATTTATTTATTTATTTGACGTTTGTTAACCAGGTTAGTCCAACTGAGCCACGAGCCCTTTTTCAGTGGAGACCCAAGGAGAAAAGCTCCAAACAATTTACAGTCTTGCAGAAGATAAAACAAATACAAAGTTGTCAAATGTACAAGCACATAGCATAAGTATAGAAGATAAAAATTCAAAGCACAGCACAGTACTTGATAATACAATGAAGATACCATTAGAAATGTATACAATATATGGGAGGTACTGTCAGTTTTTAAACATAAGAGACATAGCATTAGAATAAATTTTTGTGTTTTTAATACAGGCGGGAAATAAAATAAAATTACATGACAGAGAGAAAAAGACAAAAGAGGTAATATATCAAAAAAAAAAAAAAAGAAACTGAGTAATTGAAATAGTTGTCATGTGGGGGCGTACACCTATAGAAGAAGAGCATGCTAAGAGACTGATCCAGCTGTACAACAGAGTGAGATAGCATGCTTTTTAGTTATATACGAGCAATGGTACAGTAAGTGACAGGTGTGAAATACACGAATCCTGCTGTAACACCAGAGGGACCAAAATGTGATCCAGTAAAAATCTGAGCAGTGGTACAAATGTCAAGGCCAAAAAGTAGGTAAGCATTACAGAGGATTCTAGGAATGTTGCAGTATCTTGCAATGTTTGTGCCTAATATGTCTGAGATAGCTAACTCTAAAGAAAGGTAACATAAAAAGATAAAGCTTGGGTATATAGCTATGAGCAGGAAAGCATTTTTAAGTGTTTAAGAAACCAGTTAAGGATGCTACAACATTAAAATATGCTAAGAAACTATTGTGTTGCAAGTAGATGCCAGACAAAATTGCAAAGGAGCTGTGACCTTACAAGAAAATAGGCCTGTTGCATATGAGTGAGGAGCATTTGCAGGACAAGAGATATGTCCAGACAGAATGTGAGAAATTCTTTGAGTATGGGGGTAGAAAAGACGTTTTTGTAAAATAGCCCACAAAACATGCAAAGCATATTCACAAATATTTATTCAAGCGCATTTAAGATTGCAAAGGATGTTACTTAATCTATAGGATCAGAAAGTATCATACAGAGCAGGCAAGGAACTACACATATCAGATATGTTGGGTAAAGCATAATTGCCATAGGTGCTTCAAGAATTGCAAGAAAAAGAGCTCTTGCGCTGTAGTTTAATTGGATACTACTACATTTACCAGTGACAGAAGTAAAAGTAAAAGGATTTCAGAAGTGTACTGACATCAGATTAGAAATGCCGCCACTGAAAGCTGTTAGACTAAAAGGATGGCATGAACAAAATTGGTAGTAATGAAAGACAAACAGTTTTATTTTTCATTCAGGGAAGAAGTAAATTGTGCCCAGGTTATCTGTGAAAAAAAAATGCTCAAGTAGGATACATGAGTCCTATCTGGGAATAGTGAAGGGCAAATAAAGATGCAATGTTTTAGCCAGGAGCACCAAATCAAACCAAAAAAGTAGGACAGACATCAGCCATCCGCAATGCACACATTAACAAATATTCAAAGGAGTGATGCTAGCTTATCCCGTTCCATATTCTCCATGGATCAGAATGGGCACAGGTTTGATTTAGTTTAGAGAAACCATGTATCTTGTATGAATAGACTATTATTTTAGGTTCCTTGTAATAGTCCTACTGACTCTGCCAATGGTACAGTGTTCTAAGTCAGAAATTTAAAAAATGTGTGCATGAATGTGAATTCTAACATAAATTGTACTGTCCATATATTCAGTCTGGTGGAAAAGTAGAGAGAACGACTCAGTAAAGAATGTAACAAAAAGACCTGTAGCAGAAGCAATGAGGTCTGCCATACTATAATTTTGGAATGTAGTAGTACTCCAGCGTGGAGACTGTTGTCTCTTTCTAGCTTAGCTGTTGACGTTTGAAGAGCAGATTACGTACATGAGCTGTATTACTGATGCCTAAGAATCAACACAAAGTAAATGGAGTACAGGAAAGAAATGAGCAGAGACAGAAATTGTGCTGTGATAGAAACTACCAGAGTCTGCAAGATACTTACTGGAGATAAAGTAAGAATCCTGAAACCACGGCAAAGTTGCAGCTTGAAGCTAATATTGGTAAAACAACTTACAAATCTCCTTTGTAGTTTCTTGGGAAAATACTAAGGTATGTAGGGGAACTCAGACATTTATGGAAGATACATATATAAAGGGTGGAGTTCTAGAAAGATGATCATTTAGAAGTGTTTCTTATAGTCACAGTGGAAGAAGTTAGGCAGTCATTTTCATAAACATAGTATGCAGTCCCATATATACAGTGTGCATGTTGTGACTTGCATGCAAGACCTGCTTCTGGCTCAGTCCAGAAACCGGGATCAGGCAAGAGGCAGACCATACATATAGGGACTAAACACAGAGGTCCAGGAAGCAAAGAATGCACATGGATTGTGCCCCGTATAGCAGCCACTTTACATAGACTTTCCCCATTTGACCCTTCTAGTATACAAATTGTGTGTCAGTTCAAAGGTCTGTCCATAAGTAACATACATGATGCACTGTCTGCAGTGTCATACACAATATCATATGTATGCCACAGAATGAGCTGTTAGATATAGTATTAATTTTTCTTATGTGTCTCCTGTATTTTAATGTCAGGATTTTTTAACTTATCCATGCTCATTTAGTTTGAAGACCCTGCTTGAAAAGACCAATTGCAATCACTTATCCAAGGTACTGCAGAAGTCGCCTGTAAGACATCCTCTTATAGCTGTATGCAGTGATCCTACAGTCACCAGCTATATTCCTACTGAGTGAACATGGTATAGGGCAGTTCGTATAACATTTCACCTTACCTGCCGTGTATGCAGATCAGGGTTCATTATAATTAAAGTATCCATTGCTATTTATGCTTCAGTTAGCAGTAGTGCTGTTGCCAGTAGATGTTCTTCATCTCACATTGCTGCAGTCCTAACACTTGGGGTAGTCCGCTGTCCCAGTCGGCCCGAATACCAAAGTATAAGGCTGACGTCGGTCAAGGCGCATTATTCTGACGTCAGGAGGTCAGGGTACAAATGCGCATGACCGACGTCATATCCTCAGTCTTTTTTGCCGCATGGTCCGATGCAGAAGCAGTATTGCGAGTGCAGGTTGGCGTTCTGAAATTTTCTGAAGTCGGAGTTTCAGACCGAATCAAAGTTGGCTAAGTACCCCGTTGGGGAATATTTTGGTTTTTTCTTGCCTCAGTATTTAACCGGATGTCAGAAAAAGTGAATAACTGTATTTCTTGTGGGAAACAGATACCTCATAGGGATTACCATACCTTGTGTATACCTTGCTTAGGGCCTGAGCACGACGTTGTTGGATGTCGCTCTTGTGCTAGATTTAACAAACGCACTATAAAGAGAAGATTAGACTGTGCCAGGTTAGTTTTGGGAAGCGTTGTAATTATAAAATGCCGTTGGATGCTCCGGCGCCGCTTCAAAAAGCGCAAGGACAAAGCAGCAAAGCCTAGGTTGGAAGAACCGTCTGTCCCGGACGCCGGTTCTTTAGAGGGCTCGGTGGAGCCGGAGGTTCTGCCAGAAGTTTCTTTGGAGTCTCAGGGAGAGACTTTACTGTTACAAGATGTGTCCTCTCAGGAGGTAGGCCAGGCTGAAGGGGCTTCTCAGGTAGCTGTTCTCCCTCCCTTCCTAAGGTGGTTAGGCCCTCCCTTCTGTTTCCAAGGCTTCTTGAGAGGCAGGCCAGGTTTAACTTCAGTGGGTGTCTCTCCTAGTTCTTCAGGGTCTCTGCCTAAGAAACATATGCTTAAAATGGCAGAAGATTTGATTACTATGATTAGAGGTTCTATGCCCCCTCCTGATAAGAGGCCTAGGGTGGAACCTGAGCTTGAGAGTTTTGAGCAGTGTTCGAGGCTTCTGAGTCTTGGCTGAAGACTTACAGGAGTATCCTCCTTATTCTGATTCTGATGTAGATGATTCTACTCCTTGACTTCTCCTCCTGAGGATTTTTCTTTTCAGAGACTCTTCATTCCATGAGGGAGCATTTTAAATGGGAAGGTCAAGATTTCTCTGATTCCAGGAAAAGGCTTAGGGAATTTTTGTTTCTACCCCAGCATAGGCCTTTAGCTATACCTCCTGTTCTGGATGTGGTGGAAGATGTTTTTGCAGAGGCTTCCCTGAACCCTGATTCTTTGCCTCCTGCCCCAGTTAAACCGGATAGGTATTATAGGGTGCCTGAAGCTCATAAGTATCTTTTAAGAGTCCTAGGGCAGACCCAGAAACTGTTTCTCAGGGGCCTAAAGGTGTTAAGGCTTCTGTTGTTAAAAATCCTGTTCCTCCTGATAAAGAGGCAAGGGCTTTGGATAGATGGGGAAAGAAGGTGTATACTTCTTCCACTTTAGCCATGAGGGCTTTGAATTGCCAGTTCCACATGTTAAAATACCAAAATTATCTCCTTTCACAATTGAAGTCTAAGGTGGATGCTCTGGCGGAAGGTATTGAGTGTAAAGAGTTGCAGGATTTAGTTCATGTTTCTGAACAGGTGGGTAAGCATTCTTTGCAATGTGGTTTTGATGCTGTACAGGCCTCTTAGAGGGTGGCTGCCACTGGTTCTGTTCTTCGCAGGCACGCCTGGCTGAGGGATCAGAATTTGGCTGAGCATGTTAAGACAAGGATTTTAGATGCTCCGTTACAATCTGATGTGTTGTTTGGTTCGCCTGTGGAAGCAGTTTTAAAGAAAATGGAGGACAAGGCTAAGTCTATGCAGACTGTTAAAGATTTTTGCGGTTCAGCCTCCAGTTTAGTAGAAATTGGCCTACTAAGGGGTGGACATATCCTTCTTATGATTCCCAGTCTAGGGGTAGGTCTAGACGTGGTAGGGGCAGAGCTCAAGGTTCTTTTAGGCCTAGAACAGGGAGTTCACCTGCTCAGTCTTCTGGTGAGGGCAGGGGTCAGTCCTTTCGTAAACAGACCCAATGACCTGCCTTTTCAGCTGCCAGAGCCTTTTCGTCTGGCAGCACCTTTGGGAGGAAGGCTGGCACTTTTCAAAGAAAATTGGAGTTTAATTACCCAAGACAGATGGGTATTGGATATCATTCACCACGGTTACAGGTTTTATTTCCATACCTTGCCTCCTTTCAAAGGCATGCCAGACATTCCTCCTCTACAAAGAAAAGAGGCTCACAAGCAAATTTCTCTGTTACTCCAAATAGGGGCCATTCAGCCGGTTCCTGTGCCAGAAAGGGGCCTAGGATTTTATTCTCGCCTGTTCCTAGTACCAAAAAAGGGGAACACGTGGAGACCAATTTTGGATTTATCTATCCTCAACACTTATCTGGACATTCCCAAGTTCAAAATGTTGGCGTTACAACAGCTTTTACCTCTGCTGGGAAAAGATCACTGGATGGTAACTTTAGATCTCAAGGAGGCTTACCTTCATGTGCCTATCAGACTAAGTTGCAGGAAGTATCTGCGTTTTCGAGCTGGGAATTCCCATTATCAGTTCTCTGCATTGCCCTTTGGCTTATCTACTGCCCAGAGTATTCACAAAAGTTCTGGCTCCAGTGATAGCTTACTTCAGGCTAAAAGGAATACAAATCTATCCTTACTTGGACGACTGCCTGATTCTGGCTCAAGAAAAGGAAGACCTTTTTCAGCATTTGGAATATGTGATAGCAGTGCTAAGATGCCTGGGGTATTCTGTGAACGAAATAAAGTCCAGTCTAGTACCCTCTCAAGACATGTGCTTTCTGGGTGTGAGACTGAATACAGCAACCCAGATGGCCTTTTAACCCCGGACAAACAAAAGAATCTTTCCCTTTACTTCCATCAACTATCTCTTCAGTCCGGGCTGACTGCAAGGACAGTCCTTCAAGCCTTAGGGTTCATGGCATCTTGTATTCTGGTGCTTCCCAATGCCAACTGCATATGAGGAAGCTGCAATGGTATCTCAAAAATGTATGGACACAGCACTGCCAGGATTTGGACACTGTCATTCAAATAATACCTTGCATTCAAAAGGAATTTTTGTGGTGGGCTCAGGAATGTCACCTAAACAAGGGACTCTCTGTGACCCGGCCAGAGGCGAGTCAGATTCTAACGACAGATGCCTCAGACATAGCTTGGGGAGCTCATCTGAATGGAAAGTGGATACAAGACAAGTGGCCTGCCAGACTACAGCATCTACATATCAACATGAAGGAGATGTTAGCAGTCCAGTTTGCATTAATGGCTTTCAAGGAGTTACTTCTTCCAGGGCAGGTGTTGATTCTAACAGACAACACAACTGTCATGTGGTACATCAACAAACAAGGGGGAACACATTCTTATCCTCTATGCAGGCAAGCATTGATTTTGTGGGAGACTGCGCTCAGCTTGCAACTAAATCTTCAGGCAAGGTTTCTGCCGGGAGCACAGAACTCCTTAGCAGATGTGTTAAGCAGGCAAATCATGGATCCCCACGAGTGGAAACTGGATCTTCATGTATTTCGGAAATTGACAGTGTCATGGGGAACTCCAGGCATAGATCTGTTCGCTTCTCCACTAAACCACCAGCTGCCAAAGTTTTGCACGAAAAGGTTTCATCACACAGCTTGGAAAGTGGATGCTCTTTCTTTCAGTTGGAAAAATCTTCATGTGTATGCCTTTCCACCTCTGCCTCTCCTCCCAAAGGTACTCCTAAAGGTCAGACATGACAAGCCAAGGATGATTTTAATAGCTCCAGATTGGCCTCGGCAACACTGGTACCCATTACTGAGGAGTCTGGTAAGGAAGCCTCCATGGCCTTTACCTTTGATTCCACACCTATTGTCTCAGAGGGACGGTCATCTACTCAATGTCAAGCTTCACTCTCTTCATCTAACAGCCTGGCATATTCTGTTTTGAACCACAGCAGGTCTCAACTTCCTCAACAAGTTTTGAATGTGATTATGGAAGCCAGAAGACCTAGTACAAGGAAAGTGTACGCAGAAAAATGGAAGAGATTTTTATTTTGGAGTGCAGCAAAGGATTTGGAGGTTTCTGAGCCTAATTTGAGTGTGGCTCTTCAATATCTTACTGAGTTATTGGACAAAGGTTTGTCTTTCTCTTCCATTAAGATTCATGCTGCAGCAATTTCAGCTCACTATGATTGTGACCCACCATTGTTTTCTCATCCTTTGTTCAAGCAATTTCTTAGAGGGGCAAAGAATATAAGACCCCCAATGAGAGCTCCTACTCCTGCTTGGGACCTCAATTTTGTGTTGGAGAAACTTACTCTACAACCTTTTGAGCCTGCGGCTACTGCTGAATTGAAATACTTGTCATGGAAGACTGCTTTTTTGTTGGCCATTACTTCTGCAAGAAGGGTTTTGAATTGCAGGCCCTTATGGCGGTTGAGCCTTTTTGATTTTCCATAAGGATAGGGTATCATTACGCACTAATCCTTCCTTTATGCCTAAGGTGGTCTCTAGTGTGGCTTTAAACCAAACTATTCATTTGCCTACTTTTTATGCAGATCCCCAAAATAAGGGGAAAAGATTTTGCACACTTTAGATGTACACAGGCAGTTGCGTTATTATTTAAGCAGGACTAAGGATTTTAGGCAGTCTCAGCAGTTGTTTGTTTCTTTTGCTTTGAGTTCTCAGGGCAAGCCTGTGTCAAAACAAACTATTTCTAAGTGGATTGGGTTTTGCATTGCATTTTGTTATTCCCATCATGGCAAGGAGATTCCAGCTGGGATTAGGCCTCATTCCACTAGGGCTACTGCCACTTCAACAGCATTTCTAATGGGGTGGCAACTAAGGATATTTTGGAGGCAGCTACTTGGAGTTCAGTGCATACTTTCTCTAAGCATTACCACCTTCCTCTCTACTCTAAATCTAGGGCTGGTTTTGCCACGGCTATTTTGCAGGGCATGTTGACAGCTCCTGCTTCTTTATGATTTGCCAGCCTCCCTTACCTCTGCTTTGGGATTCTACCCAAGTGTTAGGACTGCAGCAATGTGAGATGAAGAACATAGTACAGTTTTGTACCTACCATAAATGTAGATGTTCGAAGATCCACATTGCTGCAGTCCAATTTACCCTCCCTCCTTCCCCTCTGTGTTTAGGGGTGGTTGTGTGGGTGGGGTTGTACTTTTGTAAATTTGTATATATTGTACATATATTTGGTACAGGAGTATTTGGTGTTTTTTGGTTTTGGCCTTATCTTTTTAGGGTCTTCTGACATCTGGGGCTATGACGTCGGTCATGCGCATTTGTACCCTGACGTCCTGACGTCAGAATAATGCGCCTTGACCGACGTCAGCCTTATACTTTGGTATTCGGGCCGACTGGGACAGCGGACTACCCCAAGTGTTAGGACTGCAGCAATGTGGATCTTCGAACATCTACATTTATGGTAGGTACAAAACTGTACTTTTATGTTGTCTCATATTGTCTAAGTGATGCATTGTATGTTATAGATCGGCTATGCTCCTACACACACACATATATATATATATATATATATATATATATATATATATATATATATATAAAAAAAACATGTATGGATCCCCTTTATAACGTCTAACGGCGAGAAGACAATGTCGCAAGTTTGCAATCACAAACTCCCAAAACATCATATTTCCTCTCCGGGAACCACTTGGCTACCATGGAGAACTTTGCCCTTTCTCCACTGTAGTACGATCTTGGAGTTGGTATATTTAAGTAGGGGGGTGCACTTGAGGGGGAGGGGGCAAAGCCCCCCACTTCAGTGGTTGTAATTTGCTTCCATTTGTAATGTTATCATTTATGGCCAAGTGGTTACTTTCCTGGAGAGGAAGTAAGATATTCCGGGAGTTCATGATTGTAAACTTGTGATGTTGTCTTCTCGTTGTTTTGAACATTGACAAAATGGTAAGTCGACGTTATAAAGTAGATCCATATATATATATATATATATATATATATATATATATATATATATATATATATATAAAATTTATATCTGTGTATCTGGATTTCCCTCACAAGCTCGAAGTTTCAAAATGTTGAACTGCAAATGGTTGAGTTTTGAAACTTCAAACGTTTTGAATGGAGATCGTCGTACAGCATGGAACAGGAAATTTGCTGTTTTTCTCACTGTAGTGTGATCTCAAAGTTGGATTTATTTAACAGGGGGTGTGAGGGTGCAGGGGGGCTTGCCCCTTGAAAAACATGTGTTTTGTTTTTTCACTGTTTTGGCTTTCATTCTTTTGGGATCGTGGTTAGCCATTCAAGATTTGTAAACTTCGATGTTTATAAGTACTTCCATATGTATATATGGACACACACACACATACACACACACACACACACACACACACACACACACACACACACACACACACGTGTGTTTGTGAGACAGAGACCGGCGCTACAAGGGTGGTATTGCTTAGATGTGTTGTGCTGAGTATGACAGCATGTTTGTAGAGCCATTGGAGACTCAGTATAGATTTTGTGGCATGTTAGTCTGCACTACTAGAAACATAATTGTGTTTCTTGTCTTAACCCTGTACTGCGTCAATCACAGTGTTGAGAATGACAGATGTTGATGTGGACAATAATTTGGATATCTGGTGTGGATCTGTAGTCTTTCAGGTACATAGTGTGTATATATATACATTTTAATATTTTGGAAGATTTACAGATTGCATTTACGCTGTGTTGTAAAAATTTCCCCCATTTACCAGCCCTGTGCTATTGCATATGTTTTTGTGAATAACATTCAGAGCCTGTGGAATTGTGATAGTCAGTAGCTGCCGAGAGAGGCTGTGGAAGCTGCATCTCAAAATGAAGGTACTCTGCAGAAAGAATCCGCCAGGAATGAAGACCATAACTACAGTGTAACTAGTTAAATTAAATTCCACAAGTATGAAAGACCATTGAAAATACCAGACTGATGATTCCAGAGTTAGTCATTCATCTAAGAACTGATTATTGCATTATTAAAATATTTTAGGGTTACTAATGTTTTGATTCTGATGCAAAGTGCCCATGACACGCTATTTAATGCTGCCTAATAGACATTTTCAGCTTTAACGATGGGATGTTAGCTATGTCAGTATATAGGTTTAAGGCTATTGAGCTGTATACAGTTCACAGAAGTCCTAGAGAAATAATTTTGAATGTAAACCTTGGTGAGAATAGATCATATTTCTTATTCTCTGTGTGATTTATTAAATGTCACTACTGAGTTCAAGTCAGAAAAAGAGTACCCTTAGTGATGCCATACAGTTACCCATACCATAACCACAGATACCTCAGATTTTATTGTGACACAAGTACTGAGCACCTGAAGGTACAGGACAGAAACCCCATTCAGGTGGGTAAGTACATAAATGTGAAGGAAAAGATAATCCTGATCTGGTGTTAATGTAGAACATTAGACTTCTCCAGTGCATTTACATAGCTGTCAGAATGCTACAGTGTAGGGTATGTTGACAGTTGTTGCTACTGTTACATTCTGACAGATTTTGGTGATTTTCTGGTTAATTTAATTTATAAGGAAAGGCTGCTTCCCCTCTAAAGTCCACAGGGCTTAATCTTCAAGCCATCTTCATTCCCTCAGATTCAAACTTACTGGCAGTCCGACTGAGCAGGACCTTCTCCAACCTGTACAAATGAAAGTTAAACAAGTCTTTCAGGAACTGGTGCAGAGGTGGACGTCCTGATCCATCATGACGTCCTGATCCATCATGACAGCATCACAAACTAAAAAAAAAATACTGCACCAGAAACTCCCTGTTGGCTTGGGCAGTGAATGCCTACTCTGCCCTGTGGAAAGGGAGCCTCTTCAATGAATTTTCTATTTCCTTTTCTTCCATGAATGCTGCAGGAGGCAAAAAGAGAGAGAAAAAAAAAACCCTAATAGTCTCTGTCTGGTCAGGACAGTGCTGGTTTTCGCAATTAGTCTTGACAAGCAAGGAAGGGCCATTATCCATAACAAAAGTACCTGGTCTTTGCTGCACCTAAACCTGAAGAATGTCCAGTTGGCTGCATAGATAATCTCAGTCCTTTCCCTTTCAGGGACTACTACTCAGAGTTAGTAGTGGCAATTTATATAGGAAACCAGAAGACAACCCAAGACCAAAAAATCATACCTGGTCAAATGTAAGAGGTTCTCTGGTGCTGTAAGGCAGAAGTCTGCAACCACAGCATGGAGGCCAGATGTAGATAACAGCTTTAAAATAATCTTCTCCAAAACAAACATATTCATAGATAACTTGTTGGCAAGTGTTACTTTCCACTTAACAGTAATGTGTAAAAACCACTTCTCTGAATGTGCGTAAGCTTGTTTATTATTTATTCATTGATTGATTGACATTTGTTGACTGGGAAAGTCCACTGGGTCAGAAACCCATTTTCAGTGGAGGTCCGGGGAGAAAAGCTCCACGGTATATTAAAAAGTATTACAAAGTACTGTAAAAACATAATAATCAAGGATACATGTATAAAAGCAAATATACTGTATGCAATACAGTACAATGCAAAGTTACATTACTAATCTTTTAGTGCCACAAACATAACATAACACATTAATAAAGGATACATGTTATGACGTCTGTGCACTGGCCCAGCAATCAAGGAGCCTCAGTCCTCACCACTAGCACCAATGAGGGGTGTGCACACTGGGAAGGATAATAAGTACACACACAGTAAAGTCCAATTTCCCTTAAGAGCACACAGAGATCACAGTCAGGCTGGGGCTGGTTTCTCCCTTTCTCTCCAGGTCCCCAGTAAGACTCCCCACTGGCACAGTTATAGGGTCCAGATGTCAGCCTAGTGGGCAAGCTAAAACCTCCAGCATCCTCTCTGTCCAACTAGTGCTTCATGTCCCTGCCCACGTAGCTGACACACACACACTTTGAGATCAGTTTATACAATCACACAGACACTCCTGGGGAAGGCTGGCACAGGTTCTATTGCTGTGCCCCATTTACCCAGACTATACGGTAGAAATCACTGCCACCACCCAGCTAATATTTATCAGTTACTCAAAGGCCCTTATTAAAGGGTGTCCAATTATTTTTGCAGTTCAATATCCAATGCAGTCTTTTCACATTTAAGAGAACAAGCCTGTGGCTTTAATATTTACAAATGACAGAATTATCTACAGAATTCTTTCTCGCTAGGCTGGCAACCTTCACCTATCTTCCCACATGTATGTAAGCAGAGATATTCAATACAGTATAGTACATAGTTTACATTATTAATCTTTAAGCATTACATTGCATTGGTAAGAAGTTGCTTATGCAGCATTGCATAGATATGTAATAGTACCATATGTAGTGTAAGTTTGAGAACAACTGCTTAATGAGCACAAGGCTGAAATATTTTAGGAGCTGCCAGCAGCTGGAGAGACCACAGAGATTCCTCACCAGGAGAATCCAGGGCCTCAAACATCTACCATACACAGATAGGCTAAAAGCCATATCCCTCTACTCGGTTTCATACAGACTCCTCAAAGGTGACCTCTGTCTGGCATACAAGGAGTTTATGGACCCCACCTTGGTGGGACTGCTGCATATCCGCAAGTCAAGTTCTACTCGAGTGACCCGCGCGGGCTGCCTCTAACTGGTCTGTGACATCAACGAGACTTGTTGGCAGGACAGATTTGTGTCCCAGAGACTCCCCCATCTATGGAATAGACTCCCTCTCCACATCAAGCAGAACACCTCTTTATCCAGGTTCTGTTTAAAAAGGGGTAACTGGATGGGAAACATAAAATATACCTCTGGGATTCCACCCATGTCCCTGCTGGACATAGGGATCGGGTGCTGATTTGTTTAAACATGGGCTAAACTCTTGGCTAGGTTTATAAGAGTCTCAGGGCCAATAGCCTAGTAATCTCCTATGATTAGAACCTTTCTTAATAGGAATTAGTTAAGCAACAGTTTTAAGGGAAGCCCCCTTAAAACTGTTGCTTATCTAATTTGACAGAGGCAGGAGGGATTGTTTAGGTAGTGCAATTTTAGTGCTGATTTAAAGGTTTTTATACTGTCATTTTAAGTTATTTGTGAGGGTAAGGCATTCGAAGGTTATGGGAGTACAGACATTGTCCAGCTCTTTTGTTGGGTTTGGTTACCATTAACATTTGTTTGACTGAGGGTCTTAGTGTTCTCGAAGGAGTATATGTTTGTAAGATGGAGCTGAGTGCAGGGCAAGAGTTGGGTCTGAAAATTTGTTTGTGGGCTAAAGTTAGTTGGGTATAGTGGAGATGGTGGGAAAACTCGAGCCAGTTCAGTTCTCTAATTGCATGGCAATGGTGTGTGTGGTATGACTTTCCTGAGGCAAATTTAGCTATTTTATAGTAGCAAGATTCTAGTTTATTGTTAAGAGTTGAGTGGAGGCTAGTAAAAATGGCACTAGCATATTGGAGGGAAGGGATGAGTAAGGTACTGGCAAGTTTTGTTTTGTATGGTTGTCCAGGTAAACTTTATGACAATAAAGTTTGCCTAATTTAAAGTGTGTTTTCTTTATTGCATTGAGAATGTGTGGCTCAAAAGTAAGTTTGCCATCTATTGTTATGCCCAGCAATTTGGCTGTTTTCACTATTTCAATTTACGTACTGTCTTTAGAGAATATTTTGAAGTCTGTGTATGATGGTTTTGAAGAGAATAGTAAAAGTTTAGATTTTGGGGGGTTTAACAGGAGCTATGCATTATTTAGCCAGGATTTGATTGATGTGAAAGCATTTTGTGTAACTGTAAGGAGGTCTGAGAAATTGTTAGAGGTGGATATTATTGTGGAATCATTGGCGCATTAGACGAGTTTACCTAATTCGGTAGCTTTGTGCAGATCGTTGATGAAGGTATTAGAGTAGTGGCCCTAATATGGATCCTTGTGGGACTCCTATGTTGTTAGCTTGATAGTCAGACTGAACATTTTGCCATCTTGCAGAGTGTTTCCTATTACTTAGGTAGGAGGTAAACCAGCTCAGTGCATTATTGGAGCATCCTAGTATTTGTAGTTGGTTTAGTAGTTTAATATGGGATACTGTGCCAAAAGCATTAGATAGGTCCAATAAAATTACTGAAGTAGGATGACCAACATCCAAGGCTTTGTGAACAGTATCAGTGAATGCAAGCAGGGCTGTGATGGTGCTATGTCCTGGATGGAATCCTTGCTGGGTGGGGGTAAGAAGAGCGTTCTCAGAGAGGTGTATTTTTGTAAGATTTTTTCCACAACTAGAGGACATAGCATTCTGGGATAGAGCGATTTATAAGTATGTTGACTGGATATGCGATGGCACTTGCTGCTAGTTGTAGATATTCTAGAGGAAGACCATCTGCAGAAAGAGAGCAGGGTTTCATTTTGTTTAGGAGTTTGAGTATGAAAGAGGTGGGTACAGGCTGAATATTAAATGAGGGAGATGAGGGAGTACTAGTTGAGTTGTCTAAGGAAAAGGGTCTGTTATTAATAAGTGAGGAATTAGTGGAATATTGTGAGTGTGGAATTTTGTCTGGCGATGAATCTTTGATTAACTTTTCAATGGAGGAAATAAAATGGGTATTGAATTCATGGCAAATTTGTTGTGGATTCTTTTTGGGTGCAGGGGATGGGTTTTGTATGGTGCCAGGATTGTGTAGGGTAGAGACTGACTTCCTGAATTTGTTTTTGATTGTTATGTAGGGGGAATAGTTGAGATGAGTAGTAGTTTCTTTTATCTTGTATAACTATTTTTTTGGCTTTATTTTGGAGTTCTTTTGTAGTTGATTTCATTTTGTTTTACTTTATTTTTTTGCCATGCTTTCTGTGCTTTGTCTCTATGTAGGAGACTTTGTTTGGTCTGTTTTGTTAACCAGGGGACGTGATTAGTTTTTGTTCGTTGGGTTCGTATGAGGGCTATGCTATTGAGAGTATCCAGAAAAACTTTGCTGAAGTAGCTGATAGCCTCATTCGGGGGGGGGGGGGGTATTTTTAGTGGGGTCCATTTCTGAGCTTTTAAAAGGTTTATGAATTTGTTTTGGTCAAAGTGGGTGAGATTTCTTCATAGTTTATAGGAGTGTGTTTCGGTTATTTGGGAGAGAGGCCTATGGGTGTATGCTTGGAGGTGGTCGCTTAGTATGTTGGGAAGGCTGCCTTAGTTTGTGTAATTTTGTGGGTGGGATACCAGTATCCAGTCTAAGGTAGATTCAGATTCAGTGGATAGACCATGGTAGGGGTGGTAATAAGCACCTGTTTGTTCTGATTTCCTGCCAAGGAGTGTATCATATAACTGATGTGTTTGCAGTTGATAGCATTCTGAGTCTCCATGCTCCTTTATCTGTTTAAAAACTTTCATTTTGTGGCTCACTGCTGTTCTTCTGCTGTGATAAACATTTCTTTAGTGTTTACTGTTTAAAAGAGTGTAGGATAGTAGCTGTAGTTTTGTTCCTTACCCTCCCTCCTTGTTGGTGTCTTGCTGATGTCCTTTAAGAATGCAACTGCAGTCATAACATATGGGTTGGCCTGCCTCAGGCAGCCCTCGGTCGGCTGGATTCCAAAGTCTGGGTCCGACGTCGGCTGATGTCGCATTTCTCTCCGACGTCAGAGCTGCTGGAGTATATAAGCATCAGCCGACGCCATTTTCTTCAGTCTTTCTTGCCGCGCGGTGCCCGAAGCAGAAGCAGTTCGCAAGTGCCGGTCGGTCAGCTCCTGTATTCTTCGAATCCGAAGTCATCAAAAAAGCTAAGTACCCCGTTGGGGACCTTTTCTTGCCTCAGCCGATGTCAGAAATTACTGAAAAAGTTAACAATTGTCTGTCTTGTGGTAAACAAATACCTCATAAGGATTTCCACTCTTACTGTCTTCCTTGCCTAGGCCCAGACCACGACGTCTTGGCCTGTGTCGCCTTTGCTCGCTTCAATAAGCGCACTCTCAGGCGCCGGGCGGAGTTCGCTGAAGACTTTTTCGGCGAAAAATTTGCTTATACAATGCCATTGGAACTTCTGACATCGCCGACTCCCAAGAAACTAAAAGACCGGGACCGACATCCTCGGCCCGCGTCTACCACCGACTCCACGCCAAAACCTACCGCGAGTGTTCCGGTTCCCCCTGAGACGGTTATTCCACCGCTCCGAACCGAAGACACCGCATTACCGACGACTCCGATACTGGATGCCACTCCGACGCCAGTTATAGATTTCCCTCCGGATACTGAAACCGAGGAAATGCCCGAGACCATTGCTGTAGATAAGGTCACTCCTGCACGTGGAGCTGCTAGGCCTCCTATGGCCATGTCTATTAAGGCCTACACACGTGCTAAGGCAGCCAGCAAGACCAAGCACCTTACTGCTAAAGCCTTACCTCAGCCTACTCCTGAGACACAAATCATGACTATGGCCGCAGACTTAATTTCCATGATTAGAGGTTCACAGGCCCATCCTGAGAGAGGATCCCAGCCTCCTTCTGATAAGAGGCCCCGGGTTGAACCCTCTGACCCTATCCCTTCAGATGAAGATTCTGAGGACTCTGTCCACTCCGATGGCCAGGAAGAGCTCTTCCAGACCTATGAGGACTCGGATGCAGAGGATTCCATCCCCTCGGCCTCCCCTCCTGAGGATATTTCTTTTGGGGAAGTTCTGCATACCATGAGGGAACATTTCAAGTGGCAAGGCCAGGAATATTCTGATTCCAGAAAGCGCCTTCGAACCTTCCTTAAAAAGCCTCAGCACAGGCCCTTAGCTATTCCTCCTGTGCTTGATGTTTTGGATGATCTATATTCTGACTCCAGTGTTACCCCTGATACTCTTCCTCCTGCTCCAGCCAAGCCAGACAGATATTACAGGGTCCCAGAAACACATTCTCATTTATTTAGGGCACATGCTGTTGATTTAGAAACTATTTCTCAGGGACCTAAAGGTGTTTCAGCATCCACCTCTAAAAATCCCTTGCCTTCCAACAGGGAAGCTAGGTCATTAGAGAGATGGGGGAAAAAGGTCTACACCTCCACTACTTTATCTATGAGAGCTCTGAATTGCCTTTTTCATATGTTACGATATCAGGATTACCTGTTAGATGATTTACAGAAAACATTGGCCTCTCCTGATCCTTTAGACAGGAAGTCTTTGCAGGAAGCTGTACATAATTCTCAGCAAGTCAGCAATCACTTTCTGCAGTGTGGATATGATGCATTGGAAGCTTCATGTAGGGCAGCTATGACAGGGGCAGTCATTCGTAGACATGCATGGTTAAAAGAACAACCTCTACCAGATCATGTTAAGGCAAAACTTCTGGATGCACCCTTGGAAAAGAACAATGCTAAAGATGTGTTAAAGTCCATCGAGGAAAAAGCAAAATCAGTTCAGACGGTCAAAGATTTCCTCCAGGTTCAGCCCCCCAGATTCAGCAGGAATTGGCCTTCAAAAAACTGGTCCTTTCCTAATCCTGAAAGATTTCAAAGGGGTAAAAACAGGCGTGGCCGAGGAAGAGGACAATACAGAGGTCCTTACAGGGGACGACAATGGCAGCCAGCAAACCAAAGAAGTGACACAGGGGTCTCCCCTGCCCCACAGGGACAATCTCAATGACTTTCCTCTACATCCGCTGACCAAGGAGCAAATAGAAGCTCCCTTGGGCAGAAAATTATCTCTGTTTTCAGACAATTGGCACAGATTGACAAAGGACAAATGGATTTTGGACATTATAGACCAAGGTTACAGGTTCCATTTTCATACCTTACCAAGAAAACAAGGCATGCCAAACCTACCACAAAACCAGAGGGCAGAGGCTATCAAGCAAATTTCTCTGCTTGCTCAGATCAAAGCAATAGAAAGAGTTCCACAACAAGAACAAGGCCAGGGGTTTTACTCAAGACTGTTCCTTGTTCCAAGAAAAGAAACTCAATGGAGACCAATACTGGATTTGTCCACATTAAACACTTTTCTCATAGTACCAAAGTTCAAAATGCTGACTCTACAGCAACTCCTTCCCATGCTGGGCAAGGGGTCTTGGCTGATTATTCTGGACCTCAAGGAGGCATACCTGCATGTCCCTGTCAGACACAGTTGCAGAAGATACCTCAGATTTCTTGCAGGGCCAGAGCATTATCAATTCTCAGCATTGCCATTTGGCTTATCTACTGCCCAGAGTATTCACAAAATGCCTGGCTTCAGTAATTGCTCATTGCAGGCTCCAGGGGATCCAAATTTACCCGTACCTGGACGACTGCCTCATACAAGCGGACGACAAATTGATTTTGACAAAAAACTTGAACTATGTCATACAATTACTTCAGGCTCTGGGATACACAGTCAACTTCCAAAAGTCAAGACTTCAACCATCCCAGCAAATAACCTTCTTAGGAGCCAATCTAGACACAGCCTCTCAAATGGCTTACCTGACAGAAGACAAGCAAGAGAAGTTAACTCATTATTTCAAAGTTTTGGCAAAACTCACCCAGATGACTGCAAGGAGATTCCTACAGGCCCTGGGTTACATGGCATCCTGCATTCTCCTGGTTCCATTAGCAAGACTACACATGAGAAAGCTTCAATGGTACCTAAAAAACCTATGGTCTCAGCACAGCAACAACTTAGAGACAACCATACCGCTCATTCCATGCTTACAAAAGGAATTCCTATGGTGGGCCTCGGTAAGCCAGGAAAACACAGGTATGTCATTCAAAAAACCTCAGATAACACAGACCATGACCACAGACGCCTCAGACCTTGGATGGGGGGGCGCACATGGAAGGCAGATGTATACAAGGACAATGGTCTCCAAAGGAAACACATCTGCATATAAACCAAAAGGAAATGCTGGCAGTAATGCATGCCATCGAGGCCTTTCGACAACAACTTCAGCAAGGCCATTTACTGATACGTACAGACAACACCACTGTGATGTGGTATATAAACAAGCAAGGGGGCACCCATTCTTACCCCCTTTGCAGACTGACAATGAATCTTTGGGAAAAATCACTGAGCCTAAACATACAGTTACAATCCCAGTTTGTTCCAGGCAAAGACAATGTGCTGGCGGACAGCCTAAGCAGGAATTTCATAGATCCACACGAGTGGAGGTTACATCCGAAGATCTTCACACAACTCACCTCGACATGGGGCAGGCCAGAAGTAGACCTATTTGCCTCTCACCTCAACCATCATCTACAAAAATTCTGTTCAAGGACATACCATCCACAAGCTTGGAAAATAGATGCTCTTTCATTCAACTGGAACTTCCTAAAAATCTATGCATTCCCACCTCTGCCACTGATGACCACAGTATTACTAAAGATCAAAGCAGAGAGACCCAAGGGGATCCTAATAGCTCCAGACTGGCCAAGACAACACTGGTACCCACTACTACGGAGCATATGTCACAAGAAGAAGTGGGCCGTTCCCCAATGGCCCCTACTTTTGACTCAACACAACTTCAAAACAGTGCATCCAAACCTTCAGACACTGCAGCTAACAGATCCCATGAATAACCTCAATCTATCTCTCTCCAAGGAAGTTCAGCGGATATTAACAGAAGCTCGAAGACCATCCACCAGAAAGGTTTACTTAGCAAAATGGAAGAGATTCAGCATTTGGAATGCCAGCAAGGGACATGATGCATCATTATTGAACATCCCACTCATCCTGGAATATTTGGCAGATATGCTACAGAATGGACTCTCATATTCTTCCATAAAGATACATGCTTCAGCTATTTCAGCTAGATATAACACTGATCCGCCTGTGTTTTCACATCCTTTGTTAAGGCAATTCCTCAGGGGAATCAAGAACATTAAGCCACCAAGAAAGGCTCCAGTGCCAGCTTGGGACCTCAACTTTGTCCTAGAAAAACTGACTCTACCTCCGTTTGAGCCAGCAGCTTCAGTGGACTTACAATTTCTCTCATGGAAGACAGCTTTCCTGTTGGCAATTACCTCAGCAAGAAGGGTTTCGGAACTACAGGCCCTAATGGCAATACCACCGTTCATAATCTTTCACAGAGACAGGGTCTCCTTAAGAACCAACCCTACTTTTATGCCAAAGGTGGTATCTAGGGTTTCTTTAAATCAAGCTATTCACCTGCCAGCTTTCTTCCCCAATCCTGAGAACAAAGGGGAAAGACTGTTACATACCTTGGACATTCACAGACAACTTCGCTACTACCTAGACAGAACCAAGACCAGTAGGAAGTCTGATCAACTTTTTGTAGCTTACGCCCCTGGAGTACAAGGAAAAGCAATTTCAAAACAGACTATTTCAAAATGGATTGGACATTGCATCAGATTTTGTTATTCCTTCCATGGGAAGAATGTTCCAGCCTATGTCAGACCACACTCCACCAGAGCTACAGCCACCTCTACAGCATTCTTAAGAGGGGTGCCTACAAAGGACATTCTAGAAGCTGCTACATGGAGCTCCGTGCATACATTCTCCAAACACTACAATCTCCCTTTATACTCCAGATCCAGAGCAGGCTTTGCTTCGGCAGTCCTGCAGGGTTTGATTGCCACACCATCTCTTTCCTAGAGCATTCCTCCTCCCCCAGCTAAGCTATGGTATTCTACCCATATGTTATGACTGCAGTTGCATTCTTGAAGGACATAGTACAGTTTTGTACCTACCATAAATGTAGATGTCCGATAGATATGCGACTGCAGTCGGATTTTCCCTCCCTCCATACCCCTCTATGCCTTGGGTCCACTCCTATCCCTGTTTCTCTTAGCTGGGGATATCTGTTATGGTGTATCTGTTTATTGCTTATTTGTCTGGAATCCTGTTTTTGTCTTCCAATTTGATTACAGCCTTCCTTGGAGGGCACCTGGCATCTGGGGCAAGAAACACTGAAGAAAATGGCGTCGGCTGATGCTTATATACTCCAGCCGCTCTGACGTCGGAGAGAAATGCGACATCAGCCGACGTCGGACCCAGACTTTGGAATCCGGCCGACCGAGGGCTGCCTGAGGCAGGACAACCCATATGTTATGACTGCAGTTGCATATCTATCGGACATCTACATTTATGGTAGGTACAAAACTGTACTTTATACTTGGTGGATTTGCATTTGCCTGCCTCAACTGTAAATTTGATCTGGGACACTCCTCCCAGTCTAGTGTCATTAGCTCATTCTACCTAATACAGAGACAACATTTGAGAAGGCCAACCCACTTAGTTCATAACCTTGAATTATCTTCTGCTTCTCCTCTCTCCCTTTCCTTTACAAAAAAAAAAAAAAAAAAAAAAAAAAAAAAACTTTGCTAGAATCTCCCTGTGTTCTGCTTAACTGTAACAAAAATATTTACGCTTGTTTCCTGCCTTTCCTGTAACTAGTCTAGTCCAGAAACAGATTTGCTATATCCAGGACTGTTTGTAAGCTTCTGAGCCCCCCAAGCCTGTCTGTGTTGGAGGGAAGCCTGCTAGCTTATCAGTGGGAGTGGTAAGCACTAGGTAACCTCTCTACCACATAAGGAGTCGTTTCTGGCCCAGAAATAGTAGTTATTGGCCGTCTGGGGAGTTTTTCCATTTCTCTCAACTTCCTGATTTAAAAGCCTGCATTTGCAATATTTCCACCCTTCCTGTAACTAGTCTAGTCCAGATACAGATTTGATGTATCCAGGACTGTTTGTAAGCTCCTGAGCCCCCCAAGCCTTTCTGTGTTGGAGGGAAGCCTTCTAGCTTATCAGTGGGAGTGGTAAGTGCTAGGTAGCCTATCTATCACATAAGGAGTGGTTCTGGCCCAGAAATTGTAGTTACTGGCCGTTAGGGCAGTTTTTCCATCTCTCAACTTTCTGAATTAAAAGCCTACATTTGCAGTTGTTTCTCCCCCTTTCCATTTGCACTTGTTTCTTTCCTGTAACTAATCTAGTTCAGATACAGATTGTTAGTTTTAACACTTGAATTTGCTTATTTGTGCTCAGCAACTGTTTAGAACTTGTAAGCACTAAATAAGCTACTAATTACTACAGCACTCAACCTTCCTCATTACCTAGAGGAAAACAGTTTTTGTAATTACTTTTCTCACTTGCTTAGAGAAAAACCGCTCTTGTACTCACTTTCCTCACTTGTCTAGAGGAAAATATTTTTTTATTCAGGCATGTCCAAGGGTCAGCTCCCAGTGTTCTATCCTGTCTGTTTGATGAATCTGGGCATCTTGAGGCAATATAGCAATTGCCTCATGTACACAGACAACGCTCTCCTCTTACCACCCAACACTACAACCTGTGAGAGATGCACTTGTCTAGCCAAACTGGAGATAAAGCTCTTTCCAACCAAGACTGAACTTGACAGTCAAGAGGAGAAGATAAACACTTGCACCACACCACACTCATCACATAGTCCACAAAACCTACACCACCAAAATTCACACATAGAAACACAAAAACGTTTATGGAGGCTCTCAGTAATAATCTGCTCAAGCAACAGAGACCTCCAAAGCAGAAACGCAAGCAAACTCTACCCCCCCAACTCAACCCAAATGACACATAGCCCACAGACTCAGTGTGCCACTCAACCACAGCCCATAACGCAAAACAACATACCCAACACACTAGTCATAGGTGACTCTATAGTCAATCCCACTGATGTCCCACTCACCAGGCTAAACAAGAAGAAGGTTATTGTTAGCCGCCTGTCGGGTGCCAGGATCCGCCACATAACCCACGCACTCAGGTCATTCCACAACAAGTACAAATATGACTCTGTCATTGTCCATGTTGGTGTGAATGACCTGAGATGTACCTCCCTGGACTACATGAAAAGAGACATGGAAGAGCTCTCCAATCTTGTAGCCCCGGCAGGTATGACCCTAGCCCTGAGTAGCATCCTGCCATTGCCAAAATGATACCACAGTACAAGGACAAAATGATTGACTTCAACAATTGGCTAAGCTTCTGACGTCATTAAAGGGATGCAGTATCTGTCTGCCTGGGACGACCACGATGCTTTGCCAGAGATGGCCTACACCTGTCACCCCTGGGATTCTGGATACTGGCTAAGGCTCTTGCCACCCCTATAGTTCCTTTTTTAGGCAAGGTTCAAATGACAAATTCACCACCATAACAGGAACAGGCAAGCAAAACTGAGGGTAAGGCTACTCAATGCTAGAAGTCTAAATCTCAAAATGCATTCCCTCGAGGCACTCCTTAAAATGGAGAACATCGATATCTGTGCAGTGGCTGAGACCTGGTTCAAGACTCCAGAGAGCACCCCTGCATTAACAGGCTATAACTCATACCACATTTTTAGTCCATCTAACCTGGACCGGAACACCAAAGGCAGAGGTGTGTCCATATTCATTAAGGATATCCACACCTCCAGGCTAGTTGCTCAACATAATGCATCGGAGGTTATCCAAGTGCAACTAACTCTGGGCAAAACTGCAATCCAAATTGTAGCTTGCTACAGATCCCCCACATTGCCCCAGGATTCCCACTCCTCTTTTCTTGATATACTGGAAAATATTAGGGTTCAACCAAACACCCTAGTAATGGGCGATTTCAACTACCCCACCATTAACTGGGAAAGCTCCTTCTCTCAACGCTTTCTGGAATTCATAAATTTCAATGCCCTGGATCAACTTATCCACACCTCCACCAGTGGCAACAGTATCCTAGACCTAGTCATTACCAGCATGAGTGACTGGTGTTCCATACCTAAATTAACTCCTCGTTGGTCAGATCCGACCATAATCTAATCACCCTAGATATCCACATTCCACCCCCACCCCCCCATTAAGGAAACCACGGTAAAAAAATTTTCCAAAGCCAACTTCATGCTTCTTAAGACAGAAGTAGCGAACTTCGTGACACCCATGCAGATGGACAATACACTTACGACTGCTGAATCCTACACAAATGCACTCTATAAGCACTTACACGAGTGCATGGATTGTGCTATCCCAAACAGAACCAAGACGCTACCCTCCAAAAAAAGGAAGCCAATCTGGTGGTCCCCTGCCATAAACAAACTCTACAACAGAAGGAAGAAACTGTTGCAAAAGAGAGTAAAATCCCATAAGTGGAGGAGCTCCCTTGTCAGCCTCAGTAAGAAGCTGAGATCCCTTATAAGATCCTCCAAAGCTAGCTACGAAAACAAAATCACCCCTGATTCTATGGACAACCACAAAGCATTCTATAGCTATGTCAAGAATCGCAATGGCAACACCCAGATCTGCTGTGAGTTACAGCACAACGGCATGAAAATTACAGAACCAACTGATATTGCCATCATCCTGGCAGATAGCTTCAGTGCTAACTTTACCCCCCCCCCCCACTCCCTAAAGGCCGATATCTATACAAGAAGAATGCAGAGTCCCTGTAGTCACAACTATGCAGGTAAAAGCTGCACTCCTAAAGCCAAAAACACAGCATCCATGGGACTGGACAACATCCCAGGCTCCGTTTTACATGAACTTTAGCACAAACAGGCTCCCCACCTAAGCCCCATGTTTAGTCATAGCCTCACATCAGGCTATGTGCCCACTGAATGGCGCACAGCAACAGTTATCCCACTCCACAAAGGGGGAGAGCCACCACTGATCCCAGGAACTGTCCCCCTATTAGCCTGACAAGCCTGGTCTGTAAGGCCATGGAACGTATCATCATGGAACTCATAAACAAAGAGACTGGTAACCTCCAAACTCTGGACCCCACCCAATTCGGGTTTGTGAAAGGCAGATCATGTCCTCTGAACCTGATTGACATCTTTGAGGCAGTCATCAAAGCCATAGACGAGGGTAAGGTGGCTCACACAGCCTATCATGACCTCGCCAAGGCTTTCGACACCATCCCCCATTGTGGAATTATAGCTAAACTCAGTAAACTGGGTATAAATCCCTACGTCACAAGATGGATTGCCAACTGGCTCACTGACAGAACCCACACTGTAAAAGTTGCAGACTCCAAATCTGACTTCAAACCAGTGACAAGTGGAGTACCACAGGGTTCAGTCCTGGGACCTCTCTTGTTTGGTATCTACTTCTCTGAAGTACAGGTTAACACAGAAGGCCTTTGGCTAATGAGGTTCGCAGATGACTGCAAACTAGGAGCCATAGTCGAGTCCCCAAATGATGTTGACATCCTACAGAAGGGCCTCACTGAGACAGATGCCTGGTGTCAAAGGCATGGCCTCAAGCTCATTGCCAAAAAGTGCATTGTCATCCCCTTTGGTAAAAACTCTGTACCCATGAACTACCGTATTGGTGGCAGTCTACTCAATGCCGAATGTGTGATAAGAGACCTTGGGACCCAGGTGGACAGTAGTCTCTCCTTTGATAATCACATCGCCACAGTAGTCAGGAAATCCTTCTATGTGGCACACCTCATCACAAAAGGGTTCTCATCCAGGAAAAAAGAGGTCATTGTTCCCCTCTGTTCGACACTAATTAGACCTATTATATCATAGTTAGACGTTGGCCGTTCGATTCTCAGTTAAAGCGTCTACTGTGTGACGACATGCGTGAATGGGCGTTCCTTCGTTGAAGGTTGTGCGTTAGGCCCGGCAAGCCAGCATGTAAAACTCTACTGCCAATCATTAGCGGACCGGAGTTCCGCTGTGGCGACCCCTAACCGGGAAAAGCCGAAAGACACACACACACACACATAGGGTGCAACACCCCTTTTGGAATTTACCTCACAAGACATCTGCAGCAACTGGAAAGGCCAAAGAAGTACTTCACAAAGAGGATTACTGGCCTCCAACAGGTGTCCTACGCTGACCGTCTCAAAAAACTCCAGCTTTACTCCGTAGCATATCGCCTACTCCGAGGTGATCTCTGCCTAACATATAAAGCTATGTCAAACCCAGAGTTGTTGGACATGCTACACCTAAAGAAATCCAATCCCTCCGAGCTACACGCTCTAGGGACCTAAACCTTGTCACCACAATAAACAGGAGATGCTGGAGGGATAGATTCCTGTCCCAGAGACTTCCCATACTCTGGAACAAGCTACCCATTTATGTCAAGCAAAGTTCCTCATTAGCACTTTTCAAGAAAAATACACCCTGGGTATCACTTCTGTGGCTCTGCTTGACAGGGGCACAGGAAAATAACTTTCTTGGGTGGCGTAAGCCAGGGAACCTTGTTGGCTGGGCTTACTTAGGCCCTTGGGCCGATAGCCTAGTACCTACCTATGAACCTGTGTAGATTTATGCTATTTACTGGAGAGGAGGAAGTTAGGTTTAGTCAATTAATGTTGGCGTCACCTAGGATTATGGGTTTCATGTGAGATATTCTGGTTTATCCAGGATAGAAATTTCTCTAAGATGGGAATATAGGGGTTTATTAGAAACCATAGCTAACATGGTTCAACCTTACAAAAAGATTTGCTTCTCTGGAGCATTTGTGGCCATCCTGTTGCTTATTTCTGTATGTATGCAGTCTGACACTTAGATGTTCTTCGTGCTTCACTGTTGCAGTCATTACATTTGGGTTATCCTGCTGGCAGGTTGCACTCAGTCTGCCTGAATTCCAAAGTCCTGGGTCCTGCGTCAGTTGCTGTCGCCTCTTCCCTGACGTCAGGTCATCAGTGGTATAAAAGATGCAGCCGACACCATTTTATTCAGTCTTTCTTGCCGCGCGGTGCCCGAAGCAGAAGTAGTTCGCAAGTGCGGTCGGCCGACTCCTGAGATTTTCGTGTTCGAGTTTCTGATCCGAAGTCTTCATTAAAAGTTAAGTATCCCGTTGGGGAAACTTTTTTCTTGCTCCAGACCGATGTCAGAAAAAGTTAATAATTGTATTTCTTGTGGGAAGCGAATACCTCATAAGGACTTTCATTCTTACTGTATTCCTTGCCTAGGCCCTGACCATGACATTGCTAGTTGTCGGTTTTGTACTAGATTTAACCAACATATTATTAAGCGTTGGTATGATTTTGCATTAAGCTATTTTGGGTGAAGATTTAATTATACAATGTCGTAGGATAGCCATCCGACTACCGGAGTTCACAAAAAACGCAAAGAAAAAGAAAAAGACAGGCAACCGAGGTCCAAAACCGACGAGGAAGCTTCTCCTAAGCAAGTCGCCGGTTCTCAGTGAGGCGCTTTTGCAGCCGCCCGCTACTTTAGAGTCTCAGGCCACTACCAACTCCCACGTGGAGTCGGCCAGGCCGCAGGAAACTCAAAGTATTGGTGCCTCGGAGATTATTCCCTCAGATGGGTCCGGAGCCGCTGAGCAGGCATCGGCTTCTGAGGGTGTATTCAGACCTAAACAATTATATATTAAACCGACTTCAAAGACAAAGACTAAAACACCTTTAAAGACAAAGAAGCAAGTTCACCAGCCACAAAGACAGGCCTCCATGCCGAAAAAAACAGATGCTCAAAATGGCCAAAGACTTAATTACCTTGATCAGGGGTTCCCATCCCCTTCCTGATAAGAGGCCTAGGCAAGAGACATAGACTATGAATCTTCAGATCAGGTTTCCATTTCTTCTGATTCCTCTTCTGATCAGGAATATTCTCTTCCCCCGTATGAGGATTCTGATGCTGAAGAATCAATTCCTTCAGCTTCTCCTCCTGAGGACTACTCTTTTGGGGAAACCTTGCATACCATGAGGGAGCACTTCCACTGGGAAAGCCAAGATTTTTCAGAATCTAAGAAAAGGCTCAGAGACTTCCTTTTACTTCCTCAACACAGGCCTCTAGCTATTCCACCTGTGCTGGACATTGTAGATAAAGTGCTCTCGGAGTCCACTCTGACCCCTGACTCTTTACCTCCAGCTCCTGTTAAGCCGGACAGATACTACAGGGTCCCTGACTCTCATAAATTCCTTTTCAAAAAACCCTAAAGCAGACCCAGAAACTATTTCTCAGGGTCGAAAAGGGGTCAAGGCTTCTACTGCAAAAAACCCTACCCCCTCTGATAGGGATTCTAGGGCTCTGGATAGATGGGGAAAAAGATTTACACATCTGCTACTTTGGCTATAAGGGCCTTAAATTGCCAGTTTCATATGCTCAGATGTCAGCAATATATCATGACACTGCTTAAACAGAAAATGATGGCAAATTCTGAATGTGTAGAAAACAAAGAAATACAGGATTTATTGCATGCAGCTGAACAAGTTGGAAAGCATACTTTGCAATGTGGTTTTGATTCTCTGGAGGCCTCCTGCAGGGCCGCTGCTACGGGTCCTGTCATTAGGATGCATGCTCGGTTAAAAGAACAAAATCTGCCTGACCAATTTAAAGCAAAATTATTAGATGCTCCTTTACAACATGATACCTTGTTTGGTGTTAAGGCAGAAGAGATGTTAAAGAAAATGGAAGACAAAGCTAAATCTATGCAAACGGTCAAGGATTTCTTACAGGTACAGCCATGTAGATTTAGCAGATACTGGCCTACAAAGAATTGGTCCTTTACAGTCTCAGACAGACCTCAAAGAGGCAGATCCAGACGCCCTAGAGGCAGATCACAGCCGCAAGGATCCTACAAGTCTAAGCAGTGGAGTGCCTCTACCTCCAAAGGTGGAGAGGACAAATCACAATCATATAGGAAACCGTCCCAATGACTTCCCCCTGCCTGCACCAAGCACTTATCTTCCGGCAGCACCCTTAGGGGGAAAACTAGCACTTTTTTCTCAAAATTGGCATATTATAACCCAGGACAAATGGGTTCTAGACATAGTGTCTCAAGGCTACAAGTTTCATTTCCATACCCTACCAAGGGCAAATGGTTGGCCAGACCTGCCAAAAAAATCAATGGGCAGAGGCTCAAAAACAAGTCGCAGCTCTCATGGACATGAGGGCTATTCAACAAGTGCCTCAGCAAGAGTAGGGACAAGGATTTTACTCGACTGTTCTTGGTACCCGGAAAGGACCAAGCATGGAGACCAATACTGGACCTATCTATTCTAAACACTTTCCTGGATATACCAAAATTCAAGATGTTGACCTTTCAGCAGCTTCTGCCCATGCTGGGCAGCAAGGCTTGGCTCGTGAATTTAGACCTAAAAGAGGCATACTTGCATGTCCCAATCAGACAAACATGCAGAACATTCCTCGGATTCAAGGCTGGCTCAAAGCACTACCAATTCTCTGCACTGCCCGTTGGCTTATCTACTGCACCCAGGGTCTTCACAAAGTGCCTGGCACCAGTAATTGCTTACTGCAGACAAAGAGGAATACAAATATATCCTTACTTGGATGACTGCCTCATACAACAGAGAACAAGGACATTCTACTACAGCATCTGACGTTTGTGATAAGACTTTTAACATGCCTAGGGTACACAGTCAACAAAAAGAAATCAAAACTAGTACCCTCTCAAGAGATAATATTCCTGGGTGCAAGCTTAAGAACAACTGCCCAGATGGCTTATCTCACTCCAGACAAACAAAGGCAACTGACTACCTATTTCAAGGAAATGGCAACAAAGGCCCAGTTATCTGCAAGAGAAATTCTGCAGGCTTTGGGCTTCATGGCATTCTGCATCTTACTAATTCCATATGCAAGACTGCATATGAGGAAAATTCAGTGGTACCTAAAAAGTGTTTGGATGCAACATTGCTACAGTCTGGAAACAATGATTACTCTAATTCCCTGCCTGCAACAGGAGTTTCGATGGTGGGCAAAGGCTTGTCACCAAAACAAGGGACAGCCATTCCCACTACCCCCAGCCAGGCAGAGCCTAACGACAGATGCATCAGATTATGCCTGGGGGACACACATGGCAGGAAGAGGCATTTAGGGCACCTGGTCCACAAACCAAAAGCATCTACATATCAATCAAAAAGAGATGCTAGCTGTTCAAAATGCCCTGACAGCCTTCAAGGACCTACTTCATCTGGGACAACTACTGATAAAGACAGACAACACCACAGTCATGTGGTACATAAACAAGCAGGGGGGCACTCATTCTTATCCCCTGTGCAGACTAGCCATGGCTTTATGGGACACAGCATTGACTTACCAAGTTCATCTGCAGGCACAATTCCTGCCAGGAAAGGAAAACACTCTGGCAGATGAACTAAGCAGAAACCTCATGGATCCCCATGAGTGGCACCTGGATCCACAAGTCTTCAGCATGATAACAAAGAAATGGGGACGCCCGGACATAGATCTGTTTGCCTCCCCTCAAAACAATCAACTAAAAAGATTCTGCACAAGGACTTATCACAGACAAGCTTGGAAAGTGGACGTCTTATCTTTCAACTGGACAAACCTATCAGTATATGCCTTTCCTCCACTACCTCTCCTCCGCAAGGTACTCCTAAAGGTCAGGCAGGAGAAACCAAAAATGATTCTGATTGCCCCAGACTGGCCACACCAGTACTGGTATCCAATCTTAAGGAACTTGTCCCAATGCCCAGCCTGGACCTTACCTCAAATAACCTCATCTACTGTCCCAGCAAAACAATCAGATTCTGCTCAGCCAACTCGGGACCCCAAACCTGGCAGCATGGCGGATAATGTAGCCATACAAACCACACCTCTCAGTAAAGCTGTAATGGATGTCATTTTAGAAGACAGAAGGCCTAGTATTAGAAAATCGTATGCTGGGAAATGGAAGAGATTTTGTGCTTGGAACCAAGCTCAAGGAACTGATACAGCTGTCCCAAATATTCCTCAGATTTTGCAATACTTAACTGAGATGCTGGACAAAGGTCTATCTTTCTTATCAATTAAAATCCATGCCTCTGCCATTTCGGCTCATTACAATACAGAGCCACCACTCTTTTCTCATCCTTTATTAAGGCAGTACCTCAGAGGAGCCAAAAACTTAAGGCCTCCAAGGAGAACGCCAATACCTGCATGGGACCTCAATTATGTCTTGGAAAAACTCACCTTACCTCCTTTTGAGCCAGCTGCTACTGCAGATATAAAATTCTTATCTTGGAAAACAGCTCTGCTCCTAGCAATAACTTCTGCAAGACGAGTTTCAGAGCTACAGGCTCTCATGGCCGTGGAACCCTTTATCATTTTTTATTCAGGCAGGGTCTCTCTGAGAACAAACCCTACATTTATGCCTAAGGTGGTATCCAATGTAGCCCTTAACCAAACTATTCATTTACCAACCTTTTATCCAAATCCACAGAACAAGGGGGAGAAAATTCTTCATTCTTTGGACGTACACAGACAACTTAGAGTCTACTTGGACAAAACTAAAGTTTTCAGAAAGACAGAGCAATTACTAGTGGCATATGCCACAGCATTACAAGGAAAGGCTATCTCCAAGCAGGCTATTTCAAAGTGGATAGGTCACTGCAT